>NW_012115788.1:154437-213238 GCF_000951035.1 Colobus angolensis palliatus | reverse complement strand
GCACCACTGCACCTGGCTAATTTTTGCGTTTTTAGTAGAGATGGGGTTTCACCATGTTGGCCAGGCTGGTCTTGGACTCTTTGACCTCAGGTGATCCACCCGCCTCGGCCCCCCAAAATGCTGGGATTACAGGCATGAGCCACCGCATCTGGCACTTTCCCATTTCTTATAATACAGGTCTGCTGGTAACGAATTCTCTCAGCTTTTGGGATATAGATGAGAAGGGAGGTAGGAAAAACCTTTATTTTACCCTAATTTTTCTGAGTGACATTTTTCCTGGGTTGATAGTATTTTCCCCCTTTCCAGCTGTTAAAAGATGTGATTTCATTGTTCTTTGTTACACATAGTTTTGATGAGAAGTCTATGACATTTCTTATTTTTGTTCCTTTGTACATAACTTGTCATCTTTTTTGACTGCTTTCAGGATTTATATATAGTGTGTCTAGATGAGTTTAATTGTGTTTTGATATTTGTTCTGTTTGGGCTTTTCTGAGCTACTTGGATGGCTTTCATTATTTTTCATGTTTTCTTCACATAGTTTCTCTGCCTCTGTCTCCCTCTATCTCCCCCACCCCCTGGCTCCCCTGTTTTGTCCTCCTCTACTTGTTCCCTGTTCCTCTTCTTGAATTCCTAAAATTCTTACTAGATTTCTGTTTTTAGTCTCACCGCCTTTGGATGTTCTGTTCAAGTTTTTTTCCCATTGTTTTCTTAGTGCATTTTAATTTGAATAATTTATCTTGACCTATTTTCAAATCTACTGATTTTGTCCTTGGCTCTGATGAAAGTACTGACAAACCCACTGAAGGTATTTTTCACTTATGTTGCCATGTTTTTTAACCTTTAATATATCCTTTTGACTCTTCTTTTTTCCATTTTCTCTGCTATAATAATATTCACCATCTATTGCATATTTTCCTTTTCCACTAGAAGCCTTTACCATATTAATCGTAGTAATTAAAATTAAAAATTTTAGTTTTAACGTTGATGTTATAGATGAGTCTGATTCTGTTGATTCCTTTATTATTTGTTTGAATTTTTCCCCTTGCTTTTATTGGGCATCTCATAATTGCTGATTGAATGTCAGACATCATATCATGTATAGCAGGGGTCCCCAGCCCCTGGGCTGTGGAATGGTACCAGTCTGTGGCCTGTTGGGAACTGGGCCGGACAGCAAGAGTTGAGTGGTGGGCGAGGGAGCATTATTACCTAAGCTCCGCTTCCTGTCAGATCAGCGGGGGCATTAGATTCTCATAGAAGGGTGAACCCTATTGTGAACTATGCATACGCGGGATCTGGGTTGCGTGCTCCTTATGAGAATCTAACGCCTGATGCTCTGAGGTGGAACAGTTTCATCCCCAAGCCATCTCCCCACCCTCCAACCCCTGAGCTCCACTCTTGTGGAAAAATTGTCTTCCACAAAACAGCTCCCTGTTACCAAAAAGGCTGGGGGGGACCACTGATGTATAGGATAATAGAGACTGATGTAAATATCATAGTATTTATGTCTGGAAATGGGAGTGCCTCTTTTCTGCTGAGCTATTAGCCTGGGGTTGGAGGTTGAGCTTAGCTTGGTTTGAATTTTAGATTAATATGATTTCCATCACTACATTACTGCTTCAGTTTCCTTTAGTTGTAGCTTGTGCTTAGGGTGGGTGGAGGCTGTGTTGCTCAGATTTTGCTCTGTGCTGAGCCTTTGACCTTTCTTCTACTCTTGTACCTCAGAAAATTCGCTTTCTGCATTCTTAGCTCTGTCCTAGATATTAGAGGCTCCTGCTGCTTGTTTCTTAGTGCTTGTGAGCTTGATGGTACATATTTGGGGAGAAGGCAAAGTGGTTTGGATAGGCTTGTTAGTGTCCTGGTCCATTTTCAGTCCTAGCCAGGGCTGTTTCTATGAGTCTCAGAAATGGAGTATTCTTGGCCATCCTGTCCCTCCGCCTCCTGGTATCTGATTGATATCTCTCGTATTTCCTATGTGGGATTGACTATCCTTCCCTTCCCTAGCAGAAGGAGACCGCTAATCATCTGGCCCCAGGAGAGTTCTTGTTCTTCCTCTAGATACAGAGTTTTATTTTACTTGTCCCTAGGATACTGTAGTTTCACCTGTGCCCCGAGGGCAACAAGGTTTACTAGTTTCTTATGGCTATTGTTTTGAGAAGATGATAATTTTGGTGGTGCTTTGGGCCTTTTCTGCAGTGGAGGCTTCTCACCTTTTCCAGGGTTGTACTGAGGAAAGCTTTCTCTTGTTTCTCACTTGCACCCCGCCCCCATCTTTCTCAAGAGCTCCTCACGTGTGTGGCTCCCAGGGATTCTGCATCTCACATTAGTCCACACTCATCCTTTATCATTTTAGCTGAATTATTCTTACCTATATTGTATAGTATCTGACCTCTCTCTTCTCTACCACAAGTGAACTGGTGCTTATTTTCTCTCTCTCCTTGTTTGTCCTTAGATTTTAGGGACCTTTGTTGTCCTGTGACCTCAGATTGCTAATAGTTTTAAGGAAGTTGTGATACCATAGTTTATCTGTTTTGTTTTTGTTTTTTTTTTTTTTTCCTTTTTTTAAGGTTTGGAGGGGCCCTCATTCCAGCTTTGTGCACCCTAGGCAGAAGCAGGACTGTAGATTTCTTTTCAGCCCTGTCTGGTACCTCAGCCTTCAGAGGTCACTTATACATCTGGTTCTGGAGGATTCTTTGTTCTGTAGTTGTAACTGATGTGCTTGTTGATGGCTCTTCAGCTCCCTGTTCTTGCTTGCTTCTAGCATTTAGGAGAATTGAGAAAGCTGTGAGCTTAGTGCTCTGTCCCTCTTCCAAAATTTTTTTTAACGTTTTACATCTCCTGTGGTCTCCACCATTTTCAGCTGTTATTGCAGAGCTTGAGATTTTTAACCACTGTAGGTAATTTCTGGTTGGCAATTAAGATGGCCCTTTACAACCTGATAAGGAACAGAAGTATAGCGATAGAAGGAGACTCCTTTGGAGAATCCAGAAAAATCTATTCACATACCTCAAATCAAGAGTAGATTTCAGTAAGGTGTAGATGTACAGTGTTTTTCAAATTTTTGTCAGTGAATCAAGAAATACATGGTTACTCTCACTACAAAAGTATACTTGCAGAATGAAAATGCATATTCAGATATTTCCTCTTCTCCATTAAAAAAAAAAGAAAGAAGGAAAAAAACTGGAGCCAGACCTACTACCTTGATTTTATGACCCACAAAGGGAATAGCCACCACCAATTTGTAAAACTTTGTAGTGTAGGTTCCAGTAAAGCAGTTGTAATCGAATTGTTGCCTCATTTGTACTTGGCTTGTGAATACTTGGGAGATTTTCTAACTATGTTTTGTTATTTTTAACTGTTTTACTTTGTACTGAAAACACTTCATTTCAAAAATCGATTGTGATAATTAAATTTTCTCTTATTAAGGCTGTTTATATCACTGGAAAAGAAGTTTTCAGCTTCAAAATGGTTTCTTACATGGATGCAACTGCTGGTTCTGCATACACAGATATGAATGTGGTTGACATTCAGGTTAATTTAGTAGTCGGTTGCATTGAAGTAGTTTTTGTCACAAAATTTCTGTATTCTATATTGGTAAGTATTGAATTATTTTTTATTTTACACTAGTTGGAAATTGCTGTATGTCAAATATGGATGAAGACTAATAAGAATTCCCTGCTTGAAATTTTTTCTGATTTTTAAAATAATTTTCTGGGTATCATTTATTATACATAATGATTGAAATGTATAGTTCCTTCTTTATATAACATTTTGACGTGGGAATATTCCAATTAATTGAAATACATATTTTATATATTAACATTAAGTATATGTACATTATATATCATACATATTTTATATATTAATTAGAACCTTCATTTTATATGTCATTGGCCTAAGTCTTCGTTTTGCCTGACTTGCAACTATAACTTAAAAATACTGAATATATAATTCAAGTTTGTTTTGGTCTCAAGTCATCATTAAGAAAAGGTTCTTTTAATTTTCTAGAGTCAAGTTCTTGCTCTGTCACCCAGGCTGGAGTGCAGTGGCATGATCGTAGCTCATTGTAACCTTGAACTCCTGGATTCAAGTGATGCTCCCGCCCCAACCTCCTGATTAGCTGAGACTACAGGCACATACCACCATGCACATACCACCAATTTTTTTTTTTTTCTTCAAGCTTTTATAGAGATGGAGTCTTGCTCTGTTGCCCCATCTGGTCTTGAACTCCTGGCCTCAAGTGATCCTCCTGCTTTGACCTCCCAAAGCACTGAGATTACAGGCAGCATGTCCGGCCCAAGAAAATCATATTTTCGATTGCATTGTCATTCTGTGAATATAGGGACTTTAAGGAGTTAGATTTAACCCCTATATGACTCCACCCTAAGGCATTTCGGTTCTTATTTCTGCTTGTTTTGGTTTTTGTTTTTCCCTTGCTGTCAGCTGATATTTTTTCCTGTGAGTGTCATACCTGTCTCCATGACATCACTATTCATTCTTTTAAAATGCTGTCTCTATGTTTTAGTGTGTGAACTAGGTAATCAAATCTGAGGTTGTAGTGGAATAAATAGGCCAAGTGTGGCAATTCTTATAAGCAAGAAAAGTATTTGTGTGTTCCTTTGAATGTATTTGGGAATGTGGAGCCCTCTTTTGTTATTTCAGAATTCTAGGTTAATTCCATATAATGTTGCTGTTTTGTGATCTTTTAAATTTAGGTTACCATGCAGTTTTTCTATAGCCATAAAATCATTTTGCATACAAAAATGTAAAGATAAACAAGTATTCCTTGTTGAATTTCTTCTCTTTAAAAAAAAAAAAAAAATTAATAAGAGTTGGGGTCTTGCTCTGCACCCCAGGCTGGAATACAGGGGCATGCTCCTAGCTCACTGCAGCCTCAAACTCATGCACATCCCACCTCAGCCTCCCAAACAGATTAAATTAGCAGGGACAAGAGATCCCTGCTAATTTTTTATTTTTAATTTTTTTTATAGACAGGATCTCGCTATATTGCGCAAACTGGTCTAGAACTGCTGGCCTCATGTTATCCTCCTACCTCAGCCTCTTGAGTAGCTAATTTATTTTTATAACCAAAAAAATCATGTCACTTGAGCCCTCTTGTACTTATACTTGCAAATTACTAAAATGTTAGTTTTTTCTTTGAACATGAAAATTAAGTATAAGAGTATAAATCTAGGTAATTATATTTTATGTCATGGAAGTATTTTTTTGGAATTTGGAAATTGGAAAATTATTTTGAAACTTCTTAGACATATTTTATTTATTTATTTACCTTACAAACATAAATGAGCTCTCTGTCCACTGAGGTTGCATAGAGAAATAGGGTTGTTCCCTTTAGAGAAAGTGAGATAAGGGAAATAGATATTTGTAAGACATTCCAGCGATCCCATTTAGCTTTGTTCTGAGGACTAGATTTTTATTTTATCTGTGTCTTTGTGTTTCTCAGTTTTTGTGGCAGAAAATTAAGATTTAACACAGATAGTAAGACTTTGAATAAATAGTGTTTGGTTATATCAAGTAAGAGTTTTTTTTTAAATGGAGGTAAAACCAGAAATATCAATATATATTTGAAAATTAATAACCTTAAGAATATAATTCTGTTGTGTTACAGGCTTTTATAGATAATTTTCAGGCAGCTAAACAAGCCTTGGCTGAGGCAACTGTTCAGGCAGCTGGAATGGCTGCTACTGGTGTAAAAGAACTGGCACGAAGGAGTTCCAGAATGGCACTGGATATTAACATCAAAGCCCCAGTTGTGGTCATCCCGCAGTCTCCAGTTTCTGAAAATGTTTTTGTTGCTGATTTTGGGCTAATTACAATGACAAATACCTTTCATATGATAACAGAGAGCCAGAGCTCTCCCCCACCTGTTATTGATTTGATAACAATAAAGCTGAGTGAAATGCGACTATACAGGTAAGTTTTTCACAAGTATATTTGTGTGGAGTGCAATATTTTTCTAACTTTTTACGTTAAAGACTTTAATGTCTTGAGTAGTCTGTTTACAGTGAGTTTTATTTTATTAATTATACGTAATTTAGTGATTCTCTCTTAAGTATATTTTGGCAAAATCAATTATAGTCTTTGCATTTTAAAAAACCTAGAAAGTGTTTGAAAATTTCTCCTTAGGTAATTAGGAAAACTACAAAATTTATTATCTGAGGAAGTATATTTGTTCTTCTTTGTAGTTCATTATAAATTACAGGGCTATGGAAGAAATGAGGAATTTCTAACGTAATATGTTTATTCACTTTGCAAATACAGTATCACCTTATCTTCTCTATCAGTTGTGTGCTATGGCTCTGATGCTGTAATTTAAACAAACAAACAGTAGCATGCAACATTATGTATTCATTAACCATGGGATTGGGAAGTAGGGGGATAAACAAATGTTCAAATAGTTCCAGAGCTTTTGTACTGTGTCCTCTGTGTTTCTGTGCTGTTTCTAATCCCCATTCTGAATTTATGTACTATTTTCCAACTTGGATCCTTCTCTGTTTATGCTTCTCAACTGCCCTCTTCCTTCTTTCTGTCATTTTTCTTTGATATCATTCTCTTGCTTGTCTCTTCACCTTGTTTTTGTTTCATTTTTTACCTAACTCCCATTCTCTACTTCTCTTTAGCTTCCGATGAGTCTGTCTTTCCCTCCTACACTTTCTTTGACCAATTGAATAGTTTTAAAGCAGCTTTATTGAGACATAATTGACACAGAACAAGTTGCATATCTTTAATGTTATAACATTTGATAAGTTTTGATGTGCATACATTTCTGACAGTTTTTGTACAGTTGTATTATTTCTTCCTTAGGTATTAGGTAGAATTTACCAGTGAAGCTATCTCATCCTAGAGTTTGCTTGTGGGAGGTTTTTAAATCATAGTTTTTATTTCTTTAATACATTTGGGGCTGGCTATTCAAGTTATTTTTTCTCGAGCGATCCTTCCTAATTTTTTAAAAGAATTTTTGCATTTCATCTAAGTTGTAAAATTTAATGGCATAAAGTTTTTCATAATGCTCCCTGATTTATTGATATCTGTAATGGTGTCTCCTCCCTCATTCCTGATATTTATAATTTCTGCCTTTGTACTGATCAATCTGATTAGAGATTTATACGTTTTATTGATCTTAAGAAGCAGGTTTTGGTTTTATTGTTTTTTCTTTTGTTTTTGTGTTTTCTCATTCATTGATTTCTAATTCAATATTTATTATTTCTTTCTGCTTACTTTAGGTTCAATTTTGCTCTTTTTATAAGTTTTTTTAGGTGGTAGCTAAGATTATTGATTTGAAACATTTCTAATATATGATATAGTGCTGTAAATTGGAGTACTTATATTGTGCTATAAATTTTAAGTTACTCTACAATCCTGTGTAGCTCTCTTCTGTCTGGTATTTTATTATATAACTCTAGCTACCTTGGTTTCTCTTGGATTCTCATCTTTTACCTTCTCTACTCTGGGGCTTTCCTGGCCTTCTCCTGGGTTACCCCTTCCCGTACCGTGGACTGTTAATTATTGCAAAACGGTAGTAAACTGAGACAGTCGTAGGGCTCACCTCATTTTTTTTCCAAACTCTTTGGAATCACCGTCCATTTTTGATGTCTTATATCTTGAAAACTATTTTAAATAAATTTTGTCTTTTTTTTTTTTTTTGGAGAGCAGGATTATTTGAAGCAGGAGTGTAAACCCATTCATGTTACATCATCTTAGATGGAAGGAGAAATTTCTGTCACTTGAGCATTTATTAAGCACCAAATATATCCCAGGCATTGTGCTAAGAATAAGAAATATAATAGTGAGCAATATTTATAAGGGATTAATAAATAATCCCTACCTCATTGGGTTGTTGTGGTAGGTACTGTTTAATAAATATAGGGGGCTGGTGTATAAAAATGGGATCATATTTTGAAAAGGTTCTAGAAATTAGGTCCAAAGGAGACAAAGCTAGAGGTTGGAAGGATAGTTTGGTAACTATTGCAGTAACTCACATAAGAATTATAGGTGACTTAGTCTAAGGTAGGGGAGTGAAGTAGTGGAGAGCTAACCAGAATTTATAGTAACTGATGATTGAATGGGTGTGGGAGTTAAAGGAGAGGAGAAATTAAAATTCACTTTAGGTTGCAGGCTTGGAAATCAGTGTTTGATGATGGTACACTTCACTGAGATAAGAGAATAATGCAGAAAACCCCAGTAGAATACAGAGAGTAATTGTTTCTCTAATGGGCAAAGCAGCCTGAAAGTGATTGCATGACTTCTACATGGAGAGATCTTGAAAGAAATCCAGAAGGCAGTGGAATATTTGTGCCTAGGTGATACATATAGGTGATGTTGTTTAGACTTCTAGGTTTAGAAGTCCTTAGTAATAATTTGTGCTAGTCACTGAAGCCATTGGAATGAACATGGTCACAAAGAAAGCTTGTAGAGTGGGACATATAAGGAAGAAGGCTGAGGAATACCAGTATTTAAAGAATTGGCAGAAAAAGGAACCCTCAGAAGAGACTAAGAAGGAGCAGACAGAGAGATGAGAAACCAGGAAAATGTATTGAGGCAGCATTGAGGGTCCTGCTGATATTGTTAACCACGAATTAATACTGCATCTTTTTTTTTTCCACGTGGTACTTGGTATTTTGTATTTGGAATCCAACAGTCAGTTGGATTGAGACAAAACTGAATTTTTGCCAAGCAGGTATGACCAAAGGTAGTGGAACAGGATTTTAATGATTGAGAATCATGTTGATGGATAGTGGAGAGTTGATATGATTTGGCCGTGTTCACACCCAAATTTCATCTTGAATTGTAGCTCCCATAATTCCCTCATGTTGTGGGAGGGAGCCAGTGGGAGATAATTGAATCATGGAGGTGGTTCCCCCATACTGTTCTTGTGGTAGTTAATAAGTCTCACGAGATCTGATGGGTTTATAAGGGGAAACTGTTTTTGCTTGGCTCTCATCCTCTTTTTGCCTGCCACCATGTAAGACGTGCCTCCGTGTCTCCTTTACTTTCTGCCATGCTTGTGAGGAAGGGATCCAGTTTCAGTTTTCTGCAAATGGCTAGCCAGTTTTCCCAACACCATTTATTAAATAGGAAATCCTTTCCCCATTGCTTATTTTTGTCAGTTTTGTCAAAGATCAGATGGTTGTAGATGTGTGGTGTTATTTCTGAGGCTTCTCTTCTTTTCCATTGGTCTATATATCTGTTTTGGTACCCGCACCTTGCTGTTTTGGTTACTATAGCCTTGTAGTATAGTTTGAAGTCAGGTAGTGTGATGCCTCCAGCTTTGTTCTTTTTGCTTAGGATTATCTTGACTATGTGGGCTCTTTTGTGGTTCCATATAAAATTTGAAGTAGTTTTTTCTAATTCTGTGAAGAAAGTCAGTGGTAGCTTGATGTGAATAGCACTGAATCTGTAAATTACTTTGGGCAGTATGGCCATTTACCTCAATGAGATACCATCTCACACCAGTTAGAATGGCGATCATTAAAAAGTCAGGAAACAACAGATGCTGGAGAGAATGTGGAGAAACAGGAATGCTTTTACACTGTTGATGGGAGTGTAAATTAGTTCAACCATTGTGGAAAACAGTGTGACAATTCCTCAAGGATCTAGAACCAGAAATACCATTTGACCCAGCAATACCATTACTGGATATATACCCAAAGGATTATAAATCATTCTTCTATAAAGACACTTGCACACATATGTTTATTGCTACACTGTTCACAATAGCAAAGACTTGGAACCAACCCAAATGCCTATCAGTGATAGACTGGATAAAGAAAATGTTGCACATATACACCATGGAATACTATGCAGCCATGAAAAAGAATGAGTTTGTGTCCTTTGCAGGGACGTGGATGAAGCTGGAAACCATCATTCTCAGCAAACTAACACAGGAACAGGAAACCAAACACCACATGTTCTCACAGGGAGGGGAGCATCACACGCTGGGGCATGTCGGGGGTGGGGGGCAAGGGGAAGGATAGCATTAGGACAAATAACTAATGCATGTGGGGCTTAAAATCTAGATGACGGGTTGATGGGTGCAGCAAACCACCATGGCACACATATACCTATGTAACAAACCTACACATTCTGCACATGTATCCCAGAACTTAAAGTATTAAAAAAAAAAAAATTAGAATTGTGTTTTGTGTTATAAATAGCTTTTTTTCTTAAAAATATGCTATAAATTTTCCATGTCATTATTTTGAGTGCAAAAATTTTTCCAAATATTTTATTCCTCAGTTTTTAGAAAATCTGAATCTGCCTTTTGTTATAAATTTGATTATAATATGTATACATTTTTGCTGTTGTAAGTAACACTATATTGATGATTAATATCTTTATTACATCAGTACTTATGTAATTGTCTACTCATTTCTTTGGGATAATTCATTTCCTTAGGATGAGTTCCTAGAAATAGAATTACTCAGTTATAAAGTATAACCAATTTTTCCTGAAATAATTTTAAAACAATTGGTAATTGGAAATGCAGTTACTGGGCATGTTGGCTCACGCCTGTAAACCCAGCACTTTGGGAGGCTGAGGATGGCAGATTGCTTGAGCTCAGGAGTTTGAGACCAGCCTGAGCAACACGGTGAAACCCCATTTCTACAGAAAATATGAAAATTATCTGGGTGTGGTGACATGTGCCTGTACTCCCAGATACTTATGGGACTGAGGCAGGAGGATTGCTTGAGCCTAGAAGGTTGAGGCTGTGATGATGTGTGTTAACGCCTCTGCACTCCAGCCTGGATGACGAAGTGAGACTGCCTCAAAAAAACAAACAAAACCCCAGAAAATGCAGTTTAGTTACAACGTATTAGAAAGCACATTTTAAAAAAATGGGAATTCATGTTTGTGACTAGGTTCTTTATACATTAGTCCAATTTGACTGCAATTTAGCAAATATTTATTCACTATATGGCACATGCCGATCATCTAAGTACTGACAAAAAGCAGAGAATAAGATAAACATAGTTCCTGCCCTCATGAAGCTTTCATTCTAACTGAAAATACAGAGGACATCATAAACTATTGAAATGCAGTATGTTAAATGCAGTGATGGAAAAAGTGTAAGGTTACATGTGGGAGCACATAGGAAAGGTTTATTTAATCCATATATTGGGTAGTACTGATAAGAAAAGTTTTTCCTAAGAAAGTAATCTTTTCACATAGCAGTTTTCTTTCTCACAGTTTGTCCAAAGGACAGAAATTTACTCAAAGATATATATACTTTTATATATATATATATGTATATATATACACACATATGTATGTATATATATATAGAGAGAGAGAGAATAATCCAAGTATTTATTATGGTGAAGAATTGGAAACTATGAAATTTTAATAATAGAAGGGTAATTAAAATACTTATTAGTATAGCCATTTATTCTAATAAGGCCATTAAAATTATATATGCATCCTAACCTATGATAGGATGCATATATAATTGCATATGCATATCAGAGGATAACTGAAAAAAAGAAAAGAAAACCTATGTGTGCAGCATTCCCTGTGGGTCTTTTAGATTTCTTAACCTATTACTGTTAAGTGGAGACTGCAGGCATGCAGGCATATGTAAGTTTGTTGTCACTCTGTCATTCATTAATTAAATGGCTTGGTACCAGGCTTTTTGAGAGATCCCTGATGAACTCTCATATTGCTCTCCTGTTGATTAAATGGTTGCCAAAATTCTACAGTCATGGTGTTATATTTTAGTCTAAGGATTTGCTAATTAAAATATAAGTACATTATTGAGGAGTAACACTTTGAGACTGTTACTTTGAGGTGCAATGGGAGGCTTCTGTGGTCACATTGTTACTTGAAGGGGTTCAACTGACCTACTACGTTTTTCTTCATTCCTGAGTATCAGTCTTACCTTTATAAGTGCTTGGAAAGGTAAATGTAGTTCAACTTAATATGAAATTGTATGTATTCAGCTATTTTAACTCATAGAAATAGAAATTTCATATGGTACTACTTATTTTTTATAAAGTAAGGAAATATGTGATATTTTGTTACTTATCTAAATCAGTGAATTAAAATGTTTTTATAATGATGTCTTATATAATGTTTGTTTACAAATTACATGGAGTTTTTTGTTTTGGTTTTTTGTTTTGTTTTTTTGAGACAGAGTTTCACTCTTGTTGCCCAGGCTGGAGAGCAATGGTGCAATCTCGTTTCAATGCAGCCTCTGCCTCCTCGCCTCCTGGGTTCAAGTGATTCTCCTGCCTCAACCTCCCAAGTAGCTGGGATTACAGATGCACGCCACCACACCTGGCTAATTTTTGTATTTTTAGTAGAGACGGGATTTCACCATGTTGCCCAGGCTGGTCTCGAACTCCTGATCTTAGGTGATCCACCTGCTTCGGCCTCCCAAAGTGCTGGGATTATAAGCATGAGCTATCGCACCTGGCCTATATAGAGATAATTCTTATTTTAATGGTTTGCTATACAACTTTTATACTTTTGCAGTTTTTACCATATTACAAAATTATCTTTAAAAATACATATTCCACCCCACCCCCCCGCCTTTTGGTTTTTGGAGACAGAGTCTCGCTCTGTTGACCAGGCTGGAGTGCAGTGATGCAATCTCGGCTCACTGCAACCTCCACCTCCCAGGTTCAAGGAATTCTCCCACCGCAGCCTCCTGAGAAGCTGTGACTACAGGCACGTGCCACCACGCCCAGCTAATTTTTGTATTGTTAGTAGAGATGGAGGTTTCACCATGTTGGCCAGGCTGGTCTCAAACTCCTGACCTCAGGTGATCTGCCCACCTCAGCCTCCCAGAGTTCTGGGATTACAGGTGTAAGCTACTGTGCCTGGCTCTATTTCTGTATAATATGGAACACTCAGCTTAGTGTAAGTCACCTAGGTTTTTAGTGGGATAGAACATCACTCAACTCATTTTGACAGATTAAAAAAAAAAGCCTAATAGATTTTTTTCCCTTTATACCCAACAAATTATTGATTTCTGCTATTTGCATATAAACGGATACATTTAAGTTAATCTTTTTTTAACTACCCAAATGTATATGAATCAATTTAAAAGAACGTTATCTTTACTTACAGATCTCAGTTTATTAATGATGCATACCAGGAAGTACTGGATCTACTACTGCCATTAAATCTGGAGGTGGTGGTTGAACGAAATTTATGCTGGGAGTGGTACCAGGAAGTTCCTTGTTTTAATGTAAATGCTCAGCTGAAACCAATGGAGGTAACTTTTTTTGGGGATACTTAATCAATTTTTGTTTTGCTTGTTGAAAAACATTGCTTGGGGATGTAAGGCATCATATGAGTGGAATTTGTATATATATAATCACCTTGATCAGAATTGAAGTAGTGATTATATTAAACTAGAATTCATTTAAAAATGGTCTCCATTTATTCCTTTAACAAATATTACTGGAGATAAAATGGCAAGGAAGAGATGACATTATCTCTGACTTCATGGAACTTGCCAGTTTAATGCAGGAGTTGGTGGTGATGGTGATCTGGAAGGTATAGTAGTAGTTAGATAGTAAAAAAGTAATCTGACACATAATTAAAATAGTTATAAATTGTGGTAAATTTAACGAAGGACACAAATAATAGGCATGGTGCTGTAGTCAATTAGATATGTTAATAGAGAATTTATTGGAAAGATGTAGGTTAGAAATACTAATTTTGGAGTCATCAGCATATAGATGGCATTTAAAGCCATGGAAATATATGAAATAATCTATACAAAGGAAGAGAAAGTATTAGAAGAATTCATAAATTGAAAATGAAAATGGCAGATGTGTCACCACCTTAGTTTTACCTTCTTATTGGTTGACATTGCTTCAGAGATCTCTCATGGAACTGTCCACAGGTTCATAGTTTTTTCCCTTGACTGGATGAAGGTCAAAAGTGTGTCACATGCTTTGCTGAAGTGATAGCAACATATACTCTGGGAGATTTCTTTAAGAAACCTACTTAACAAGTCCTTCTCCCCACCTCCCAGTTTCCCTATTTCTTTCTGTAAAAATTTTATTTATTAAGAGAAAACCATGATTTTAGAGATTTCAGACTTTTAAGTCAAATGTATATTCAGAGCATAAAACATGATGGCATTATGAAAATCTTAGTGTGTAAGATAATAATGGCTGCTTTAACTTATAGGGTAGGAGATGGAAGTTATCTTCTTAAGTATTTGAAGTCTATTTATATTGGTGAGATAACAGATAGAAATTTGTAAAACATAAATAGTATGTTCCACCCAGCATGCTGGGGCCATTGCCGCCCCACTGGGCCCAGTTATTAGGCGTATTTGTGTGGGGCAGCAAAGACACTGCTTTCTCGTGCTCTTCCCAGGTGGAAGCCATACAGAACGTCCAGGTGATGCTGCAGACAATCTGCAAGGGCCCAGCTGCCTTTTGAGGCCAACCCTCTAGGATAAAGTTGGTGCTTCCCTTACTCTAATTCACCTGAGTAGTTGGTTAGCTGCTGTTGCAGCTCACCCCAGAGCCCAGATATTTGTTCCCTCCTGGGCTTCATCTTCTGTGTCAGGGAGAGGCTAGAATCGGTTGTGAAATCAATTAGTCTAACGCATCCAGACCAAGTGGAGCAGCTTGTGATTTCTGACTTGTCACATTTTCGGTGGTTGCATACACAGCCTGTCCTGACATGTAGATACTGCAGATCAGCAGCCCCGGGATCCTTACAGTTCTTTGAACTTCCTCCACTGAGCTCCTGGCAAAAGTGAAGGAAGAGTGCCGATTTATAATCAGTATTTGAGGTGCATGCGATAGACAGATACTAACTGGAAGACATGGTTTAGAAGTTGTAATATTTAATTTCTGCTTATTATATGAACTGTTTTTGCAGTGCCTGCTACATAGTTACAAAATAAGCGTCATGAATAAAAGAATGAAGGAATGAAAGCTTAAAAAAACCCAAAACAGTAGTAGTATGTATAAGGTACACATGGGCTTAATTTCAAAACACTAAATTAGTGTATCATCTTTGAAATGCAGTCAAAGAAAGCTTGGTACAAGTAAAACTTGTTAAATATTGTGTGATTCAAATTATCTCCTTGGGGTCATAACAGCTAAAAATATAACTAATCCTTTTTGTTGTTTTGACAAACTTACAAGTGAGCCAAACTTAAAGATCTTTTTTACATGATTGCTGTTGTGTTAGGGTTCTCCAGAGAGAGACAGAGAGTATGTGTGTATGTAAAGAGAGAGGGAAAAGGGAGAGACTTATTTTAAGGAGTTGGTGTACATGATTGAGTATGCCACCAAGTTCAAAATCTGCGGGGTAGGCCAGCAGGAAGGAT
Source organism: Colobus angolensis palliatus (assembly GCF_000951035.1). NCBI lineage: Eukaryota > Metazoa > Chordata > Mammalia > Primates > Cercopithecidae > Colobus > Colobus angolensis. The sequence continues at coordinate 197,919 of NW_012115788.1, read as the reverse complement.
ACCCAGGGAAGAGGTAGTGTTGGAGCTCAAGTCTGAAGGCAGTCTGCTGGCAGAATTCTTGCTTGGAGGAGGTCAGTCTCTTTCTTAGGCTTTAACTTCAATACAAGGCTTAAAGGCTTCCAACTTCAATACAAAGTGATTGGATGAAGTCCCCCTGCATTATGGAGTGTAATCTGATTTACCTAGAGTCTAGTGATTTAAATATTAATTTCATCTAAAAAATATTTTCACAGAAACATTTAATGTTTGACCACATACCTAGGTACTGTGACTGAGCCAAAGTGACGTACAAAATTAACCATCACAGCTATTAAGGCAGGTCTTATGCTGTTGATTTGGGACTAAATTTGTAACAGCTAAGATCTGAAATTGGATCTTTATTTATTTATTTATTTTTTTTTGAGACAGAGTCTCTGTTGCCCAGGCTAGAGGGCAGTGGCATGATCTGGGCTCACTGCAAGGCAGTGGTGCGATCTAGGCTCACTGCAACCTCTGCCTCCAAGGTTCAAACAATTCTGCATCAGCCACCTGAGTAGCTGGGATTACAGGTGTGCACTATACCCGGCTAATTTTTGTATTTTCGGTAGAGTCGGAGTTTCACCATGTTGGCCCAGCTGTTCTCTAACTCCTGGCCTCAAGTGATCTGCCCGCCTGGGCCTTCCAGAGTGCTGGGCTTACAGGCGTGACCCACCGCATCTGGCCTGAAATTATTAGCTCTTTGAGTTAGTTCCTAGTTTATATGTGGACCTAAGCATATTAACCATTTAGGTTCAGTGTCTTATAAATATGAATATCAGGATTGCATCGTTGGTGCACGGTTGTAATCCCAGCTTCTTGGGAGGCTGAGGTCGGAGGTTGAGCCCAGGAGTTTGAGGCTGCAGTGAGCTAGGATTGCATGAGTGCACGCCAGCCTGGGTAACAGAATGAGACCCAGTCACTAACTACCTAACTAAAAATAAATAAATTTCAGGATTATATTCCATATACCTAGGACTTTTTCGAGATTCAAATAAAATAATTCATGTAAAACACATCGTGAACTCTAAAATTTTTGATTAACCAAATGTATCATTTTTGATTATTCTACATTTGTAAAATGAGGTGCTTACTAACCAAAAAAATCCAAAGTAGATAGATAACTACTTAAAGTTCATTTTAAAGATTTAAAATTACTAGATTATTTGGTACATTAATAACGAATAGTTCTTTATTCATAACTTCATTGGTGTTAGCACCTAATTTAGTTCTATATTTCACAAGCTACTAAAGAGCACATGGTCATTTAGAAAACTGAATATTTCAGTTTGTAAAAATGTTTAATTGATGTGGTAGAGGATTGAAACAGTCTTTCATTTTTCTTGTCTGAGAATTTTAACTGTAGTTAAATTCTTCAGTGAAGTAGCAGTGCTAAAAAGAGCAAATCTTTTTTGTTTAACAGTTCATTCTTAGTCAAGAAGATATAACAACTATTTTTAAAACATTGCATGGCAATATATGGTATGAAAAAGATGATAGTGCCTCACCTGCTGTAACAAAAGACCAATACATTGCCACTAGTGGAGTTACTACTAATGCTTCACACCATTCAGGAGGTATGTTTTTAAAACTTCAAATTTCTTCCTGCTTTCCTCTCTTTCTCTCTTTTTCTTCTATCTTCTTCCCTCTCCTTCCCTCTATCTTTTCCCTCCTTCCTCCCCTCTTTCTTCCTCCTTTCCTTCTTTTTCTTTAGTTTGGGCAAAATAAGATTTGTAAGTCTCTTTCTAATCAGCTAATTCCATTCAGACATCTCTAAATTGTCCATTAGTCACTGTGTTGATTTTTTTTCTTTGAAAGTTCTTAGTCCTATTGTAACAAAATTCCTCAATATATATTCATGTTTTCCTGACTTCCTTGTAGCTCCTCATTTTCCATTTTTCTCCCCTTCCCCCATCTTCTCCCTATCCCTAGTGTGTTATATCCCAAACAAATCTTTAATATTGATATTAGGAATATCAGAGTATTCGAGGTGCAAAGAGAGGCTCATCATTAGTAGATGGTGGAGTTTAACAAATATTTGGAGATGGATGGAATGGAGTAGAAGGAAGCAGAACTCAGAAAGAGGCTTCATCTCATGTTGGATCCAGTGTGCTCCGTGGAATGTGGCTGGTTTCTGAGTTCAGCACCAGCACATGCAGAGGGTTAGTTAGTCCTGGGATGGCTTTGCTGCATAAGCATCAAGTTTTCATTCTGGCATTATAGGGGATCCTCAGACTTACCTACCTCAAAATGAAACCTGCTAGTTCACAAGACTCACCTTTGCAAAGCCCTAAGGTATTACACAGCATTTTTACTCAGAGAATCCTACCAGAAAAACAGCTTTACATTTACAGCATTGTAGGAAGCCCCACCCTTACTAGCTGGAAAAATGAAACCAGTCCTTTATTGTTAAATATGAATGGTCAGATATGAAGAAACTTGTAAAAAACCCAAGCATGAATGAAACTAAGATAAACAGAATAGTGTTTTCTGAAGGAAACAGATAGTTGAGGTGACAGAAAAGGAAGCAGACAAACAAAAAACAAACTCTGACATTCTAAGAGGATTTTGAGAAGATAGTATAAGAAATGGATCCCACTAGCACCACCAGCTCATCCAAGCATAGGAGAGTTGCTGGAAATCTAAATATTATTGCTGAAAATTTGAAACAAAAACACTAAACATGGAATTAGAAGTATTGAGTTGGAATATTTGGTCGAGGCACTCTCCCATGACAGAGAAGAAAAAAGCACAGGGTGGAAAATGTGATCAAACTTAAGAGTGATGTTTTAGTTCAGAAAGTCCAATTCCAGAATCCGTGTTAGAGAAGAAATAATTGAGGAAATGGAAGGTAATTCTTTAAAGAAGATAGTACTCTCCTTTTATCAGCAGGGAATGTGTTCCAAGACCCCAGTTGATGCCTGAAACTTTGGGTATTACCTATGTTTGGATAGTACCCAAACTATATTTTTTCCTATACATACATATGTGTGATAAAGTTTAATTTATAAATTAGGCACACTAAGAGTTGAACAACAACTAATAGAACAATTTTAACAATATACTGTAATAAAAGTTATGTGAATGTGGTCTGTCTCTCAAAGTATCTTAATATTTTCAGACACCACTTGACCTGACTGCAGGTAATTGAAAGTGCAGGTAAGGGAGAACTGCTGTAAACTGTCCAGACCTAAGTAAATATTGAAGGAAGCTCTTGGCTATAATGAATCTACTGAGTTTCCAGCAGATTGGATAAACTAGGATTCCACATGCAAACACATTTTCATGAGATGTCAGAATGGTAAAGCTAAGATTTTTTGAAGTTTCAGAAAAAAACAGGCTGCCTGTCAGGGACTTAGAAAAAAATGATTGCATGATTGATTTTTGTTGTTTTTATTTATCAATAAAACATGATGGAATAGAATCCCTGGATGGTAGAAGACAATGGAGGAATATATTCAAAATTCTAAGGAAAGTGGTTTTTGAAGCTCAGATTCTATACACAGCCAAGCCAATACCCAAAATGTGAAAAGAAAATAATTCTCAGATTTCCTGAGACTCTGTTTTCTTAGAGTTCTTCATACCCATTCGTAAAATAAATTAGTCTGAAAATGTATTTCAGCAAGTCAGGGAATCTAGGAAAAAGGAAAATATGGGGTTAAAAAAACCTAGGCCTACCCAGGAGTGCATTGAAAAGGAATCTCCAAATGATCTGTGTGAATAGGCTAGAAAGTAATTAGCTTTCATTAAAAAGTAAATGAGAATGCTTTAAGGAAAGAAAAAAAAGCCACGTGGAAGAATGTCTTATAGAAGAAAAATAGCATGAATTCCACATAGTATGTAGGATACAGAGTTAGCTGTATTATATAACTGATATAGAGAGGAAAGTGTTTTCTGTTCTTAAGAAAGAAATTTCTATACCATGATGCAGAAGTGGACTAAATTTTGCATAATTTTGAGCCATTGTTAGAATGTGAGAAGAGAACCTCTTACTTTTCAGAGGTGCACTCATTGTGACAGTATAGCAGCAGAGGCAGTATCAGTGTAAGTCTCATTGAAAAATACTACGTGGTCATAGTTAAACAACACATCGAAGACTTCTTATGTAAATAAAAAAGTAAATGTTATGAACCGTGATAACTTAGAAGTAAAGACATTACTAAACTAAGCAAAGCTGTAAGGAGGAAGATGGTTCAGGGGAAACAAATAGTAAGGGCTTAAAGAGTGAGAGATAATGTCTGCAATTGATGTAACAAGAAATAGATGTTTGAATATGTTATTTTAATCGTTTTCTTCTGGAAATTTTTACACATATACCAAAGTAGAAGGAATAAGGTAATGAACCCACATGTATTCATCACTCACTTTCACTCATTAATATCATGTGGCTGCTTTGTTACTGCCCTCACTCTGCTCTTCCCCTTTCTTCCTCCAGCCTGTAAGATTATTTTAAAGCAAATCCCAGATATTATACCATTGAATGCTATTTTTCCGTAAGCAATAAGGACGTTACTTTTTAAATATAGTAACGTCATCACCCTAAATATTAGCCATGATTCCTTGAGACCATGAAGATATCCACTTAGGGTTCATCTTTCTCCTAAATGGCTCATTACAAGTTTTGTTTTTTTTTTAAATAATGATAAAAGTGTCAATTCACAAAGAAGATGCAACAATCCTAAATGTGTATATATCTAATAACAGAACTGTAAAATATCTGCAACAAAATTGACAGAACTAAAGAAGAAAATACACATATACAGAATCATAGTTGGGGATTTGAACACACCACTCTTGGTAAATGATAAGATATGGCAACAAACTTAATTAATCTAATATAATGTTACACTCACTTGCAGAATACATTTTTGTTTTTAAGTGGTTCCTGGAAGGTTTACCTTCTCTCGTTCTGTCACCCAGGCTGCAGTGGCACGATCTCGGCTTACTGCAAGCTCCACCTCCTGGGTTGACGTCCTGCCTCAGCCTCCCGAGTAGCTGGGACTACAGGCACCTACCACCATGACTGGCTAATTTTTTGTATTTTTAGTAGAGACGGGGTTTCACCATGTTAGCCAGGATGGTCTCGATCTCCTGACCTCATGATCCGTCCGCCTCGGCCTCCCAAAGTGCTGGGATTACAGGCGTGAGCCACCACACCCCATCGTTCATATTATTTATCAGGAAAATTTCACATTTCACCAGATGAGATAAGTTGTAGAAGACCGACAACACCAAAGGTTGATGAGAATGTGGAACAGCTGCAGTTCTCACAGACTACTGCTAGGAATGTGAAATAGTATAAGCACTTTGGCAAAGAGTTTGGCAGTTAACATATACCTACCTTTAACAGAGCAATTCCAGACCTAGGTATTTACTCCCACTGCACCCCAAAATAAATATATATATACACAAAATGACTCATTTAGGAATACGTATAGCAGATTTACTTATAGTAGCCCAAATCTGGAAACAACTCAAATCTTCATCAATAAGAGGATAAACTCTTTTCATAGAGTGCATGACTAACTATAAGAGTGAACTACTTGTACATGGAACAACATGGTTGAATCTCGAAAACATTATGTTGACTGAAAGAAGCCACACATAAAATTTGTACAATCTGTATGACTCCATTTATATGGAATTTAAAAATATACAAAACTCATCTATGATGATTGAAATTAGAATGGTAGAGAGGTTGGGGATTGTCTAGCAAGTGTTAAGAGGGAACTTTCTAGAGGAATATAAGTGTTCAGTATCTTAATTGAAGTGGTGGTTATGTGGATATATACACTTAACAAATTTCATCAAATAGTTCATATAAGATACGTGTATTTCATTGTATGTAAATTTTTATCACAATTGCAAATACATTATCTGGCATGATGGTACTTTTCTCTGAAGTTAGGTATAACGAGAATTAGAAAGTGGTGTGTTTTAATTTTAAGCTCATTTAATATGTGCATATAATGCCTTGATTCAAAATTTAAATGTAGAAAACAAATTTTGGATTCTTCTCATAAGTAGAAAAATTTTTTTAAATGTCTCTTGGTTTTAGTTTTTTAAAGTAAAATTTGAATACTGAATTATGTGCCAGGTACTGTAGTATGCATTTTACATGTGCTATTTTACTTAATCCCCAAAACATATTCAGTGATTAGGTCTGTTTTTCCTTGGAACAGAACAGTAGTGGAAACAGAAGCATCAAAGGGAAACAGAAACACCAAATGTTCAATTAATATTCGCAAATTATTATGGAAAGAGTCCTAAGCCAGAAGTTAACTGAGTTTTACATGTGAATTTCCTAGTATTTTGTTTTCTTGAACGTCATTTTACTATACCTGTTTAATTAATAATTCTATTAAATCTATTTCAAGGGTATTTTAACGAGCTAATTTTTAATATATTTTCTTTTATTAAATAACTTTAATTTTTTCAAGGAGCAACTGTGGTGACAGCTGCCGTGGTAGAAGTACATTCACATGCCTCACCAGTTAAGACAACACTAAACATGAGCTTCAAAACTGATTATCTCACCATGGTGCTGTATAGTCCAGGTCCTAAACAAGTAAGTCCAGGAAGAAAAGAAAATGTATTTTCACTTGTGAAATTTGCATAGGTAGATGTTTTTAAAGTAAAAAATGTTAATATTTAACATGTATTTTGTAGTCTGTCCCTCTGAGAAAAATGGTTGATCTTTTTACTTTAATAATAATTGTAACCATTTCCCTTTTAAATGAGTTATCTATCATGTAGCTAATAATATGAAAAATAAATTGTAAAATTAAAGTGATATGTATATATTTTTGGCCTTTCATTAGAGCCCTTTGGAGACAGAGAATTTTGATGTTTGTTATAAGCAGAGGCAATACTTTGTAGTAGTTCATATCATAAAATACACTTTAGACTTGTGTTTCTGTGTAATTTTGTATTGATTTCTCCTTTCATAGGCTTCCTTTACAGATGTTCGGGATCCTTCTCTGAAACTTGCTGAATTTAAATTGGAGAATATTATAAGTACTTTAAAAATGTATACAGATGAGTCAACATTTTCTTCCTTCTCATTAAAAAACTGTATTTTAGATGATAAAAGGCCTCATGTCAAGAAAGCAACTCCTCGGTATGTATTGTAATGATGTTCTAAGGTTTTACTTGAGAAATTGTTGATATATTTTACAGAATTCATTTCCAGAGTTGCACGTTCATTTTCTGAGTGCATCCTAGGTTCCTTAAAGCTTCAATTCAATCAACTCGTAGTACTCAGTTAACATTTAAAATGTCCTGGTTCTGTTATGTGCTATTCTTACTGAATAATTGATAGATTGGTTGAGTAAATAGAAATAATCAGTGCAATTAAATTGGTTTTTACATTATTTAAATTACATTCTCTAATATAAATTATTGTTAATCTATGCTAATTGCAATGGGAAGTACATGAAAAATTGAAAAGAAAAAATATCCTGAGATTCAAACTCGTAATTTATTGAACATACACTTCCTAATTTATGATACATTTGTGTTTCAGAAATTTGTAAGTTCGATGTTTGGAACACTTTATGGATCTTCCCAAGAGACATGACTTCAGAATGCTTTTTTTTTTTTTGTCAGTGAAAGAGATAAGAGGTCTTTAAGTTTTACTCTTATGTTTGATTACTTCTAAGTTACTCATGTAAGGAATTGTTACTGTATTTTCCAGAATGATAGGACTGACTGTTGGTTTTGACAAAAAAGACATGATGGATATAAAGTACAGGAAAGTCAGAGATGGCTGTGTGACTGATGCAGTCTTTCAAGAAATGTATATTTGTGCAAGTGTAGAATTTCTGCAGACTGTTGCAAATGTCTTTCTTGAGGCCTACACCACAGGCACTGCTGTAGAAACCAGTGTGCAAACATGGACTGCTAAGGAAGAAGGTTAGTTATTGGCTAAAATATTTAATATTTGTTTTATTGAAGTGCTACAACAGGGCTTACCTTGATTAGCCTTTTAGATCATCAAGGTAAATGCTTTAAGAAATTAAAATTTTATTTTTCAGAGTAGAAGGAAAACCTTAATGTGTTTTCTGGGAGGTTGTATAGTTTGCATTTTTTTAAAGGTGTGAATATGAAAGCTATGTTAGAATAAGTAATTGTACTTCTCTTCAGGCAGTAACATGAAGGAATTTGTCTAGTGGAAAAAAACAAGCGAGCAAATAATGAACCAACCATACCTTTTCACAGTTAAGATAATATTCAATTTAAAGCACTCATTTATTTTTCTTGTATTTATTCCTAGCTTTTAACATATGGTTTCTCTATTATCTTTTTGTAATATGTCATTTACTATGGTATAGTAGAAAGAGTATCAAGTTGAGAGTTGGAAACTAGATTAGTGTCTAGGCTTTCCAATTAAATAGTGGAGATTTCCCCCTCATTTAAAAATGTTCTTATGCCTATAGCTTCTTCAAATCTTTACTAAGGGTTGTAGTTGATTCCTTTGGAATCTAAGATTCTTTTATTTTACTTTTTACTATTATTTCATTTTATTATTTTCTTTTAAATAATAAATTATTCATAATATATAGCAAATATTTTAATTTATTAATTTATTTTTATTTGTTTTAGTACCTACGCAGGAATCAGAGAAGTGGGAAATTAATGTTATTATTAAAAATCCTGAAATTGTGTTTGTGGCTGACATGACAAAAAATGACGCTCCTGCCTTAGTCATTACAACACAATGTGAAATTTGCTATAAAGGTAACCTTGAAAATAGCACAATGACTGCTGCTATTAAAGATCTCCAAGTGAGAGCCTGCCCATTTCTTCCAGTCAAGAGAAAAGGCAAAGTCACTACTGTGAGTTAACTATCCGACCATCTGCTTAATTGTAAACTGTTTAGGATGTAGTGGATACCATTTTAGGAAACAAAAGCTACCTACATGTTTTCCAACCTTGCTCTGTAAAATGTCTTTCTCTCTGCTTAGAGAGCTTAGCTTAGAATGTTACTGACCAGCTTTGAAACTCTTTCATTCTTCCAGATGTTGTTCATTATTGTTACTATTTGTGGGAATATTCTCAGTAAAAAGTTGGGTTCATCTTGATGCTTTTCAGTTAAGATCTTACTTTGACTTTCTAATCATGTCAATTCCAAATAGCTCTTTGGACTTTTAAGACTTTCTGCCAGTTGCTCGCTGTGTTGTTTCAGTTTTATTGCTTTAATTTTTTTCTCCCATTTGGATGTTTTTGCTCAAATAATGCGTTTTTCCTTGTCTCCATGTAACCTCATTTGAACTTTCGGCCATTTGCTTTGACATAGTTCACGTTGATACTTTACTCTCTAGTAACCTCTTGGCCTTCCTCCTCTTTATAACTCTACTTAAAATTCATTCCTTTACAGACATCTTTTCAAGTGAACTGACTGACTCCCAGCAAATACTTACAAAAATATTTAAACTTCTAAAGGAGTAATAGAAACATATGTTTTTGTTTGTTTCTTTGTATTTTTTTCCTGATGCTTGGTATGCATCTACAGAAGCATAAATGTTCTAAACATTGTCACCATATAAATATAAGATGTAATTTTGATACAGTGAATACATATATATTAGTTAGGATGTAAGATAAACTGTTGCCCACGTTTGCAAGACAGTTGGCCCTCCACTAAGCAAAGAGAGAGAATAGAAAATGGAGGGTATACCAATTCTCTCTTAGGTTTTGACTTAGAAGTTTTACATACATATTTCTTCTGTTCACGTCTTTTTTGGCTTGAACGTAGCTATATGACCACACTTTGCTGCAATAAAGGTTGGAGAATGTGGTATTTTTTTCCGAGCTACCTCGTGCTCAGATAAAACTTATATTACTGTGGAAGAATAGAACAGGTATTAGGTTCTAGAGGTCCTTCCTATGGGATAATTAAGGAGTGTATTATTAAGTAACTTTTTAAATAGTTATTTTTACTAACTCGTTTATTTGACATACCTATTACTAGGAAAGTCTTTAAATAGAAATATTTTTATATTTAAACATTAGTTTAGTGGTATTGATTTTTCTCTCATAGGTTTTGCAGCCCTGTGACTTGTTTTATCAAACTACTCAGACAGGTACAGATCCACAAGTGATCGATATGTCAGTAAAATCCCTGACACTAAAGGTAAATTAAAATATAATCATTTGAATATTCAGTGCACTTAAAAAAAATAGAAAAGCCTAGAAAGTTATTATAGCAAGTCTTTTCATTGTTAGGCAAACAAAATAGATGTATTTGTGTTTTTGAAAATATATTTTTATGAGATATTTACAAAGTAACATTATTTAATACACATTTTATAATGAATGTTATTCTGTATTTTATTATTTACATTTGTGTGGTTAACATCTAATATCCCTAATAAATATTATTGAAATTATTTTATACTTCATCAGTTTAATAATATCTACAAGATTCATGTAAATATTTTAACAAGTCACAATTAGTTATGGTAATTTAAAAAATTGTATAAACAATAGTTTCTACTATTTTGTGGGAGTAATGTTAATTCAATATTTAATTTCTCATAATCCTTCAGCAAGTGTATTTAATATTTCTTGAAGTAGTATGTTTCAAAGTATTTTGTATAGGTTTATCATTAGTTTTTTTTCCATTTAGGTTTCACCAGTTATTATAAATACTATGATTACCATAACTTCAGCACTGTATACAACTAAGGAAACCATCCCAGAAGAAACAGCTTCTTCTACTGCACATTTATGGGAAAAGAAGGATACAAAGGCTTTAAAAATGTGGTTTCTTGAAGAATCAAATGAAACTGAAAAAATAGCTCCCACAACTGAATTGGTACCCAAAGGCGAGATGATAAAAATGAACATTGATTCTATTTTTATAGTTCTTGAGGCTGGAATTGGTCATAGAACAGTGCCTATGCTTCTGGCAAAGTCACGTTTTTCAGGGGAAGGCAAAAACTGGAGTTCCCTAATAAATCTGCACTGTCAGCTTGAGCTAGAAGTAAGCATATTTTTCCAGTTTTATAACAGATAATGATATATATGGAATATTATGGAATCTTATGTAGCTATTTAAATTAAACTTATTGTAAATATGATGTTGGGTCAAAAACTTTTAGAAGAAAGTTTTCAAATTTTGCCCTTGAATAAATTGCTTTTATGTATACATTCCTTTCACTTTTAAAGTACATATCCACATTAAGTTTATATTTCAACTGATTTTATCAACTTAAAGGTAATATATTATTCGACAGTTGTTGATTAGATTGAGAATTCTTTTTTTTAAGAGTTAAAGTTGAGGTTAGGCCCAATGACTCACACCTGTAATCCCAGCACTTTGGGAGGCCAAAGCAGAAGGATCGCTTGAGCCTAGGAGTTCAAGATCAGCCTGGGCAACATGGTGAAACCTTGTTTCTACTAAAAATACAAAAAATTAGCCAGTGGTGGTAGCTCACACCTGTAGTCTCAGCTATTCAAGAGACTGAGGTGGGAGGATCACTTGAGAATAGCTGGGAAGTCGAGGCTGCAGTAAGCTGAGATCGTGCCACTGCACTCCAGGCTGGGGGACATAGTGAGACCCAGCCTCAAAAAAAGAAAAGTTAAAGTTGAATATCTTGTTTTTTTAAGGATATAGACAGAATTTCTGAATATGTGGATAATAATCTCTTCTGATAGAAATATAAAGAGTTAGAAAGATATGCCTTATACTTTTATATAATGTAGAATCAAGGAAAGATGCTTTAAAGGGGGTTTTATCTGGACTAAATTGTGAAGAGCGAATATGTACTATGAAGTTAGCCAGGTGAGGAAAATGCTGAGGGAGTGTTTATAGGAAGCTACTGAATGGCTTGCAAACTGGTTTTCATATAGAAGAAATAACAGGGCTAAAAAACATGATGGGAAACAGGATGGAAGATCATTTTTAATTTAAAAAATTATCTCTGTAGGTGCATTATTATAATGAAATGTTTGGTGTATGGGAGCCTTTGCTTGAACCCTTAGAAATTGATCAGACTGAGGATTTCAGACCATGGAATCTTGGTATCAAGGTATATATATATATATATGTGTGTGTGTGTGTGTGTGTGTATATATATATGTATGTATTTTAAAAGACTACTTTTTAAAAGAACAGATTTAGGTTCACAGCAAAATTGGGAAGAAGGAACAGAGATTTCCCATATACCCCCTACTTGTGCACATGTATAGCTTCCCCCTTTATTAACATTCCCCCATCAGTGTATATTTGAAGTCTGAAAAAATTTTCCAAAATTGAAAATGTTTATACCATACTGGACACTTTATTTTAATCACAACAAACTTCAGGTTGTCTCATCGTGGGCCTTGCCCACATGCTTCCTTGTTTGCCCTCTTAATATAATTTTCAAATCTCAGGCCAATGTTCCCTATGCTTCTAATACAATTATGTAACAAGTGTTATGTGCCAGATACAACAACTCTTGGAGGAAGATAGAGTTTTTATCCCTAGTTTGACTTGTGAAGGGACTGAGACCAGGGACGTTAAGAGACTTCTTGAAGTAATAATAGCTACAGAGTGGAAGAGGTAGGATGCAAATCCAGCTGCAGAGGGGTTAAATCCACTCTAAACCACTATGCTATAGTGCCTCTGTCATCTTCTTGTAAGTTGTTGTCTATCCTGAGTTTCCTTCGTCCTCTGGGGAGGTGTGTATGTGTGCGTGTGTGTGCAAGAATGTATATTATTTGTTTGAAATATATTGTGTTTTTATATAATCATGAGAATTGGGGCCTTTAGATGGATGAAATTTTGCTTCTGAAGTAAGAGACTGCAGAATTACTCACATGTTTCCTACCTAATAATGACTTGGTCAACCTGCAGACAGATTTTCAGTGGCTTAAAGCCAGTTAAAGTAACAGCAAAGGTGGCTAGCTTAGCATGTTGAGCACTTTTCGTATTAGATCATTTAATTTTATTTTCCAGATAATTTAGATGAAGGATTTGAAAAGGAATTCCTTGGTGGTTTTTAGGTTAGAATACACATGGTCAGTGGATCTGTGACTCCTAAAAAATGGTAAAGGGTATTGATTCTTACGAGCTCTAGGTTTATAAAACTGTTCTGCTACTATTATCTGCCTTTGTAAGTCTCCATGTTTCTGTTCTGTATTATTAGCATGACCAATACATTAAGTTACTTTTTTCTGAGTTTTTATGTTGCTTTGAAGTATGTGCTTTTATATTCATATGCCAGGTACACATAGTAATTCTAGGTCTTTATTTTTCCTTCTGAATTATATCTGCCAGTTTACTATCACTGAGGATGACATGATTTATTTTCTCTAATATTTCTGTCCTGTGTGACCTTAGTTGGCTGATGTCCAAGTAATTTCAGTAAGGCAGTAGAACTTACTGAAATTAGAAAAGATAAAATGTACTGATCTCTCTAATGTTGTTATTGAGATTTGTCTAGTTATGTTGTGTTCCTAGAAATAATTTTTTCTTGTATTTCTATAATTTATCATTTTAGATGAAAAAGAAAGCCAAAAAGGCCATTGTTGAGTCAGATCCTGAAGAAGAAAACTACAAAGTGCCAGAATATAAAACAGTCATTAGTTTCCATTCAAAAGACCAATTAAACATTACATTATCCAAATGTGGTCTTGTGATGTTAAATAATTTAGGCAAGGTAAGAAAAGAAATTTGAAACTTTAAATATTGAGATACTTGTCTGAGTTGATCTGTCTGTTGAATAAGAAGTTTAATGACTTAGTTATTTGTCATTTGTCCTCTACTGTTCTCCTTGTCATTTAATTTTATACATTTCATTTTATTTAAGATAACTTTCTTATTAGGCATTTACAGAAGCTGCCACTGGATCTTCAGCTGACTTCGTAAAGGATCTAGCACCATTTATAATTTTAAATTCCCTTGGACTTACTATCTCTGTTTCGCCAAGTGATTCTTTTAGTGTACTCAACATTCCTATGGCAAAATCATATGTATTGAAAAATGAAGAAAGTTTAAGTATGGATTATGTCCGAACCAAGGACAATGATCATTTCAATGCAATGACTAGCCTAAGCAGCAAACTCTTCTTCATTCTTCTTAGTAAGTAGTTGCTATATTACCTTCCTGGGGCTTTTTTGTTTTAAATTACAATTTACATGTTATTTTACTCTTTTGTAGAATCTTAGCAAGGTTTTGTTTTGTTTTAATCTCCTTTCTAATAGGTCAAGAACGGTTTTTTGTCTTTGCAGTGTCTTGGTTGCAGTGTGTCATTACTAAAACTTTGTATTCCAAACTTTTTTTTTTTTTTTTTTTTTTTTGGAGACGGAGTCTTGCTCTGTCGCCCGCGCTGGAGTACAGTGGCCGGATCTCAGCTCACTGCAAGCTCCGCCTCCCGGGTTTACGCCATTCTCCTGCCTCAGCCTCCCAAGTAGCTAGGACTACAGGCGCCCGCCGCCTCGCCCGGCTAGTTTTTTGTATTTTTTAGTAGAGACGGGGTTTCACTGTGTTAGCCAGGATGGTCTCGATCTCCTGACCTCGTGATCCGCCCGTCTTGGCCTCCCAAAGTGCTGGGATTACAGGCTTGAGCCACCGCGCCCGGCCCATACTTTTTCTTTATCCACTGCATTATTCAGAGCATGGCAATTTACTGCTTTGTTGTTGGGAGGAAAAGTATTAGATCTCGCCCTCGTTCAGCTTTTATAGACCGTAGATGTTTAGATGTTTGTGGGGATTCTTGTTATTCACATTTGGTATCACTTGATGGTATTCCACTAGTTTTGCAACTGAATGAATTCAAAGTTTGAATTCATGCAAATGGCAATTTTTAATAGTTTTAGGATTTGTAAATAGTTTTTTTTTTATGTTCTGCCTATTGAGATGAAGGTTTTTTCCTTTGCCTTTTCTGCTTCCTAGAAGCTTTTCATTTTTATTGGAGGTGAAATATATACATTCTTAAATTATCTTAATATGTAGTCATTGTGAAGTTAAATAGTCCCAAACCCTCACCTACACCACTTTTTGATACTCTGGCGTTTAAGTAGTTATTGAGGAGGGCATCATTTAGAAGATTAATTAGACATGGGAGGGTAGGCTACTAAAATAGCTTGTGTTTCTAGTTAAAAAATAACGTGTAACAGGTGTTTCAGGTATTGTCATAATGTTCTAATTAATGTTCTCATAAATTTTACCTCTTTTACATTTTTATGAATGGGATGGTAAATGAAATTTATGCAAGTAAGTAATTTCATCCCTGATACAACATGTATGTTAGGTAAATATATATAAAATTTTGTGTAATCAAGTCCAAGATATAAAGGAAAAGTGACACAAGTTGTTGGAAAAATTAAAAACAAAAATTTTAGTCACCTTGATATTTACCAGTGTCTACCAAAAGCTATTATGCTCTGGTTATTCTTACAGCAAGCCAGAGATCAGTATTCTTGTATTTTATAGTACTTGCTCTCATTACTCATTTTGGAAAGGTTTGCTATTGTTGTCTTGGGTTAAACTCCGGAATGGGATTTTTTAATGAACGCTGTGGAAATATATGGTGGCTTCTTAAAATATCCCTTTCACGGACTATATCCGAAGACTTTAGTGACTATTATTTATAAGTTTAAGAATCATCTGAAATTTCTAATGTATAACATACGTAAAATTAATATTTAATGAATTATAATAAAAACTTTTAAACATACTTATTTAATTTAGCACCTGTTAACCATTCTACTGCTGATAAGATTCCTTTAACAAAAGTGGGACGACGTCTGTACACTGTAAGACACAGAGAGTCTGGAGTTGAAAGATCTATTGTTTGTCAAATTGATACAGTGGAAGGAAGTAAGAAGGTCACAATTCGCTCCCCAGTGCAGGTATGAAATGATCAATTTTCGGGGATGTCCTGTTATGCATATCTGTGTGCTAATAAAATTTAAAAAAGAGAAAAACACCAAAGCAAATTATTACTGAAAGAATATAAACTGTAACAGAAATACAGCTGATATCAAAAGAAGAGTCACTACCAGCAGTTGCGCTACTCAGATATGACCAGTGGTAGGAATTTGTTTGATATACTTCTTACAATTTTTTAATAGGAATATTTTGTAAATCTTAGTGTATTTTTTATAAATAAAATACTCATCAGTGTTTTGCTTTCGGTCTTTGTAATGTATTTATATCCTTTCTATTTGATTAGATAATTCTTAGAGAAATAAAAAAATTTTACAGCTTTGTTGAGGTATGTACAATAAACTACATATATTTAAAGTTGATGACTTTTGACACAAAAATCCACCTTTGAAACCTTCATCACAGTCAAGGTAATGAACACATTTATTTCTTAGAAAAATTTTCTATTTCCCCACTTTCCCATTCCCGGGCATCCACTGATCTGTCCTCATTGTACATTAGTTATATGGCCTAGGACTTTACATAAGTTGAATACAGTACAGATGGAGTTTGACTTTCATTCAGAAGAATTTTGTATGTGTATCCATGTTGTTACATGCAGTTACATGTTGTTTCTCAGCAGTCATCTTTATATGGATATGCCACATATCCATTTTGAGTGAACCTTGGTATACAGTGTGAGGTTAAGAATTGAGGTTTTGTTTTTTTTTTCACCGTATGAATTTTTTTCCAGAGGATTCTAGTTCCTTTTCATTTTTCTTTAAACTTGAGAATCAGGTTATCAATTTTATCAAAAATCTGGATAAAATTGGCTTGTCTTTTAATGTTTTAAATTCTGATTACTCATTGGTAGTGTTTAGAAATACAGGTTATATTAACCTCTATTTGCAGTCTTAACTAGACTCACGTATTCTAGTAGATTTGAGTAGATTTAGATAGTTACGATAGTTGCAAATGAAGACATTTTTACTTTTTCCTTTCCAATCTGGATGTGTTTTATTTTATCTTGTTTATATTGCCTATCACACTGGCTAGAATACAATTCGAGTAGAAGTGGTGATGTCTTATGTTTTTGCCTTGTCCATTCTTTCACCATTAAACATGATTTGTGTTGTAGTTTTGTAGATGCCTTTTCTTACATTGAAAACATTCCTGTCTATTCCTAGTGTACTGAGTTTTTATCAGAGTCGATTTTTGTATTTTGTCAGATGCCTTTTCTGTGCGGGAGGAGGATACATTTTTTCAATTGTTAGTATGATGAATTGCATTCACTGATTTTTTTAAATGTTAGATCAGCTTGCATTCCTAGGATTAATCTCACATAATCATGACGTCTTACTAACCTTTTAGTATATTGTTGGATTTTGCATTTATATTCGTGAGGGATATTAGTCTAGAGTTTTAATGTCTGTCTTTCTGTCTTCCTTTCTTTTCTTGAGTCTTGCTCTGTGCCCAAGGTTGGACTGCAGTGGTGCCATCATGGCTCACTGGAGCCACATTCTCCTGGGTTTAAGCAATCCTCCTATCTCAGCCTCCCGAGCAGCTAAGACTATAGGTGCACACCACCACACCTGTTCCCCCATCTTGCTCTGCCTCTCATTGTTTAACTTTTTAACTCATTAAAGCAGCAGTCCCCAACCTTTTTGACACCAGGGGCCTGTTTCATGGAAGACAGTTTTTCCACAGGTTGGGGGCTGGGGCATATGGTCTCAGGATTCCTTTCTCAAGAATAGAAAGCTCCACCCATGTGTGTCCCTGTCCCCTGCAGCGACACCAAGTTAACAACTGTCTACACAGAAAAAACACCATAAGAAGCAAAAATCAGGCAAGCACTCACAGTACTGGATTTAACCTCAGATCATCAGGCATTAGTTAAATTCTGATAAGGAGCATGTAACCTAGATCCCGTGCATGCACAGTTCGCAATAGGGTTGACACTCCTATGAGAATCTAATGCTGTGGCTGATCTGACAGGAGGCAGAGCTCAGGCGGTAATGCTCTTGAGCCTGCTGCTCACTTCCTGCTGTGCAGCCCACTTCCTAACAGGCCACAGACTGGTACCAGCCCATGGGTGAAGGGCTGGGGACCTGTGTGTTAAGGTGTATTTAACGTGAGGTTTCTGTAGGCACCATGTAGTTGGACCTTGTGTTTTTTTTGTTTTGTTTTTTTTAATTTAACCTAATCTGAAAATCTGTGCCTTTTAACAAGGATAATTAAACCACTTATATTTAAAAGTTGTTATTAATGTCATTGGGCTTAAACTTGCTATTTTTTTTTTCTATTTGTCTCATTTGTTCTTTGCATCCATCTTCCTTTTGTTTTCTCTTTCTCTTTTTTTTTTATTAATTGAGCATTTTTGTTATGAATTCATTTTATTTCCTTGTTGGTTATTGGCTGTATCTCTTTATACTTCCTTGCCTTTGTTGTTGTTGTTACTTTAGGGCTTTATTACGTACATATTGTATTAGTCTACCTTCAAGTAGTATTTTGCCGCTTCACATACAGAATCACAACTTTAGACCCGTATACTTCCATTTCTCATCTCCCACATTAGTATAAATGTTCATACATTTTTGTGTCTATGTATGTTAGCCAAAACCCCATAATACAAGTTACTATTTTTCTTTAATGAATTATGTTTTAAATTGGTTTAAAATACAAACTGTATTTGATATTATCACTTTTTCTTTCAGTAAGCTCACAGCGTGGATTTGCTGATGATGAATTCTTTCAGTTTTTATTTCACATATCTGTGTTACAGATATTTTCACTGGGCCTAGAGATCTAGATTGGCAGGGTTTTTTCCCCATACTTTAAAAATGTTGTTCTGCTGTCTACTGTATTGCATTGTTTCTGATCAGAAGTCTGCTTTTTTTCCTGTATTTGCTCTTCTACAAAATGTGTCAACCTTTTCTTTAGCTGCTTTTGAGATTTCTTTTTTCTTTATCATTGGTTTTAAGCAATTTGGTTATGATGAATCTTAGTGTAGTTTTCTTCATGTTCCTTGTATTTGGGGTTTACTGACCTTAAAATCATGGATTTATAGTTTTGATCAACTTTAGAAAACTTGTTGCCATTGTTTCTAAAATTTTTTCTGTCTTCGCCCTCTTTTCTCTCCTTTAGGTTCCAGTTAGGTATATATTAGGATGTTTGAACTTGCCCCACAGCTCAGTAATGCTCTGTTTGTTTTTCCTTTCAGCTTTTTACCCATTTCTTTTTTGATAGTTTCTCTTGTTAAGTCTTCAGTTTCTCTTTTCTTTTTCAGTGGCCAATCTGCTGTTGACCCCATCTGATACATTTTTCTCAATAGTACTATAAACTTTTTGGTTTTTTATTTTCCAGTGTCTCTTTTTAGCATACTTAGTCTTCTATCTTTTTAGTGATATTGGATATAATTTTAATAAATGTTTTAATGTCCTTGTCTACCAATTCTATTACGTGTCATTTCAGGTTTGTTTCATTTTATTGATGTTTCTTTTCATTATGGTAATTTTTTCATTCCTTTAATGTACCTGGTAATTTTTTACTGGTTACCTAAAACTACTGTATATATCAGAACCAGACTTTGTTCTTCCTGTTTCTTTTAGGCAGATCTTTACTGAGCCGTAGATAATCTACACATGTCCTGGTCATGACTCAGCTGAAGTTTTGACGTGGAGGGGACACTCAATTTTCCAGAATTCGTCTGTACAGCTTTTGCCTCTCCATGCAGGTCTCTCCCCTCCAGTACAATATGCTGTGAATTTCAGTCACATTGGCTTCCCCAGATTTTCAGATCTTGTCTCTTCAACTTGGCTGCCTGCTTCTCACACAGCAGACTAGAAACTCACTCTCCAGACAGCAAGCTGGGTAGTCATAGCTTATGTAGCTTTTTCATTTTTGTTTTTGCCTTGTGCTGCCTACTGTGCCTTATCTGAACTGTGGTTTGATGTTTGTTGTTTGTTTTCCTGCTTTTTAGTTGATTAGGGTGGGAAGCTATATCTGGTCCCTGTTATTCTAGCATGACTGAAAACAGATATCCCTTCTCTTTCGCTTTTTATTTAGGTAACTATTTTAAAAGGTAACTGACAGCCGCACTCATTACTGTTGATTATTTTGCCATTTAGTTAAATAGTTGAATGTGAATTTTGAATTTCTTACAGGTACTTTGTATAGACATATTTCATTGCTTCAAATGTATAGAGCAAATAATTTTTCTAGAATTAAAAATAGAGTACAGTTAAGATTATTCATTTATCAAATTCTTAGTTCTCATGTTTCATATGATGTTTTTAAAGTAGAATTTGGTAAGATATAGAAAGATTATGAGAAAATTGTTTTACTAAACAATTTGTTATTATCTATTCCAAAGATAAATATGAGTATTTGGAGGTTTTCTGATTATTATGTGTATATTAATCAGAATAATACATTTTTGCCTGATCATTTTTTGCTACTCACTGGATGAGATACCATTTTTTTGCTACTCACTGGATGAGATACTCTTCATACTTTTCTCTCTAAAGAAAGTTGCAACAATTCAGTCACCTCTTCAGGCCCCAATTCTAATTCTAGTTCTCTTGCTATATCCACCATATCTGCAGTGACTTGCTCCATTGAAGTCCTGAATTCCTCAAAGTCATCCGTGAGGGTTGGAACCAGCTGGTAATGTTGTTATTTTGACCTCCTCTCATGAATCACAAATGTTATTAATGACATCTGGATGATGAATCCTGTCCAGAAGATTTTCAATTTACTTTGCCCGGATCCATCAGAGGAATCATTATCTATGGGAGCTGTTGCCTTAAAAAATGTATTTCTTAAATAATGAGACTAATATTATTTAAGTCAAATATACAATATTACATATAATATTAAGAAGTTGAAATTACTCCTTGACCCATTTGCTACAGAATAGGTGTTGTGTTAGCAGGCATGAAAGCAGCATTAATCTCCTGTACATCTCCGTCAGAACTCGAGTGACAATGTGCGTGGCCAATGAGCAATAGCATTTTGAAAGGATTTTTTTTTTCCTGAGAATAGGTCTCAGTAGTGGGCTTTAAAAATTCGGTAAACCATGCTGTAAACAGATGTACTTTCAAATTCAGGCTCTGTTTTTCCATGCATAGAGCACAGAGTAGAGTTAGCATATTCTTAAAGGCCCTAGGATTTTCATAATGGTAAATGAACATTGGCGTAACTTCAGGTCACTAGCTTCATTATCCCTTAACAAGAGATTCAGACTGTCCTTCGAAGCTTTGAAGCTAAGCATTGACTTCTCTTCTCTAGCTATGAGAGTCCTAAATGTCATCTTCTTCCAATAGAAGGCTGTTTTGTCTAGTTTGGAAATCTGTTGTTTAGTGTAGCCATCTTCATCAGTGATCTTAGCTAGACCTTCTGGATAACTTGCTGCAGCCACTTGCCGCTTCACTTTGCACTTGTATGTTATGCAGGTGATTTCCTCCCTTAAACCTCGTGAACAAACTTCTGCTTCCAACTTTTTTTCTGCTACTTCCTCATGTCTCTCAGCTTTCATACAATTGAAGAGAGTTAGGGCCTTTCTTAGGGGAATGTTGTAGCTGGTTTGATCTTCTATCCTGTATTAGGCTGTTTTCATACTGCTGTAAAGAACTGCCCAGGACTTAGTAATTTATAAAGGAAAGATGTTTAATTGACTCAGTGCAGCATGGCTGGGGAGACCTCAGGAAGCTTATAATCATGGCGGAAGGCAAATGGGAAGCAAGGCACCTTCTTCACAAGGCAGCAGGAAAGAGAAGTGAACGCAGGAAGAACTACCACACACTTATAAGACCATCAGATCTCGTGAGAACTCGTTCACCATCATGAGAACAGCATGGGGAAACTGTCCCCATGATCCAATTACCTCCACCTGATTTCTCCCTTGACACATGGGGATTATGGGGATTACAATTCAAGATGAGATTTGGGTGGGGGACATAGCCAAACCATGTCATATCCAGACCACTACAATATTCTTCCTGTTGGCAATAAGGCTGTTTCACTTTCTTGTTATTTGTGTGTTCACTGGGTTAGAACTTTTAATTTTCTTCAAAAACTTTCCCTTTGCATTCACAACTTGGCTGTTTGATGCAAGAGGCCTACCTTTTAGCCCATCTCTGGTTTTGACATGCACTTCTCTTTAATATTAATCATTTGTAGCTTTTGCTTTTGATTTAAAAGTGAGAGACATGTGCCTCTTCTTTTCATTTGAAAGAGGTCTTTGGAGGGTTATTAATTGTCCTATTTTCAATATTATTGTGTCTCAGAGAATAGGGAGGTCTGAAGAAGAGGGAGAAAGTGGGGAGAATGTCCAATTTGTGGAGCAGTCAGAACGCACACATTTATTAATTATAACACATATAATCATAACGAAAAGATTGAAATATTGTGAGAGTTACCAGAATATGACACCGAGGCACTATGTGAGCACATGCTGTTAGAAAAATGGCACCAATAGACTTGCTTGATGCAGGGTTGCCATAAACCTTTAATTTGTAAAAAATGAAATATCTGCAATGCACAATAAAGCAAAACATTATAAAACAAGGTATGCGTATATATGAATTTACTACTTTTGATAGTCAGGAGAAACGGTATTATTCAAAATAAAATTTGCCCACAGTTACACAGCTAGTAATTAGCACTGCCAGTATTTATCTCAGGTTTGTTTCACTTTAACATCTGTGTTCATTCTGCTATCATATTGCTGTTGCGTAATCATAAACTTTAGGAATTGTTCCAGCAGGATAGCTTACCTGCAACATGCTTTTGTTTCTTTCTTATCTTTGTAATTTTTGAGAGACAGGGTCTTAATCGCCCAGGAGTGCAGTGGCATGATGAATGCTCACTGCAACGTTGACTTCCCAGGCTCAATAATCCTCTCACCTGAGCCTCTCCAGTAGCTCAGACTACATATGTACACCACCATACCTGGCTAATTTTTCAATATTTTGTAGAGACAGGGTCTCATCACATTGCCTAGACTGGTTTTGAACTCCTGAGGTCTAGTGATCCTCCTGCCTCAGCCACCCAAAGTGCTGGAATTATAATAGGTGTGAGCCACTGTGCCCACCCACTTTTATACAGACGGATGTTCCCTTTCCTCTGCTCCCTTAGACTTCTCAAGCTTATGCTCATTCCGTTTTCCAAACCTTTGAAGTTTCCTTGAAATTTCAACTACTAGTTTATTCTCAGCTTCCAACCAACTTTTTCCACACTAAATCTGAAAGGGAAAACAAAGGAAGCAATATCAGACTTTGGTAAGTAACTTCACATTCCAAACAGGCACCATTTAGAAGCATATGTTTTTTAATAGGCTCCATTTACATCAGTGAAAAGTTGAATGTGAAATTTATTTGGAATTATATTTATAATCAAAAAATATGTTGGAAAACTTACAGTTAATGTCTGTTGTGGAATGCTCTGGATGTTAGTTATTGGTTTGATAGTGGACTTTGAAGTTTATTATAATACAGATGTCTTCATCCACACCATGGAATTTTAAAAATATTGACGTTTAAAAACGGTTCCCTTAAATTTAAAAAAAATGCATGAAGTTGAAGCCAGCTGTTTGGTTTCCCTCCTTAGTCCACATTCCCTCCTTCCTTCTTCCTTGAGGTAATATCAGTTTGGTGATATGTTGTGTATATTTCTAGTACCATATTTTAAAAACTACTTCCTGTCCAGAAAATATATACTTGTGTTTTTAGTGCCTTACAGAAATGTTACACTGTTTCACCTTATTATGCTATGTTCTGTTTTCATTCAGATATTTGAAGTGTAACCATATACTGATACATAGATCATTATTTTAATGATGTTACATGATTATATCAATTTGAAGAAAATTTTCTTATTTTTCTATTATTGAGATTGTTTTCGTTTTCTTTTTTTTATAATAAAATCAGTGGTGTAGTGAACATCAGTGTCTTCAATGAATGTAGTAAACAATAAATGAATACACATGTGTAAACATTTCTCTAGGTATGGAACTAGGAGCAGAATTGCTAAGAAGAAAGTACATTTTCATTTTTACTAAGTTTTTGTCGAATTATTCTTCAGAGTTATTTTATCAATTTACATTCTACCAGTAGTGTATATGAGTTCCTGTTCGCATCATTTTCAACTGTTGATATTACCATACTTCTGATATTTTTGCAGTTTGTTCGTATTAAAAGATATTCTATGAATGTAATTTGTATTTTCTTGATTACTAGTAATGTCAAGTATCTTTTCCTCTGTTTATTGGTCAGTTTTTCCATTCGGTGAATCACCTGTTTACATTCTGTTCCTGTTTTCCTCTTGATTGCAACTTTCTTAATGATTTTTAGGATTTTTGAGTATGTAGTGGTTATAAACCCTTTGTCAAGTATATTACAGATATTTGCCAGCCTGTAGATTGTCACTTTTACCATACAAATATTTAAAATTTTGATTTTTTCTATGAATTTTTTTCTACTATTTTTGTCTGAACAAAAACATATCCCTAAACAAATTAGTCTGTATCCTAAAGTGAAGAAGATATTATCTTATTCCCCTGTAGGATGCTTAAAGTCTGTTTTTGAGATTCCTTTTATATAAAACTAGAAATTTTTCTTGTATGTTTTAGGATAAATAATATGTTTGTTTCTTTTCTAATTTACATAAGCAAGATGAATATTGCCTGATAGTTCCTTTGTTAAGATATTTACATGGACATTTTTTTTTACACATCTGTAGATTCTTAGATTAATGATACTAAATATTATTTGTTTTTCTTCGCCAGATAAGAAATCATTTTTCAGTCCCACTGTCTGTTTACGAAGGGGATACCTTATTGGGAACTGCCTCACCTGAAAATGAATTCAACGTACCATTAGGATCTTACCGGTATTTTTTCTTTATCGTTTTGTTTCCTCTGAGATCTCTTGTAGACTTTTTACTTTCTGATTTCACATGGATAACTTTGATCAAATCCATCCTGCTAACAGCTCATCTAACTTATGTAGGTTTCAGTGCACTTAGATCTTTAAAAAGAAGTATTATTTATTTATTGTAATAACTTATAGCAAGTACATTATATATACTTTTCTCTTAAATATAATTATATTTTTGTTGCAATATAAGCATCATAAGCAGAGTCATATGATTAAGAGTTTTTAAAATGTCTAATAGATGATGCCTGATGGTTTCTGAATTATACTATTATGAAGTAATTTTACTTCTCAAAGGTTTTATAATACAATTTTTTTGACATTCCTTTAGTAAGCAGAATATTTTATCCTTTTCATATTTGTTCATTGTTCAGGGATGGAGTTGTAAATAGAAGTATATACTACATTAATTTTAAATTTTTGAAGTAATTAAATTTGATACAAGATATGTTTTAAGAAAATATTAAAATTATAACAAAATATGAGCTAATCTTATAGATTTATATCATAACAAGTAAGTATTAGTCAAGATATGTAATCTGGAATTGAAAATAATCTCTTATATGGAAATTGAACCCTATTGGAGAATAAAACTTTCCTCAGAATTAAGCATTGTAGTTTGTTTAAATACCATTTTAGAATACACACTAGAAATAGGTACTTACCTCAATGCTACAGAAGGATAGAGGCAGAACTGCAAACAGTGCTTACCTATTCCCTTGTCCAGAAGTTCAGAATGGGATCCTCAGTGCTCTGAAGACAATCTGGCAGTTTTAGGCGCGTATTTTCACATAGATCGACCTGCTAAATCTAATGAATGTTGTATGGCTTAGTTCGGACTTGCTGAGGGAAAGAATTATGTTGTTGAGAGAACAACAAAATAGTCGTTTACAATATCTGATCTTGCTCTAGAGATGATTTAGGGTGGGTTACAGGACTAGATTAAATATGGCATGTAAGATACATTTAAAAATTTCTGTGAAGAACTTTCATTTTCTTCTTGGATAATAAAAGTTAATGATACTCTACTTTTTAATACATTTCTGCTATATATTTTGTGTCTCTCTCCGTAGTAGAGAAAACAGTACCTTTATACTTTTTTCTAAGGCTGAATATTAATTTGTTACATGATAGTTAATCCATCTTAATGAGAATTAGTAGTGATTAGTTCATCTTAATCAGAATTGTTACTGATTGAGTACTTCATCTTAACTAGAACTATTAGTGACTAACCAGCTTGGATTTTTCATTAGGCATTTTTTTTTTTTTTTTTGAGATGGAGTTTTGCTCTTATTGCCCAGGCTGGAGTGCAATGGCAGGATCTCAGCTCCCAGGTTCAAGCGATTCTCCTGCCTCAGCCTCCTAAGTAGCTGGGATTACAGGCATACACCACCACGCGCAGCTAATTTTGTATTTTTAGCAGAGACGGGATTTCTCCATTTTGGTCAGGCTGGTCTCGAACTCACGATCTAGGTATTCTTTTACTCTAGTACTTCAGTGTAGGTGCACGTATATTTAAGATGTGAGGTCTTAACAGTTTTCTTTCTCTATTCTGTTTCTATTCTTAGATTAATGGTACAGATAAGTACAGATGCAGATAAATATAGGAAAACAATTATAGGAAAACAATTTATATTTTACTAAAATATTTAAATAGAATTTAAATATACTGATTCTTTTATTCATTTAACAAATATTTATCAAGGTTTTCTGTGGATGAGACACTCAATACCAAGAAGAATTGCATGTGGCTATTGCCATCAAAAGATAGATATATTACATAAATGTATGAAGTAGGAAACAGTGGGTTTTGGAGAGTTATAGAAAGTGTTACAGCTGCCAGCCGGGCGCGGTGGCTCAAGCCTGTAATCCTAGCACTTTGGGAGGCTGAGATGGGCGGATCATGAGGTCAGGAGATCGAGACTATCCTGGCTAACACGGTGAAACCCCGTCTCTACTAAAAAAATACAAAAAACTAGCCAGGCGAGGTGGCAGGCGCCTGTAGTCCCAGCCACTTGGGAGGCTGAGGCAGGAGAATGGCGTAAACCCGGGAGGCAGAGCTTGCAGTGAGCTGAGATCTGGCCACTGCACTCCAGCCTGGGCGACAGAGCGAGACTCCGTCTCAAAAAAAAAAAAAAAAAAAAGAAAGTGTTACAGTTGCCAAAAACTATGGAAAACATAAAAGGGATTAATGACTGACTCCTGGGCAAGATACATGAAGTACAGTAACATATGTAATATAGTAAGATGGAGATTAGATGGAAAAGGCTAAGAGGAAGGCGTGCATGAACAAAGATAAGGAAGCATGAAAGCATAGTGTTATAAGGAATAGTTGGGAATTCATTGGAATGTAGAGTGCATGTTGGAAGATAAAATTTGAAAGATAAGTTCACAATTAGATGGTTGCGCTCATTTTCTTGCTCCATTTTTATAAATTTTATCTCTATTAGTTTGATCTGTTTTTTTCTTCTTGTCTCAGATCATTTGATGTTCTAAGACCATTCACACTACTGTATCTTCTCATTTAAAACCTCCTGTCAAGGCCGGGCGCGGTGGCTCAAGCCTGTAATCCCAGCACTTTGGGAGGCCGAGACGGGCGGATCACGAGGTAAGGAGATCGAGACCATCCTGGCTAACACGGTGAAACCCCGTCTCTACTAAAAAAAATACAAAAAACTAGCCGGGCGAAGTGGCGGGCGCCTGTAGTCCCAGCTGCTCGGGAGGCTGAGGCAGGAGAATGGCTTAAACCCGGGAGGCGGAGCTTGCAGTGAGCTGAGATCTGGCCACTGCACTCCAGCCTGGGCGACAGAGCGAGACTCCGTCTCAAAAAAAAAAAAAAAAACCTCCTGTCATTGATTATCTTTCTTCCCTGTTTTCTTCATTCATTCCTTGAACTTTCCTTTGACCTTTTATATTTCTCTTACTCGGATCTTCTCTTCAGGACACCCTTTTTGGGAAAATTGTCACTTCTGCAAACACCTTGCCGTCTGTCTAGAAAGAGCCAACCACTCTGCCCTCAGTCTACTCTATACATGTGTTTTGGTACCTATCACAGGGCAGTAGTTACCTTTTAACATTACATTTCCCACCTGATTATGATCTTATTTGTTTTCAATTTTGCCTTGTTAGTACATAATAGGTCCAATAAATGTTTTGATAAACTGGGTAAGTGTATTACCATTAGTTTAATTTGGAAAAAAATAAGGTTTTACCTTTAAGTGTTAAAAGTAAGAGTGGAAAATAGAATGAAAATTATAGAAGGAAGTAGAAGTAGAATAGGCTGTATCTGTTAACTCTTTTGACAAATAATTTATATGCTTCAGTCAGGGAAGAAGGAAGTCTAATATTGTGTCAAAGTCCAGGGTGCCAGTAGCTGCAAGTCACTGAAAAAGGACATGCAGAAAAGTGGGTAGAGTGGTTCAGTGTTCAGTCTAACAAGTTTAAGGTGCCATCAGAAATTATTACAGAAATACATTATAGATATTTAACATTTTAGGAGTAGAACTTAGGAAAATAATCAGGATTGGAGATAGTGTTGACTGTTGTTCATCTATAAAGGACAGTGTCATAATTATAGCTAATAATTTTTACAAATATAAAAATATTTCTGAAATGTTTATTCTTGGCTACAGTGTGGGTTCAAAAATTATTAAATATAAAATATTGCTGAAATGTAAACAATGTGATATTCAAATATAAAGATTAACCATGTGACAACCAATAATTTTGTCACCATTTTCTTAAAACCACTCTTCTGCAATGACAACAAAAGCCGAAATTGACAAATGGGATCTAATTAAACTAAAGAGCTTCTGCTCAGCAAAAGAAACTACCATCAGAGTGAACGGGCAACCTACAGAATGGGGGAAAATTTTTGCAGTCTGTCCATCTGACAAAGGACTAATATCCAGAATCTACAAAGAACTGAAAAAAATGTATAAGAAAAAACAACCCCATCAAAAAGTGGGTGAAGGATATGAACAGACACTTCTCAAAAGAAGACATTTATGCGGCCAACAAACATATGAAAAAAAGCTCATCATTACTGGTGATTAGAGAAATGCAAATCAAAACAACAATGAGATACCATCTCATGCCAATTAGAATGGTAATCATTAAAAAGTCAGGACACAACAGATGCTGGAGAGGGTGTGGAGAAACAGGGACGCTTTTACACTGTTGGTGGGAGTATAAATTAGTTCAACCATTGTGGAAGACAGTGTGGTGATTCTTCAAGGATCTAGAACCAGAAATACCATTTGACCCAGCAATCCCATTACTGGCTATATACCAAAGAACTACAATAAATCATTCTACTATAAAGACAGATACACACATGTATTTATTGCAGTACTGTTCCCAGTAGCAAAGACTTGGAACCAACCCAAATGCCCATCAATGATAGACTGGATAAAGAAAATATGGCACGTATACAGCATGAAATATTATGCAGCCATAAAATAGAGTGAGTTCATGTCCTTTGCAGGGACATGAGTGAAGCTGGAAACCATCATTCTCAGCAAACTGACACAGGAACATAAAAACCAAACACCGCATGTTCTCAATCATAAGTGGGAGTTGAACAGTGAGAACTCATGGACACAGGGAGGAGAACATCACTCACTGGGGCCTGTTGGGAGTTGGGGAGCAAGGGGAGGGAGAGCTATTAGGAGAAATACTTAATGTAGATGATCAGTTGATGGGTGCAGCAAACCACTATGGCATGTGTATGCCTCTGTAACAAACCTGCACGTTCTGCACATGTATCCCAGAACCTAAAGTATAATTTTAAAAAACTGCTAAAGCAGAAAAAAAAAATAAAGTAAAATATCATACTGCTGTAAAAAACAAAAACAAAAACACTCTTCTGCATCTATGGCCCACATTTTAATAAAGTTAAATATCGATTGAAAACTTTCATTTGATTAATGTTGGAAAGCTTGTGATTATTTTTTCAGTAGTAATTTTTTTTAGTTTGTGAATTCAGTCATGGCATTTATTTCCTTTTAGGCCCACATATCCAGAAAAGCCAAATTCTTGCAGTTATATGTACAAGTCACAGATGATTCTATGTGGTTTGCTTTGCATATATAACTGATACGATTTATGTATTTTTATATGAAACCATTTATCTTATAAGTGTACTTTTAAGATAGTAAGTTTCTCCTCTTAAAAGTCAAACAACTTGATGAGCTTCCAGAAAGTTAAGGTGATATCTATTTATCTATCTTACTTATATCTAAAAAGTATATGAAAATATAAAAATTTATTACAGTATTATGAAAGGAGGTAAGTTTGTTATTCTAAAGCTGTAATTATATAGTTTAATATGTTTTCCTTTAAAGCATTTTAAACTGTATCATTTAATCTCATGCAGATCATTCCTTTTTCTGAAGCCAGAAGATGAGGACTACCAAATGTGTGAAGGAATTGACTTTGAAGAGATTGTGAAAAATGATGGTGCCCTTCTAAAGAAGAAATGTAGATCTAAAAACCCTTCTAAGCAATCATTTCTCATTAATATTGTTCCAGAAAAAGATAATTTAATGTCTCTATCAGTGTATTCAGAAGATGGTTGGGATTTACCATATATAATACATTTGTGGCCACCTATCCTGCTCCGAAATCTTCTTCCTTACAAAATTGCTTATTATATAGAGGTATCAGCAAATTGTTCTAGTGCCTTCCTGTTTTTGATTTTGTAGTTTCAGTTTTTTAAGATTAAGAACAATAAAAACTTTTTTAAAGATCTAATAAAAATTAGAATACTGGTAAAATAGGTAATGCAGATATTCTTTTGCAACAAGTATGAGAATTATTATTGAAATAACATTTAAGGACTAGACTTCAGTGACAAAAAAAGCCAGCTACATTATATTGTATTCTTTTAGTGCTGATTTTCTTAAAATATTGTATACTTGGTAAAGTTGCTTTTTTTCTTACATACTCTTTGTTTTAACAGATGGTGTGGTTTCTTCCTGTTGTTATAACATAGGAATCCGTACATCTTAAGATTTTATGTGAATATTTCATTTGCGAGGCTTATCAGATGGAAGAAAGTAGTTCTTCATTGTCATCTGTTATAAGTTTATTTTACCTTTAGAATTACCATTTGTTTGCTTTTTAAAAAAACAGGTTTCTCTCTGTTGCTCAGACTGGAGTGCATAGCTCACTGTAGCCTCAAACTTCTAGGCTCACGTGATCCTTCCTCCTCAGCCCCCTGAGTAGCTGGGACTACAGATGCATGCCATGCCTGAATAACTTTTTTTAATTTGTAATTTTGTAGAGACAGGGACTCACTATGGCTTGTCTTGAGCTCTTGGGCTCAAGTGATCCTCCTGCTTTGGCCTCCCAAAGTGCTGGAATTACAGGCGCAAGCCAAAGCCAGTACACCCAGCAGTTTACACTTTTCTGATACATGTCTCTTTTGGAGGAAAAAGTTTACATATTTATGGTTTTAAATGTGCATTTCCATATTGAGTAACAAATTATCATAATGGTTAAGAATTTGTACCTTGCTGTCAGATTTGAAATTGCATCCTAACTCTGGCACTTGCTAGCTGTATGTTCTTAAGCAGGCTTTATTGCTTTCGTAAATCTTTTGTTGTAGTCTATAAAATGAGAATAATAATAAAATTTGCTTGGTTAAGACATGGGGGAAATCAAATCAGATTGTATATGTAAAGGATTTGGTACAGTGCCTGACAGACAAGGGTTGCCATTTATTTATCACTCTAGCACTACCACCACCATTGTTATTTTGTGGAATATTATTTAACTTGTGAAAAATCAAGAACTCCTTACTTTTGCTTTAATTAATTTAAAATCATGAGATGAAGAGATTCCTATATTATAATAATAGGAAGAGAACAAGATAGAGATGCTGGAAAAACTGGTGAGATATTCAGATGTACTGTCAATTTATGTTTCTATTCTCATAGAACTTTTAATTGGATGCTTTTAGTGATCACATTCTGTCTGCCAGTTTCCAAAGGATATGATCAGTCTTTAGAAAGACAATTGAGCCATGGTGACAATTGAGCCATGGTATGGGGAAGGGACTAGAGGGGAAAAGAGCAGTTAGGAGACTCTTAAACTGAGAAATCATATAGTGACATGAACTAAGATAATAGAAGGGTGGGTCGAGGGAAATGAACAGCTTGGAGAGATACATATGATGTAATAATATAAACAGTGATTAGAAATGGGTGATGAGGGATTGTGGAGGTAGTAGGGATTGCTTATTTTGGATTACCATCAGTTTTTGCCCACATTTTACATTGTTTTGTTGTTTTCAAAACAAAAATCACTAGTGGTTAAGATTGTCTTTTTGTTGTTGTTTTACCAATTGTAGTGTTTTATGTTTATAATTTCCAGGGGAGTTTCCCATTATGTTATTTAATCTAATCTTCACAGTTTGTCCTTTGAAGTAAGTCATTTAGACCATTTTACAAATACAGTAGCTCAAATCTCAGATTAAATCCTGTGTAGAGGTTTACACATTTGACAAAGTTAGAACCTGAATGTAAGTCTTCTGACTTGTTCTGATAGGTACTTCAAAAGCATTTTGTGCAGCATTTGGAGTAAATAAATAGAATTTTGAGGCATATTATTCTGCAACATTAAATTTTTTTTTTTTATTACAGGGAATTGAAAATTCAGTTTTTACTCTAAATGAAGGACATTCAGCCCAGATTTGTACTGTACAGTTGGATAAAGCCAGGCTACATTTAAAATTACTTGACTATCTCAATCACGATTGGACAAGTGAATATCACGTAAAGCCTAATCAGCAAGACATTAGTTTTGTCAATTTTACCTGTGTTACAGAAATGGAAAAGACTGATTTAGATATTGCTGTCCATATGACTTATAATACTGGTCAGACAGTTGTGGCATTTCATAGTCCTTATTGGATGGTCAACAAAACTGGTCGCATGTTACAGTACAAAGCAGACGGAATTCATCGAAAGCATCCACCTAATTATAAAAAGCCAGTTCTCTTTTCTTTTCAGCCAAATCACTTTTTTAATAACAATAAGGTATGCATTGTTTATTCTGTTTTTCCCTTGTCTTTATCTGCTTGTCGCTTTTTAGTTTTAAAATTCTGAGGAATAAATATTATGAAACTTGGATAGAAATAACTTGTTAAATATTTGAGGCCAAAAAGATTAGAATTTAATATTATAAAGGTTTAGTGCATTAACAGTGCAATATTTTGTTTATGCTAAAAACTAATTTTTATCAGTTTAAGCAGGAATTTTTAAAGGTACCTAAATTGTGATGTATTTGGAATATTTTTTCCTAGGTTCAACTTATGGTAACTGATAGTGAATTGTCTGATCAGTTTTCAATTGATACTGTTGGTAGTCATGGAGCTGTTAAATGTAAAGGCCTGAAAATGGACTATCAAGTGAGTTCATTCTGTGCTTATCAAGAAACTTTTATTTTAAATGTTTCTATTAACTACTTAATTAAATTTTATAAGGATGTTATGATACATAACAGTTTTTGAACTGTTAATTTTGTTTTTCTTAGGTTGGTGTCACTATAGACCTGAGCAGTTTTAACATTACTAGAATTGTGACATTTACCCCTTTTTATATGATTAAAAACAAAAGCAAATACCGTTTATCAGTGGCTGAAGAAGGAACTGATAAATGGCTCTCTCTTGATTTGGAGCAGGTGGGTAGATGAATTTCAGAAATATACCTCTTTGGATTCTATTTTCTCCTTAATGTTAGATACCTAAAGTCACCATGTAATGTTTTAATTCTCCCCTTACTCCAGTTTTGTTTTAGTTTCATGAATCTTCATTGAATATTTGTGCCCGGCTCTAGATAGATGGCAAGGTTCAATTTTTAATAATTAGATAACTAGGAATACCCAGCTTGTTAAGGGAGGTAGATGTTTAACAATTACTAACCACTCTGGTTAAATACAGCAGCCAAAGACTAGATAAGGTATAAATGCATCAAAGAGACGGAAATTATTTATTCTCTCTAGGAAGCTATTAGGAATGCCTTCAGAGAGTAGGTTAAGCCAGACTCTTCTCTAGTTATTTGAAGAGAGTAGTAACTTAGAAGAAATGTTGATTCTGTGCCATCATTAAATCTTTGAATAAGAGTTTTCTGAATGACTGACAGAGGTTGATGGAATATTTTATTTTTGAAGAACTTTTATTCTAAAAGTTAGGATTAGAGAAGTGTTTGCTGTTTCTATTCATTATTCCTTTTTGCATATAAAACCATCCTTGTTGGGATTATTCTTGAAGTATATTCTTTAGCATTTCCTTTAGGGCTGGTTTTGAAGGTAAATACCATCGGTGTCTCTAGAAAAATCTCTCTGGCTGGAGCACAGTGAGAGGGACAGTGATCGGGATATAAACCCAGGCGTTCCATGGGGCAGCGGCAACCCCCTTTGGGTCCCCTCCCTTTGTATGGGAGCTCTGTTTTCATTCTATTAAATCTTGCAATTGCAAAAGAAAGAGAGAGAAGAGAAGAGGAGAAAATAGACAGATAGGTAGGTAGATAGATAGATAGATAGATAGATAGATAGATAGATAGATAGATAGATAGATAGCAAAAGAAAGAGAGAGAGAGAAGAGAAAATAGATAGATAGATAGATAGATAGATAGATAGATAGATAGATAGATAGATAGATAGATAGATAGATAGATAGATAGATAGATAGCAAAAGAAAGAGAGAGAGAGAAGAGAAAATAGATAGATAGATAGATAGATAGATAGATAGATAGATAGATAGATAGATAGATAGATAGATAGTTAGATAGATAGATCTCTCTGGCTACCTTCACAATCTTTCTTCTCTTTGTCTTTGATGCTCTGCGGTCATGCTGCTATATGTCTATATGTGGTTTCCTTTTATTTACCCTGCTTGAGGTGCTTTACTCCTAGATCTGTGGATTAAAGTATTTCATGCTTTCTGTAAAATTTGCTACTACTGTCTCTTTAAATATTGCCTCTCCTCCGTTCTTCCATTTTTCCCATCTAAGCCTTTAAATCAGACATGTTGGACGTTCATACTCTATCCTCCATGTCTCTTAATAGCTCTTTTATATTTTCCAACTCTCTTTGCTTCATTCTGGGTAAGTTCTAGATATACATCTTTCAATTTTTTTTTACTTTTGCTGTGTCAGAACTACTATGTAAGTCTTCAACTGAGTATTTGAATAATTATAGTTCTTATTCCCAGAAATTTCACCTTTTTTCAAGTCTATTCATTCTTTCAACAAAATATTTTTATGTGACTTGCAATATACTATTTAAAGGCACAAGTTCCCATCTTTGTGTAGTTTACATTTCAGTGGGTATAAGGGGAAAACATTAATAATACCATAATTGATTAGTATATAGTATGTTTCAAAGTGACAAGTCTAATGTGGGAAAGTCTAATGTAGGATAAGGGATATTAAGAGTTCGAGAGCCAGGGGTGGTCTCTAATTTTACGTAAGGTGACTCATTGGAGTCACATTTGAACAGTGACTTCGAGGAAATGAGAAAGTTAGCAATTGTCAAGAGCTCAGCTGAGGAGGAGAGAGCTGAGCTGCCAGGTGTTGGAGTAGCTGATTAAGACAAGCCACAATGAAAGTAACAGTCAAACCTTTAATCCCTTACTGTGATAGTAAAGATTGAGCATCCTTAATCTGAAAATATGAAATCAAAAATGCTCCAAAATTCGAAATATTCCAAAATCCAGAACTTTTCAAGTGCCAACATGATGCCACAAGTGAAAAAATTCTACATCTAACACTTTATTTTTTTCACTTTCTTAACTGTCATTTTTTTTTAACTGTTAAGTACTTTATGTGTAAATAAGTGTAAGAAAATGATTGTTTATTGGTAACACAAATTGAGAGTCAGGAATGATGGTGATGCCACACAGCCACAGATTGTCAACATGGGTGGTTAAGATAGTGACACATTCTCTTTCGATGGTACAATATGTACAGACTTTGTTTCATGCACAAAATTATTTAAATATAGTATAAAATTACTTTTGGGCTATGTGTATAAGGTGAATGTGAAACATAAATGAATTTTATGTTTAGACTTAGGTACCATCCCCAAGATATCTCATTATATATATGCAAATATTCCAAAATCCAAAAGAAGTCCAGAATCTGAAACACTTCTGGTACCAAGCATCTCGAACAGGGGATACTCAACCTGTGTAAGCAGGAGGCTAAATCAGAGAAAGCACAATTACCACCTATTCTGGAATGGCATTGGACAAGGGTCAGGTGGATCAGCACAAGACATGGGGCTTGTCTCACTGTCTATGAAACCTTGAACAGTGTCCGGCAGTTTTATGGACCTGGGGGATGGAGTAGGACAAAGGGGAGGAGCTAGGAATGAGCACTAAGAGTAGACAAAAAGTGTCTTCACTTTTTGTGAAGTCACTATACCCTTGTTTTAAACTGATCATCTGTGTCCCAGTTCTCAGCTCAGGCTCTTCCTGTCTCCCTGATAAAGAGGTCCTGCAGGAGCTCCCAAGGAAGGCCTCTGCCGCAAAGCTCTCATAAAGAGCCTCCAAATGAAGTGCCTGGGCTAGGAATGCAGACATGGGTAAAAGCTTTGGGACAGGGTTGCTTGAATCCTTAAAACTGCAGTGCCCTGGCTGTGCACAAAGTCAGGTTATATTCCTAAGCATGTCTCATATCTTGTTCCATTAATTCCTTTTTATGGTTGAATAAAACTGTCTAACAAGCTAAGATACTTAACTATAACAACCAGGTTCTGCTACATTGTCCTCAAGTCATGTAATGATGATCAGGTATCACACATGAGCAGTCTCATTGAAATATATGAAAGGATCAGTCTGGTCAGGAGTTGACTTAATAGCTTACAGACAAGGCTGTTCTTCATTCTTGTTCTTTTAGCTCTGTTTCTAGATTCTTTTGTCCAGTCTTCTTTCTGGTACCTTGACTATCTCCTGTTCTTTTAGTTTGGTTTCCAGATCACTCATGTTGAAGTTATTTCATAAAATTCCGAACTTCCTTCCTATTCTGAACTTTGAATACTACTTTTACTTTTTTACCCTTATTTGACAACCAGATGCTAGATGTAATACATGTTCTGACTTACCATTTTTGTGTACTTTGACTTCTGCCTAATTTCCAATGTTCATACCTGATTTTGATTTTTAGTAACTGAATGTTCACTTGTTTTAAACCTGATCTGTGTCCCAGTTCTCAGCTCAGGTTTCTTGCTGATTTTTCAACCCTTCTCTGTAAGACCATGACCACATTAAAGTCTCTTTTCTCGCCAGCAGTTCACTTACCATGGCTCTTCAATTTGCTATCCACTGCTTCTTGAGTGCATAGTGCTGACAAGTGACAACCCATCTTCAAGTTGAAAGTTTACAGCTGTTTAAGCAACCCAATAACTAGAGCAGTGTTAAAAGAGATTTTTTTAAAGTTCAAGTATACTCTGATGAGAATATTAAGATGATTTATGTATTTATGGTGAAATCTGTTTATTTTTATAAACATATATAATGTATATTTTAGTGTATCCCCTTTTGGCCTGAGGATGCTTCTAGTAAACTTCTTATTCAAGTTGAAGGGAGTGAAGATCCTCCCAAAAGGATATATTTTAACAAGCAAGAAAATTGTATTCTGTTGCGTCTGGATAACGAGGTAAGTGGTTTTGTTTGTTTGTGTGTGTGTGTGTGTGTGTGTGTTTTTGGCATATGTCATTAGAAAAGCTAAAATATACTGACTGGTATTTCATTTATTTTTTGTATCAAATAATACTTCTGTTGATTTTTCCTCTTTCCCCAAAAATGAACAAACATTTCTTTTTGTAAAAGGAAACAGAGATCTAAGATAATTTAATTGTTATATAAAAAGTTAGTTGGAATGCCTGGAATACTAGAATATACCACATCTGGAATGTCATCTGTCTGTAATACAGTGATTGAGATTATAGATTTCCAGAAATGCAATACAAAATTCTGAATTGTTTTCTCAATCATCCCAAAAATTAATTATCAAGTTATGAGTAGTCTGTTTTTAAATGTTATTAGTTAATATTCTTGGGAAAATGATTATATTAAAAATGTTTTCTTTTTCTTTCTTCTAGCTTGGAGGTATTATAGCAGAAGTGAATTTGGCCGAGCATTCTACAGTTATTACATTTTTAGATTATCATGATGGAGCAGCTACATTCCTCTTAATAAATCACACAAAGAATGAACTTGTTCAATACAATCAAAGGTAACATTATCACAAATACAGTAACTCTTGGTGGTGTAAGTCTAGATGATGAGGCATGGTTTTTATGATCATTTCTTAAGAATATAAACACTGATAATAGCATTGTAGCTATATAAAATGATGTTCCACTAAAAAATGTATTTGAAGTATGTAGGGGTAAAACGACTTGATGCCTACAATTTATTTTGAAATGCTTCAAAGAAAGAAAAATGGAAGAGGTGAAGCAAGTGTGGCAAAAGCTTGTTCATTGTTGACTCTGATGAGGACTGTCAGAGTTGTGAGTCTGAATTTTGTCTATTTAATACAGTGTAAATATGTAAAATTTCAGATTTTCTTTTTTCAAACAGTAGGTACCTTCTTGTTGAGGTGTCTAGGGGAAAGGACTGCTTCCTTAAAGGCTATAATTGAATCTTCATGGTTTAGGACTACTCTTAAACATCATTGATTTTAATTTGCTGTGATACCATATCTTCTTAGTGCTACTACAGCTTATGCAAGTTTCTGATCCTCTACTTAGTAGTTCCAGGTTGTCTTGAATTTTGTTCGCTTTCTTTCTTTATTTTCACCTGTTACTTTTCAACAAGCACATATTTATCATTGCACTTACACTTTCCTGCCACTGCTAACTGTACAACTTCTTATCATTGATTAAAATCAAACAGACATTGCGTAAAGACCACAGGGCTGGACTAGCAAGTACCTAAAAGTCGTTTTGGGTAGCATTCTCTCATCTATTTAAGATGTTAAGAAAGAGGAATGCTTGTTTTCTTAATTATCCACGTTATAAAAATGATAAATTGTTTCTAACCATGTGTGTGCAAGTGTCTTTTTAGTATAATGACTTCTTTTCCTTTGAATGGATACCCAGTACTGGGATTGCTGGATCAAATGGTAGTTCTACTTTTAGTTCTTTAAGGAATCTCCATACTGTTTTTCATAGTGGTTGTGCTAGTTTACCTTCCCACCAGCAGTGTGAAAGTGTTCCCTTTTCACCGCACCCATATCAACATCTATTTTTTTTTTAATTATGATCATTCTTGCAGGAGTAAGGTGGAATCTCATTGTGGTTTTAATTTGCATTTCCCTCATAATTAGTGATGCTGAGCTTTTTATGTATGTTTGTTGGCCATTTGTGTATCTTCTTTTGAGAATTGTCTGTTCATGACCTTAGCCCACTTTTTGATGGGATTATTGTGTGGTTTTTTTTTTTTTTTTCTTGCTGATTTGTTTGAGATCCTTATAGATTCTGGATATTAGTCCTTTGTCAGATGCGTAGTTTGGAGATATTGTCCCATTCTGTGGGTTGTCTCTTTACTCTGCTGATTATTATTTTTTTTTTTGCTGTGCAGAAGGTTTTTAGTTTAATTAGGTCCCATCTATTTTTATTTTGTTTCATTTGCTTTTGGGTTCTTGGTCATGAACTCTTTGCCAAAGCCAATGTCTAGAAGAGTTTTTTCAAAATTATCTTCTGGAATTTTTATGGTTTCAAGTCCTACATTTAAGTCTTTGATCCATCTTGAGTTGATTTTTGTATAAGGTGAGAGATGAGAATCCAATTTTATTCTTCTACGTGTGGCTTGCCCATGATCCTAGCACTTGACGATCTCCCAGAGTAGGAGATAGTCAAGGTACCAGAAAGAAGACTGGACAAAAGAATCTGGAAACAAAAGAGCTAAAAGAACAAGAATGAAGAACCAGCCTTGTCTGTAAACTATTAAGTCAACTCTATCTTAGGCCCTGACCAGACTGGTCCCTTCACATCTAGTCCCTTCACTATAATAGGGTGTCCTTTCCCTACTTTGTGTTTTTGTTTGTTTTGTTGAAGATAATTGGCTCTAAGTATTTAACTTTATTTCTGGTGTCTCTATTCTGTTCCATTGGTCTACATGCCTGTTTTTATAGCAGTACCATGCTGTTTTGGTGACTATAGGCATTGTAGTATACTTTGAAGTCGTATAATGTGATGCCTCCAGGTTTGTCCTTTTTGCTTAGTACTGCTTTGGCTATGAGGGCTCCTTTTATGGTTCCATATGAATTTTAGGATTTTTTTTCTAGTTCTGTGAAGAATGATGATGGTATTTTGCTGGGAATTGCATTGAATCTGTAGATTGCTTATGGCAGTATGGTCATTTTCACAATGTTGAGTCTACCCCTCCATGAGCATGAGATGTGTTTCCATTTGTTTGTTAAACTTTAACTTTTAAATAAATATTCCCTTCTTATATAATCTCCGCTGTCATTATCCTAGTTCAGTAACCCTCCATTTCCTATCTATTTGAGTAGATTTTTTGTGTATTGTTTTGTTTTATTTGAGTAGACTTTTGTGTTTTGTTTTGTTTTGTTTTGAGACACTGTCTCAGTCTATTGCCCAGTCTGGAGTGCAGTGGTGTGATCCAGGCTCACTGGAACCTCCACCTTCTGGCTCAACTGATTTTCGTGCCTCAGCCTCCCAAGTAGCTGGGTTTACGGGCATGTGCCACCATGCCCAGCTATATTTCAGTAGATTTTTGATCTATCTCTATATATCTAGTCTTATCTCTAGTAAATCTCCCACTTTCTACTAGAATGAATTTTCTTAAATAAGAAATATAATCATATCTCTCTTTCTTCTTTTTTTACCCATTTCTTTAAAAATATACTTCTAGGCTGCCTTTCTAAACATTTGTCTTTCTGTGGCCTA
The DNA here is from genome assembly GCF_000951035.1 of Colobus angolensis palliatus. Taxonomy (NCBI): domain Eukaryota; kingdom Metazoa; phylum Chordata; class Mammalia; order Primates; family Cercopithecidae; genus Colobus; species Colobus angolensis. The sequence continues at coordinate 157,191 of NW_012115788.1, read as the reverse complement.
AATCTTACCCTATACAAAGTGAAGTTTTTGTTTCCTGAATGCTCTAGGTCTTTCTGTGGGTTTGTACCTGAATAGGTGTCTCTTTCAGCTACAAAAATGCTATTCTGTAATTATTTAAAAGTCAAGAAACAACAGATGATGGCAAGGCTGTGGAGAAATAGGAATGCTTTTACACTGTTGCTGGAAATGTAAATTAGTTCAACCATTGTGGACGACAGTGTGGTGATTCCTCAAAGACCTAGAATCCAAAATACCATTTGACCCAGCAATCAGTCCCATTACTGGGTATGTACTCAAAGGAATAGAAATCATTCTCTTATAAAGATAGATGCACACACATGTTCCTTGGCAGCACTATTCACAATAGCAAAGACATAGAATCAACCCAAATGCCCATCACTGATAGACTGGATAAGGAAAATGTTGTACATATACACCATGGACACTATGCAGCCATAAAAAGGAACGAGATTATTCCTTTGCAGGGATATGGGTGGAGCTAGAAGCCATTATCCTCAGCAACAAGAACAGAAAACCATTCCCACTTATAAGTGGGAGCTGAACAGTGAGAACACATGGACACAGGGAGGGGAACAACACACACTGGGGCCTGTTGGGGTCACGGCAGGAGGGAGAGCATCAGGATAAATAGCTAATGTGTGTAGGGCTTAATACCTAGGTGATGGGTTGATAGGTGCAGCAAACCACTATGGAATACATTTACCTATGTAACAAGCCTGCACGTTCTGCACACGTATTCTGGAACTTAAAAAAAAAAAAAAAGAAAAGAAAAATGCCATTCTATGCGATCCCTTCCCTTGCCACCTTAATCTAAGTACCCCAGTTTTTGATAGCACCTTTACATATGTAGATTACAGCATTCACACATTGTGTTATTTTCTTGTGAGTTTGAGATGTGTACGCACAGGTAGTTAATAGTCTACTAAACTATGGCTAGTTTCCCTTTTCTTGGAATTTGCATTGCCTGTCCCAGATAGCCCAGTACATTTTTGCATAAGGAATACTCTGCAATGAATTAAACAGATTAAAATTTGTGTGAATTAAAAGCAGTTTTAAATATTTTTAAACCAAATGTATTTGCTAATCAACACATTTACATTTGATTTTTTTTTTCATGGAAAAATGAAGACTATGATTTTGTTTTCTCCTCCACATTTCCTTCTCTTGGCTTTTTAAAAATATAGATATTATTTCCTGCATATAAAAGTAATAGTTGTTAAATTACTATTTTAAAAAATACTATAGAAAAAAATGTGAAAGAGGACCATAATCCCTGAAATCCTAATACTGTCAACATTTTGGTTCATTGCTTTTCCTTTCCTTTCCTTCCTCCTTTGTTCTCTCCCTCCCTCCCTTCCTTCCTTATGTATCTCTCATATTTGGCAGCTGTTGTGAGCATATAAATTTGTTTCAAAGCACAAATTTTTTTTTCTTTCTAACTTTTATTATAGGTTCAGGGGATATATGTGCAGGTTTGTTACACGGGTAAATTGCATGGCACGGGGTTTTGGTATACAGATTGTTTCGTTACCTAGGTCATAAGCATGGTACCCAATAGGTAGTTTTTCGATTCTCACCCTCCTTTTACTCTCCACCCTCAAGTAGGCTCCCGATGTCTGCTGTTCCCTTCTTTGTGTCCCTGCAAAGCATGATTTTTACTGAATGCGTGATACTCCATCATTTAGATGCTCTACAGTTAAATAATACTTAATTGTTCAGAATTTTTATTAAAACTTTTATAATTTTAGAATCAGCTTATCTTCTTTTTTTGTTTGTTTGTTTTCTGAGATGGAATTTTGCCCTTTCGCCCAGTCTGGAGTGCAGAGGTGCGATCTCAGCTCACTGAAACCTCTGCCTCCCAGGTTTGAGCAATTCTACTGCCTCAGCCTCCTAAGTAGCTGGGATTGCAGGTGTGCGCCACTGGGCCCAGCTAATTTTCGTATTTATAGTAGAGACAGGGTTTCGCCATGTTGGCTGGCTGGTCTCGAACACCTGACCTCAGGTGATCCACCTGCCGTGACCTCCCAAAGTGCTGGGATTACAGGCATGAGCCACCGTGCCCAGCCCAGTTTATCTTCTAATAATGATCTTCAACCCATTTGTAATCATTGTAAAAACTAATTTATAATTCTTTACCATATTTTTTGTAGTATATTTTCTTCTAATGATTTTTTTGAAAATACATACTCTGTTTCAGTTATGGATAATTCCTTTTTTGTTATTGAAGGTTTTGATACATTTAAAATCAATTTTAAGATTGAAACAGTATCTGCTAGCTTAGCCATAAAAAATTGTAATGCTTTTTTACCTTTTCTTCAACCTCTTTCCAAATTCTTACTTTCTTGTGAATATAATTTGGGATTTTTTCAACCAGATTAATATAAAATAGTTAGCTTTTCAAAATATGTATTATTTGATTCAAGGCCCTCTTGGTATTTGCATTGATTTTAATGTTTTAACAAAAAAAGACTTTCTTAAACTGGGTTAGTTGTTCACTATGGGTTCTTCAATATTTCTGTATCCTAGTTGTTAAAATGTTGTTTTGAGTTTGTCTCTAGCTTGGTTGGAAAGTCTTGAGTTTTTTTTTTTTTTTTTTTTTTAAATAGCAGCAACACTGGAATGAGGCTTAAAGAATTATATAAACAACAGAAACATTTAAAAAGCTAACAACGTGGTCCATCTATGGAAGAAAAGTTTTTGATATAAGAGTTTCTTTTTTTTTTTTTTTTTGAG
>NW_012115788.1:151660-154362 GCF_000951035.1 Colobus angolensis palliatus | reverse complement strand
CGGGAGGCTGAGGCAGGAGAATGGCGTAAACCCGGGAGGCGGAGCTTGCAGTGAGCTGAGATCCGGCCACTGCACTCCAGCCTGGGCGACACAGCGAGACTCCGTCTCAAAAAAAAAAAAAGAAATGTCTTATTCTTACAAATTTATGACAATTTGACATAAAATTTTAAGTGATAACATTTTTCTCAAAATTGTGTAGATAGTGTGCCATTGTTTTTTGACATTAAACGTCATTGAACTGAGAGAGTAGCTTTTTATTTTCTTGCAAGTGACTGATTTTCTTAGATATGTGTTAGGGTTTTTTTTTTCCCCTATTTTCTTACAAATATATGTCTAGAATGATACTGTTTTCATTAATGTCTGATACCTAGAGAAGTCTTTTTTTTTTTTTCTGAAAGGGAGTCTTGCTCCGTTGCCCAGGCTGGAGTGCAGTGGCGCCGTCTCGGCTCACTGCAAGCTCTGCCTTCTGGTTTCACGCCATTCTTCTGCCTCAGCCTCCCGAGTATCTGGGACTACAGTTGCCCGCCACCACAGCCGGCTAATTTTTTCTATTTTTAGTAGAGACGGGGTTTCACCATGTTAGCCAGGATGGTCTTGATCTCCTGACCTTGTGATCTACCCGCCTCAGCCTCCCAAAATGGTGGGATTACAGGCATGAGCCACCGTGCCTGGCTCAGTGAAATCTTTTAATCTGCAGAGTTAATTCCTTCTTCTGCTCAGAAGAGCTGTATTTTATTACTTGTTTGGTGTATAACTTTTGTAATTTTTTTTCTTTCTGAGCATCTTTTTGTGAGTCAGTTGAATTTCTTAGATGTATATTTCATGTTTTGTGATTTTAAAGACTAATTTAGTTACTTTGTTTTTGCTCTAGTAAGACCAACACTTAGGAGTTACCAATTAAATTCTCTTAGAATTGGTATAAATAGGGTAAAGTAGTTGGAAATAATTTTCCATAACTAATTGGTATTAAAAAATCGACAAAACAGTTTTAAAGACTTGAAGACCTTTATTTCCTAAGTGGAACATGTATTTTCTAAGTGGGAAAATAATGAGAAATATTCATTAGTGAACCCTTTTTTAATTGTATAAGGTAAAAATTTCAGCCTTGTTTTAATCAAAACTATCACAGATCTCAATTAGTGAACTAAGAATTAATGAAGTATTATTTTAGGTTTTTTTAAATCTATTAATGTACTTGCGTTTAATTTAATGCATATTTTTGCTACTTATGTCAGTTCTCTCAGTGAAATAGAAGATTCCCTCCCTCCTGGAAAAGCAGTGTTTTATACATGGGCTGATCCAGTGGGCTCTAGAAGGCTGAAGTGGAGATGTAGAAAAAGCCATGGTGAAGTAACACAAAAGGATGTAAGTATTGGGTTATTATGGTGTTCCCAGCAGCCTTTTTTAAAAAAGGTATTTGGGCCGGGTGTGGTGGCTCATGCCTGTAATACCAGCACTTTGGGGAGGCCGAAGTGAGCCATGAGTTCGAGATCAGCCTGGCCAATACAGTGAAACCCTGTCTCTCCTAAAAATACAAAAATTAACTTTGGGAGGCCAAGGCAAGCAGATCACCAGGCCAGGAGTTTGTGACCAGCCTGGCCAACATGGTAAAACCCTGTCTCTACTAAAAATACAAAAATTAGCCGGGCATGGTGGCAGATGCCTGTAGTCCCAACTACTAAGGAGGCTGAGGCAGAAGAATCAGTTGAACCCTGGAGGCGGAGGTTGCAGTGAGCCAAGGTCGCGCCACTGCACTCCAGCCTGGTGACAGAGCGAGACTCCGTCTCAGAAAAAAAAAAAAAAAAAAAAAGTATTTGATTTTCAGCCTTCCTAGTTGTAAGGACTGTTTGTGGCCACGCTTCTAAAAAGCTGCCAGAAATCTTCAAAATAGTATTTAAGTATTGACTTAACCAAAAATGTTTAAAACCAAAAGTAGTCTTATTTTGTTTACATCATTTGCTTCTACTGTGTTATAAAGAGTAAAGTTGTATTTAGAGAAGTGCTTTCAGCATTCACCTGAAAAACAAGTATGTTCTCTGCCTTGACAATCATACTAGGTAGATTTAGCTTCTAGAAGGAACATTTAAGGATCCACTGAGTGAACTAAAACAAATTTATTTCTGGCTGGCAAGCTATGATGATCAAGTTATGCGCATCTGTTTTCCAGTAACATTTTAAATACTTCCAGAACATTTTTTAAAGTTTTTTGTCCTTCAGAATTCATCTTAATTTGACTCCTGATTTTTTTTTCTTTCTTACCACTAGTGATTTTTTCTTCCTGCCTATCAGTAGGTGGTATTTTCTCATTGTCTTTCAGTGCTGCTGTTGAGGAGTCTGGTGTGGGTATTGTTTACATTGTATTTAAGAGGATTACCTGTAAGTGGCCTAACTTTAAGTTTTAAAAATTTATGACTATTAGATTTATTCAGGAAAAAAAATTGTGCTTTGATATAAAAAGTCTTATTCATTTCATCTATTGATTAGTACTTTGCATATTTATATCATAGTGATAGTTTGAAACTTATAAAGATAAATCAGGCATTCACTGTAAAATACTAGAAAGACCAGTGAAATAAGTTAGTTTTCTTGATTCTCAGTGTGGTTTTAGTGATATACATATATATACTTAGAAAGTATTATAAGTAGGCCGGGCGCGGTGGCTCAAGCCTGTAATCCCAGCACTTTGGGAGGCCGAGACGGGC
>NW_012115788.1:144214-151513 GCF_000951035.1 Colobus angolensis palliatus | reverse complement strand
GACAGAGCGAGACTCCGTCTCAAAAAAAAAAAAAAAAAAAAAAAAGTATTATAAGTAACGTAAGTATCCCTAGATAATTACTTTATGGTAACAACGCACAGTTTTTAATTTCTATGTATTGTAATGTGAATGTATGCTATATAGTAAAATTTTCTGAAAATCAGAATATTAACTAGAAATTAATGACTGAATATTAATTACAACAATTTGCTATGTTTATTGTGTCATTGACCCTCAAAACCCTGATATCAGCACATTTATGTGAGATTCCTGCAGAAATAGCCTCATGATGAATATACATGCTTTGTAGAACATGCAATTGAGATATAAGATATTTTTTATCCTGTTTGATTCAGCTATGAAAGGAAATGTGAATTTCAGACTGAAACAACTTTTAATAAATTGTATTCTTTTAAAATGTGTGAATTTCAGACTGAAACAACTTTTAATATCTGTATTCTTAGTCTTAGAATTGCTGTAGTCTTAGAATAAAGCAGAAAAAAATACTTTGTGTTACTGATTAGCCTACACGGGAAGATTCAGTTTTATTAAAATGTTTAAATTTAAAAAATAAACAACTGGCCTGTCGTTATGAGTAATAACTTTATATCAGATAACATCAAATGATTTCAGTAATGTAAATTTGCAAGTATTCTACAAATATTAATTCATTTAGTTGCCACTAACTCCATGAAGTAGGTGCCATTAATAGTCTCATTTTATAAATATAAAATCTACATTTCATGTTCTTTGGGACCAAATTCTAATTTTTTGTTTTTGTTTTTGTTTTTTGGTGGTTTTGTTCTAGGATATGATGATGCCTATAGATTTGGGGAAAAAGACAATTTATTTAGTTTCATTCTTTGAAGGTTTACAACGCATTATTTTATTCACTGAAGATCCCAAGGTATTTAAAGTAACATATGAAAGTGAGAAAGCAGAGTTAGCAGAGCAAGAAATTGCAGTGGCATTACAAGATGTTGGAATTTCTCTTGTCAACAATTACACAAAGCAAGAAGTAGCCTATATAGGCATCACAAGGTTAGATGCATTAAATTTTGGATACATTTAAATAATCAGTTTCTAATTGTTAAGAAATTGTTGTTGTAAAATCTGAAATGATTTAGTTTCAATTTTTGTGCTTTGACTATTCATTGACACTGTGGTAATGCTAATTTTGACTGTGCTTGAGGGAATGTTTTGCCTTTTGAAATAAAGGTATGGCAGGAATCAAATTTATAAACTCCTTATTATGTTAATCCTTCCATTTACCCAAAGAGTTATATTTATTCAACTTACCAAAAGTATGTTTTGCATATCATACAAAATGCTTAGTTCATTTTCCATTACCATCTAGCACAGTTCAGGGTACATATGCTGTAGCTGTTGGAGGATTAACATAAAGACAATCACTTTCTAATTTGACCTTGGCACTTTAAGATCTAATAAGATCTAATAAGGTGATCACTGTATTTATCATTTCTCATATAAGACATCACCATTAAATCTTTTGTCTCTCCCTTATGTCCTTATTATTCCTATTTATAAACAGTTAAGTTTAAATTAATTTACATATATTAGTGCTTAATGTGAGAATATTTCTTCTATATAACCAGGATAATGTAATTTTAATCCTTTACTTGAGTTAAATTCTTGAATATATATAAAGGTATATGATACAGATGTAAATTTAGTTTTCTGTGTACATTAATCTATATGTGCCCCGACCTCTTGTTGAATCGAATCAATGCCATCTTAAAAGGAATATTAAAATCTATTTTCTTAAGGATTTTTATTCTCAAAAAATGTTTTTACTATTTAAGTAGATAAAATACACCATAGATTTTTAAGACCTTTAGACCTATGTGTTATCTTCTAAGCTAAGTGAAGTTAATGCAAAGATGAATAATACGTGGTCTCTACCTTTCTATTTATTAAATGAATGTAAGTTATATAAGGAATAAACAAATAGAATGCTTAAATAAAATTAAACAACTTAAATATTTAAACAGAATAAAGTCTATAGGTCTTTCAGCATTTTAATTTCAGTACAACTAGATTTCTTCCATTCACACTCTGTATCCTAAATAACTATTTTATGCTTTGTCTCCCCTCAAACCCCCATTCTCTCAGCTTACTACCTTGCATCCCACTTCACTGAAAAAATTGAAGCAGTCAAAAGCAAACTTCCAGAGACCCATCTCAGTTCCTATCTACTGGCATTTGCATACTACTTGCTGTACTAACATACTCCCAACAGTTTGCAGTAGATACATGTGCTCCTATTTAAACAGATTTTTCTCTACTTTTGCACTGTACTTCATTTCCTCCTACCTACTTGAGGACATTGTTCCAGCAGGCCTTTTCTTCATCTCTCCTAAGTCAACAGCTTTTGGCTCTCTACTGAATTGTTTTAGTGTTACTTCTCTCAGCATAAAAAATTATCTTGAACCTACTTTCCTTGCTACCTGTTGCTCATTTCTTTGTTTGCATTTATAACCAAACTCCTCAAATGTACTGTCTGTTTCAAAGGAACTTAACATATCCTGTGTTCTCCAATTCTTTTTCATCCATTTTCCCTTTAACCACTCCAAACAGGGTTTTGCTTTCAAAACATCATGAAACTGGTTTTGTCAGCATTATCAGTGACCTCCATAACGACATATCCAGTGTAGAATTATCGGTCTTTACTTCATAATATTTAACACAGATCCCTCCTTGATGTAGTGTCTTTCACTTGACTTCCAGAATACCTCACTGTCTTGGTTTTTCTTCCTATCCGGTCTCATTCATTGGTTCCTTGTCTTCCCTGAACTGCTTACATTGGCCAAATGCCTTGAGGCTCTTAGACCTGGTCTGTGGATTTCAGTTTTATGATTTCAAATACTGCCCAGAATATCTCTCTTATGTATGTCTTCTGTCACCTGTCATCTGACCTTGAGACTTCGTATATCCAACTGTGCATGCAAAATCTCTGTTCAAATATCTAAGAGGCTTCTTAAACTTCATATGTATATACCAAACTTTTTATTTTCTCCTTCTACCAAAACCTGCTTTCCAATCAGAGTTAATCAAAAATAGTTCCTTCTAGTTATGCAGCCCAAAAATATTGAAATTGTCTTTGATTCCTCTCTTTATCTTGCACCCCAGACCTAATTCATCAAGAAGTTCTGTGCTAGTTCTACCTTCAAAGGGCACATAGATCTGACCACTTTTCTAATATCTCACTGTCAATAGCCTCATCAGGGCCATCACCATTTTTCATCTGGTTTACTGTAGTAAACTAACAAGTTTTCCTGCTTCTAGTCTTGACTCCACTCTTTTTTTTCCATCCACTTCAACACAGACTATATTCTTAGCAAAATGTAAGTCAGATTATGTTGCTAGTTGTCTTATAACTGATCAGTGGTATCTCATATCACTCAGAATAAAACTCAGAGTCTTTACAGTGGTCTACAAGGCCTTACATTATTTGCTCCCCCACTGTAAGTCTTACTTTATTTTCTATTCCTAATGCGTTCCTGACATGCCAGCCTCCTTGCTCTTCTTCGTATACTGCAAGTGTGCCTCCTGCTTAAGGTTCTTTGCTTTAGCAGGCCTCTCTACCTGAAATGTTTTCCTCCTTTTGTCTGCTGGATAATTCTCTCAGCTCTTTTAAGGTTGCCAAAATCTCACTTTCTCAGTGAGTCCCCCGTTGGCCACTCGGTTGTGATATTGCAGACCCCACCACTTTACATATTCCAGTTCTCCAGATCCCCCTTGCCCTGTCTACATTTTCTTCTTTCAAAAGCATTTTCACCTCCTACATATTAAATTTTACTAATTTATTTTGTTTACTATTCATTTTCATTCCCCAACTAAAACGAAGCTCCAGAATGACAGAGATGTTCACTGATACGGACAGCCCTAACCCCTAGAATAGTCCCTGAGTAGTAGCTTAATAGATAGTAGTTGAATGAATTCATGTTTTTAAATTTGTAATGTGCTCACTTGTAACTGAGGCTATTGTAAAATTTTACTGAAGGTATTGTAATTCATGTAATACACCAGTTAAAATAAATATGTTAATAAGTTAGTATTAAATACTATGATCTTTGCTTTCTTGTATAAGTTCTGATGTGGTTTGGGAGACAAAGCCCAAGAAGAAGGCAAGATGGAAGCCAATGAGTGTAAAGCACACCGAGAAGTTAGAGAGAGAGTTTAAGGAATATACTGAATCTTCACCTTCAGAAGATAAGGTTATTGAGTTGGACACTAACATTCCGGTAATATTTTTAAGTACTGATGTAAAGTTTTAATTTTGTATCTGTTGTAGTTCGGTGAATCACTAGTGAAATGTAAGGAAAGTTTGGCTTCCTTATAAAACAAAATAATCAATCGTGTCATACATACCTTGTATAAAACGTTTTAAAGAGGTGGTTATCTATATTAAGAAATCAGGCTGGGTGCAGTGGCTCACACCTGTAATCCCAGCATTTTCGGAGACCAAGGAAGGCAGATTACTTGAGGTCAGGAGTTCAAGACCAGCCTTGCCAACATGGCAAACCCTGTCTCTACTAAAAATACAAAAATTAGCCAGGCATGGTGGCAGGCACCTGTAATCCCAGCTACTCAGGAGGCTGAGGCATGAGAATCCCTTGAACCTGGGAGGCGGAGGTTGCAGTGAACCGAGATGGCCCCACTGCGCTCCAGCCTGGGTGACAGAGCAAGACTCTGTCTCAAAAAATAAAAGAAAAGAAAACTTTCTTTTAAGATGCTAGATGCTAGTGGTCTGCTCTTTGGGTTAGCAGGAAACTTAAAAATGTTTTGTTTTTTCAATGTACTTTCTTTAAGTATTTTATTTTTCCCTTATTCATTTTTATTGTGGTAAATTTTAGTACATTTATGTAAAAAGTGATACAGCGAAGCATTGTAAGAATTATATGGATATGTGAATTTTATGGACATGGGTTATTAAGATCTAAATCTAAACCAATACAAAGATTTAGCTTACTGTTTTAAAAAGGTTTTGGTATGAATTTCTAATTCTAGTCATTTATAGATAAATTAATGTTTTCACTTGGGGGGACATATTTTTCAGGTTCGCTTAACACCTACTGGTCATAACATGAAAATTCTGCAGCCGCGTGTAATAGCTCTACGAAGAAATTATCTTCCAGCATTAAAAGTGGAATATAACACATCTGCACATCAATCATCATTTAGAATTCAAATCTACAGAATACAGGCAAGTCTTTCTGGAAATATAGGCAAAATTGTATTCTAAAGGAACACAATGAGAAACCAGATCTATTCCCACAGTCTGCTTTATCTAGTATTCACTTTCAGTGCTGTGCTAGACTTTTTTTTTTTTTTTTTTTGAGACAGTCTCCCTCTGTCGCCCAGGCTAGAGTGCAGTGACAGAATCTCAGCTCACTGCAAACTCTGCCTGGCAGGTTCAAGCAGTTCTCCTGCCTCAGCCTCCTGAGTAGCTGGGATTACAGGTGTGCACCACCACGGCTGCCTAATTTTTGTATTTTTAGTAGAGATGGGGTTTCACCATGTGGGCCAGGCTGGTCTCAAACTCCTGACCCCAGATGATGCACCCGCCTCGGCCTCCCGAAGTGCTGGAATTACAGGCATGAGCCACCGCGCTTGGCCAGCGCTGGGTAGACTTTTTGATTCTTTTTATTTTTTAAATCCTGTTATTTTGGTCAGGTTGTATAATTGACATATTAATATACTGACGTTTTTATTTTCTTAGATCCAAAATCAGATACATGGTGCTGTGTTTCCCTTTGTGTTTTACCCTGTTAAACCTCCAAAGTCGGTCACCATGGATTCAGGTTTGTTTTTATTTTTAGATTTCCATAAAAGCAGTTGTATTAGCTGTTTGATTTACTTTACTATAAAAATATGAAGTGAAACCATTCTTGGGTTTAATTTTTATAGGATCCTTGGAAAATTAAACTGCTTGAAAAAGGACCAGCAAGTACTGTACACAACTAACTTTGATAAGATTTTTGAGTGAATCTTGAAGAAAAGATTAATTAGAAACATACATTGAAATTTTTAGAAATGTTAATATAAAAAGCAGATAATCTGTAAACCTGTAATGTAAAAACCTTTAAAGCCTTTGAATGAACAATAAGGAAGTTCAAATCTAGAGTGTTTTCTAACAGCAGAAACTGTCCTGTGTTCTCCAAATAAGAATAACTGATAAGTCCTTTCTACCCTTTTCTTTCCGTTTGCCTTTCTTCTTTCCTGCATATCCCTCTTCCCCCTACTTTCTCTTCGCTCCTCACCACCCTACTTAACTTTCTTCTTCCCCTTGCTTTCCTACCTCCACCCCACACCACTACCTCGAAACTATCTTGCGGGGAATACTCTTTATAACTCGCTCAAAAGCTTTTTGGCCAGTATAATGCCTAAGCCCTTCCACCTAGAGGTCCAGAGCAAGTCCCCAGAATCTGTTTTCATGGAGTTTCACTGGTAATTCTAATGCATACTTCTAAACCGCTAATTGTAGAATTAGTTATCTTCAGAGTGACTATAGATAGTTTTAAAAACAATGCTAGAGTCTGAAATTAAGATTGTAATAGATCTTGGCAATATCAGTAATTTTAACTGATACTTATTATTTAGTAAATGATTTTCCATTGTGGTGTATATTGGAAGAAAATGCCTACTTTTTACTTAAAGCATCGTGGGAGTAATTATGTTTATAACCTTTACAGCACCAAAGCCCTTTACAGATGTCAGTATTGTCATGAGATCTGCAGGACATTCCCAGATATCACGTATTAAGTAAGTGTCTTAATACATTTCTTGTATATTTATTTAATGTTTGATTTAAATATATGAATTGTTTATACTCTTTAAATGTTAGACAAGTCAAATATTTAAGCATATTAATTATAAAGGTCAAATAAAAAAATCTATTATAATGTTCTGGCTCACGCCTGTAATCCCAGCACTTTGGGAGACCTAGACAGGTGGATCACTTGAGGTCAGGAGTTCGAGACCAGCCTGGCCAACATGGTAAAACCCCATCTCTACTAGAAATACAAAAATTAGCCAGTTGTGGTGGCACGTGCCTGGAGTCCCAACTACTCAGGAGGCTGAGGCACAAGAATCGCTTGAACCCCGGAGGCAGATGTTGCAGTGAGCTGAGATCGTACCACTGCACTCCAGCCTGGGTGACAGAATGAGACTATCTCAAAAAAAAAAAAAAAAAGCTCTGGATGAAATACATCTAGGTATTTCCAGTCATTGTTTCTGGATTTTGAATATTTATTCTCTTGTATATAAAAAAAAAAA
>NW_012115788.1:107280-144164 GCF_000951035.1 Colobus angolensis palliatus | reverse complement strand
AAAAAAAAAAAAGCTCTGGATGAAATACATCTAGGTATTTCCAGTCATTGTTTCTGGATTTTGAATATTTATTCTCTTGTATATAAAAAAAAAAAAGCTCTGGATGAAATACATCTAGGTATTTCCAGTCATTGTTTCTGGATTTTGAATATTTATTCTCTTGTATATGTATTTGTTTTTTGTTTGCAGTTGTCTATAATCATATATTGTTTTGAAAAAGGAAAACAATAATATTTTCATCTTCACTCACTACCCATTTCAAGAAATAGAGGATGGACTGAAACATCTGTCTATGTAATAATGTCCGTCTAGTTTCCCTACCTTATCATCAAGATAAACTGTCTTTATTTCCTTGCTGTTTAAAATATAGTTTTATTGTGCATGTGTACCTAAACATTATGCCTTTTAGTTTTAATTTTTTAATTTTTAGAAAATTGTTTCAGACTGGAAATAAGTGTTGGGACTTGCTTTTGTTCATTCAACATTTTTACTAAAATTTATTCATTTTGTTTTATGTAGCCATAGTTCATTCATTATCACTAATGTGTAATATTCTGTTTTATGACTCCATATGACAGTTTACTTATCCATTTCCTCTTTATGGCCATTTTCATATTTTGACTTTGTTGCTGTTATTAACAATGTTCCATGATTTTTTAAAATTTAGTCAACTAAGTAGTCCTAAGTTTCAGAGTTGTAATATTGATCTCATACTTTTTTCTCATCTGATTTTTGTAATACAGTTGTTAATTGATGATTTTTAAAACATCTTTTCTACTTTGTAATATAGGTATTTCAAAGTATTGATTCAAGAAATGGATCTCAGGTTAGATCTTGGGTTTATCTATGCTTTAACAGACCTTATGACAGAAGCTGAGGTAACTGAAAATACAGAGGTAAGACTTAAAATAATAACATTTGATGGAAAGGATTAGGGAAGGAGAACTTTAAAAAAAAAGATATTATTATAAATTGTTAAAGACATTAAAATGATTTTGTCGCATTTAAAAAATACACTTAAACAAATTTTATTACTCTCTTGTGGTACATACCTTTTTAGAAATCTTATTTTCTAAGACAGAAAATTAGCAAACAGGAGGAAAGGCCTGGGGTGAATACCAGGTAGAAAAGGATAATTTGTTGGCTGGGCATGGTGGCTGAAGCCTGTAATCCCAGCACTTTGGGAGGCCGAGACGGGCGGATCACAAGGTCAGGAGATCGAGACCATCCTGGCTAACACAGTGAAACCCCATCTCTACTGAAAAATACAAAAAAATAGCCGGGCAAGGTGGCGGGCGCCTGTGGTCCTAGCTACTTGGGAGGCTGAGGCAGGAGAATGGCGTAAACCCGGGAGGCAGAGCTTGCAGTGAGCCGAGATCCGACCACTGCACTCCAGCCTGGGCAACAGAGCGAGACTCCGTCTCAAAAAAAAAAAAAAGGATAATTTGTTATTGTTATGTTCCCATCTCTTTTTTCCTCTTTTATTTTCCTGGATTACTTTGGCTTTGCTTTCACTTTCATTAATAATTTAGAAATTTAGGGTATGTCCAGGGTATTTAATGAGCGAAAGGACAGGAAAATTAAAAGGTGGTATCATCTTGGTGACTGGAAGACCATAAAATCATAGTTATAAAGTAGGTCAGATATAGTCTGGTTTTTACTTGCCCTCATAGATTCATGGGTGGAGAAAGAGCAAATTAATAAGAGTTTATTGAGGTGTAGATCACATACCATACATTTCACCCATTTAAAGGATAGGGTTCAATGACTTTTAATATATTCACAAAGTTGTACAATCATCATCACTCTGTAATTATGGAACATTTTCATCATGCCCAAAAGTAACTGCCCGTGCAGCCACTGATACACTTTGTGTCTTTAGGTTTGCCTATTCTGAATATTTCATACAAATAGAGTCATACACTGTGTAGTCTTTGGTGAAGGGCTTCTTTGACTTAGCATAATACTTTCAAGGTTCATCTATGTTGTAGCATATATCAGTACTTCATTCCTTTGTATGGTCAAGTGATACTCCGTTATATGGATGGGCCACTTTTTGTTTATCCATTTATCTGTTAATGGACATTTGGGTTGTTTGTTTACACATTTTGGCTATTATGGATAATGTAATGAATACTTGTGTACAAGTTTTTATTGGACGAAAACTCTATTTAAAGTCTTAAATGAAACTTTATTTAAACTTAATCACCATGTGATTAAGCAATTCCACTCCTAGGTATATAAGCCAAAAGAAATAAAATTTATTAGGAGTGGAATTGCTCAATCACATAGTAACCTTATATTTAATCATTTGGGACTGTTAGACAGTTGTGTAAAGTGCCTCTACCATTTTACATTCTTACCAGAGCATATGAGGGGTCTGATTTTTCCATATTATCCCAAACACTTGTTATTATCTTTGATTCTAGCAATCATAGTGGGTGAATGTGAAATAGTTTTTCACTGTGGTTTTGACATGTAATTACCTGATGACTAATGAAGTTGAGCATCTTTGATATGTTGATTATCTTTAATATGTTGATTAATTTGCGTATCTTCTGTGGAGAAATCTCCATTCAGATCCTTTGCTTATTATTTAATGGGTTGTCCTTTTTATTATAAAAGTTCTTTGTATATTCTTGATACAGATCTCATATCAGGTATATAATTTTCAAATATTTTTTCTCATTCTATGTGTTGCTTTTTCACTTTCTTGATGTTGCTACTGAGGACCAAAACTTAAAGTTAATGGAGTTCAAATTATTTTTTCTTTTGTTGCTCATGCTTTTGGTGTCATTTCTAAGAATCCTTAGCTAAATCCAAGGCCAGGAATATTTAGTCTTAATGTTTTAAGAGTTTTAAAGATCTAGTTCTTATGATTAGGTCTTTGATCAATTTTGAGCTCATTTTTGTATATGATGTATAAGGATCGGAATTATTCTTTGGCATGTCGCTATCCAGTTGTCCTATTACCATTTCTTTAAAAGACTATTTGTTCTTTGAATGGTCTTGACACCCTAGTTGAAAATCAGTTAAGAATACACACATGATTTTATTCCATCGATCTGTGCATCTGTCCTTGTGCATTGCACACTGTCTTAGTTATCGTTTTGTATTAAGTTTTGAAATTGGGACATATGAATCTTCCTACTTTGTCCTTCTTTTTCAAGATGGTTTTCGCTGTTCTGAGTCCTTTGGAATTTCATATGAATTTTAGAATCAACTTGTCAGGTTCTTCAAAGAAGTCAGCTGGACATCTGATAGAGACTGCATTGAATCTGTAAATCAATTTGGGAAATATTGCCATCCTAACAGTATTAGGTCTTTCAGTCCTTGAACAGGACATGTTTATCCATTTACATAGATTTTTAATTTTTTTCAGAGTATAAGTTTTACACTTTTTTCGTTAAATTTATTCCTATATATTATATTCTTCTTATAGTATTATGAATAAAATTGATTTTTTAATTCCATTTTTGGATTGTTCATTGCTACTGTATAAAAATACAGTTGATTTTTTTATATTGATCTTGTATTTTGCAACCATACTGAATTGTTGCCTCTAATTGTTGTTCCGTATATTCTTTTGGGATTTCTATACATAAGATCATGTCATCTGAGAGGAGAGGTAGTTTTACTTCATTCTTTCTGATCTGAATGCCTTTGTTTCTTCCTCTTCACTAGTTGTTGTGGCTAGAAACTGGTGACACGTTGAACAGAAATGCCAAGAGCAGATGTTCTTGTTTTGCCTCTGATCTTAGAGGGTAAATTTTTAGTCTTTCAGTGTGATATTGACCTTGGGTTTTTCTTAGACATCCTTTTTCAGGTTCAGGAAGTTCTTTTCTTAGTTGGTTGTTTTTTAAATCATGATTGTATATTTTGTTGTTCTTTTTTCTGCATCTGTGGAGATGATTGTACAATTTTTGGGTTTTCTATTGATATGTTTTATTACATTAATTTTTTTTTTTTTTTTTTTTTTTTGAGACCTAGTCTCGCTCTATTGCCCAGACTGGAGTGCAGTGCTGCAAAAGCAATCTCAGCTCCCTACAACCTCCGCCTCCTGGGTTCATGCAGTTCTCGTTTTTCAGCCTCCCAAGTAGCTGGGATTACAGGCATGTGCCACCATGCCCAGCTAATTTTTGTAATTTTAGTAGAGACAGGGTTTCACCATGTTTCTGTGTTTTTCATTCTGACCCCAGGAAAACCCCTTCTATTTGTCACTTTCTCTGATTTTCTCCTGCAAACTACTAGGTCTACAGGTTAGCCAGTATCTTCTATAAATCAATGACTTTCGTTTTAGTTTGTCTTTCACCACATCTGCTGTTTCTGAGAGCACCCTTAGGCTCGAACTGCACTCTGTGTTATAAATGAAATTAGTTCCTTTGGGAAGAGATTAATAGTGATCTGTTTTAAAACCTACTTTCCCATCAGCAAAAACCTCTAACCCAGGCCTCTGAAGCTGGCGGTGGGCACAGTTGTGACACCCTTCTATTTGAGTAACACCCCAGTTTAGGAGCTGAGCACTATGTGTGGTGGGGTAAGAACAGCAGCCGACTGAGATAATCTCAGCCTGCCTCGGCTAGCATGGAACCAGCACGTTACAGGCCTGGGCAAGGGTGATCAGAACTCTAGTATTCTCAGTGGTTCTGTACCCAAGGCAGAGCTTTTTTACCATGCAAGAGGCTGGACAGAGAAAAGAAGCCCCGCCAGGTGCAGTGGCTCACGCCTGTAATCCCAGCACTTTGGGAGGCCAAGGCGGGCAGATCGCTTGAGGTCAGGAGTTCAAGACCACCCCGGCAACATAGCGAAACCCCATCTCTACTAAAAATACAAAAATTAGCCAGGCGTGGTGGCAGGTACCTGTAATCCCAGCTACTCAGGAGGCTGAGGCAGGAGAATTGCTTGAACCCAGGAGGCTCAAGTTGTAGTGAGCTGAGATCGTGCCACTGCATTTCCAGCCTGGGTGACAGAGCGAGACTCCGTCTCAAAACAAAACAAAACCAAACAAACAAAAACCATAAAGGAAGCCCCCACTCACAACTGCACTCAACCATAACTTAACCTCAGCAGCAGGTAGCTGGGAACAGGATGAGAAATGCTGACTTCCTGTTCTTCCCAGGAAGACAGTCCTCCGATTGACAACTGGGCCAGGAAGGAGCTCTGTGTTCTTGGGTATAGTAATCTAGGTAGAATTCTGGTTCATTAGTCTGGGAGAGGGGACAGAGGGAATGGCCTTTGTTAAAATACCACAGGTTCACTTTTCTTACCAAATTTTTTAGGTTTTCTTAAATAGATGTTTCTTCATTTGCTTATGACCTTGCAACCATTCCTAGAGGCCTTAAATTTGTTGCTGTTGCTGTTGTTGTTGTTTAAATTTTATCAGTTTAGCTGGGGTGCTGGTTTGGAGAGCTTCCCATACTGTCATCTCAGAAATTGATTTCCAAATATACTTTTTATAAGGCTATCATTTTTGTGTTTTTATGAATATGTTAAAATAATCTGGGAGCCCATTTTTCAACACATTGAAGTTACTTCAGTCTGAGCATGTAGAGAAGTACTGATGAATATCAAGAATGAAACCACTGATCAGTAATACAAAATTATTTTCAACACCTTTATTTTATTATGTTACTGGTCTGTGTAGGTTGCATTAAAGCAATTACAAGTAGACTACAAAATACAAGTTGACTGTATGATTATGTTGAAAAAAACGAATATACCCAAGAGAGTGTTGATGGTATGGATTAGTGTCATTTTGGGATAAGATTTATAGTCACATGGAGAAAAGCTTAGTGTCTTAATGGTTTGGGTAGAAATATAGAAGATAATGCTTGTCAGTTTGTCAGTGGCAGACAGAACTGTCCTAATGATAGAGATGTTACTTTCCCTACTGAGGCAATCATAAGCAATGTTAAGTGAGTCTAGATCTTACAGAAGAGTTTTGGCAGTGTGTCTGCTATTTGCTTAAATACCTCACGCAGGTTAGTTCTCTTTAGTTTTAATTTTATTTTGTGTTCCTTTTATAGGTTGAGCTTTTTCATAAAGATATAGAAGCTTTCAAAGAAGAATATAAAACAGCCTCATTAGTAGATCAATCACAAGTCAGCCTCTATGAATATTTTCATATATCTCCTCTCAAGGTAGGAGAAAGTCATTTTTATTGTCCTTGATAATCTAGGTAATAGCAAATTGATGTAGCATTTATATTGTGTTCTTCAGTAATACATAAAATCGGTAAATCTACAATTAAACTAATTAAGTAACAAAGGAATTACCCTTACATTTTTATTTATTTTTAAATAATTTTTTATCATGTGGAGTCACCTACAGCATGTATTTATGTTTATAATTTGACCTAACATTATTTTACCTTGATTTTCTTTTAAGCTGTTAGGTGACAATTTTCAAAATTTTGCATATGATGATTTGTGTATTAGTTTTAAAGTAATTTATAAAGCAGCCTTAAGAACTGAAGATGGAATGGTATCAAATCTAAGTTAGTTTTTAATGCAAAATTCCTATAAGCTAATTATACAGTAATTGAAGATTATTAACCATATATGTCGAGTACTCTATTGTATTGCATATACTCGACATATATAGTTAATATATGTATGTGCAATACAATACAAAAGTGTTTTTTAACTGGCTATTAACTTCTGAAATAATTGAAACATACTTTTGGAAATACAAATGCCTTTCAACTTATCACAGAGTTACGTCTCAGTAAAACCATCATAAGTTGAAAATCTTTTAAGTCAGAAGTGCATTTAATACACCTAACCTACTGAACATTAAAGCTTAGCCTAGCCTATCTTACACATGCTCAAAACAACTGGGCAAAGTCATCTAACACAAAGCCTATTTTCTAATAAAGTTATTATAAAAAATTTTGAATCAAAATTCAAAGTACAGTTTCCACTGAAGGTGTATTGCCTTTATAGCATTGTAAACTTGAAAAATCATAAGTCAGACATAATTCATATACATATG
Organism: Colobus angolensis palliatus; assembly: GCF_000951035.1. Lineage (NCBI taxonomy): Eukaryota > Metazoa > Chordata > Mammalia > Primates > Cercopithecidae > Colobus > Colobus angolensis. The sequence goes on along the minus strand of NW_012115788.1, from coordinate 137,171 downwards.
GTCCCCATCATAAGTTGGGACCATATGTATTTGCATCATTTTCAACAGCTTCAACTTCTAGATTTTTAATGTTATTAACAAATATATAAAAATTAGTATTTTCTTAGGTTTACCAAAAGAATGGGATAGGATTAAATATTATGCAATCTTAAATTGTTGAATTGAAGATTTAAATAGAGCTATGTTCGATTTTAAATTTCTTCGTATTTCTACTTAGTAATTTTAACATAATCCAGATAACTTTGAAATCTTATTTATGGTGTAGTGAATTTAAAATTAAACTGTTTCTTAAGAGTTAAAATTGTCAATATGAAGAAAATACTTTTAAATATGTATCTCTTTATCTTTTTAGTTACATTTAAGTGTTTCACTGAGTTCGGGCGGAGAAGAAGCTAAAGATTCAAAACAAAATGGAGGACTGATTCCAGTTCATTCTTTAAATCTTTTGCTGAAGAGTATTGGTGCCACACTGACAGATGTACAAGATGTAGTTTTTAAGTATGTTTAATATTCAAATCTGTAAATTGATGAAAATATTTCTATTTTATATGTACCTAAAAATTTCGTAAATGAAAAAGTGTGTAAAGTACGTTACAGATCATAGGCAAAATGAGGTTTTTGCATTTAAGTGAAGTACAATCTGAATAACACAGAACTTATGATTTGCTAACCCCTAGTTACTAAATTACAGAATTATTAAATAATTTCCTTAAGAAAAAGAGACATAGGCCTTGCAAGTTGTACATTTTAAAAGATCTTTCTGGCTTAGGGAAGGATAGGATGTGTATGCCCGAAGATATGGTGTCTGAAATGTATGGCTTTGAAGCTAATAGGAATATGCCTCTTCAAAGCATATGCAGCTAGAACAGAATGAATGCAATAATAGGGGAAATGAAAGGATCAATTTTAAATGTTGTAACCAGGAATTTATATTTTAGTGTGAGTCATAATGAAGCTCATAGAGTATCTGACCAAAGAGATTCAGAGTGTCTGAGTTGAGACTTTAGAAGAGAATAACCCTTTCAAGTAGCATCTAGAATTGATTATTAAGAACAGTTGTAAGAATTAGTAAGTCCAACTCAAGGTAACACTGAACCTAGATAAAGTTAGGTTAGTGTCAAATAAAAGTACACAGGTATGACGTTAGCAGAAATAGGATTCCACTTAGCAACAAGAAGCATAGAGCTTTTCAGTTACTGTATCAGGTATATGCTATGGATGGGTTATAAGTAAGCTAATCTTAGAATATATATTCTGTGAATGGGGTTATAAGTAAGCAGGCAAAACCTGCTGTAACTGAACCTGGCCATTCTTGAGCAACCTCTTTATCAGTGTGTCAGACATTTTCTGTGTGGGCCATGATAGGACAGAATGGTGAAATAAAGTTCTAGTGAAATCCCATTTTAGTACATGAGTGGGATTCACAGGATCTCAGAATTTTCTAAATTACATGAAAATTTATGTGTACTGGTGACTTTTCTGAAGATAAGATCCATGTCTTTTATCAGATTCTTAGAGGGTTCTTTGATTAGAATATGCAGAGATGTATATAAAAAGTAGATTTCCTGATTGGCATGGGAAAATGTACTAGAAGGATTCTAAAGAAAATAAAGCCACTCATTAATATTAAAAATACTTTCTCCATACACATGTACAGACAATATATTTTTATGCTTTTTTCAGGCTTGCATTTTTTGAACTCAACTATCAGTTCCATACAACATCCGACCTACAGTCTGAAGTCATAAGACACTATTCAAAACAGGTTTGTCTAAGATTATCTTATGGAAGCGACAGAGTGACACAGACTAGTAAAACCTTTTGTGTCTATACATATATAATGTAGAATTGTGGAGGAACTAAATAGCCATTTTCAAATTATTAAAGCATGGGTATTTTCCTCAGAATTGTAAAAAGAAATTGAGCTCAACCACTATTTGAATTTTTTGTCCTTATGTTTTTTAGCCACTGACAGAAATGTTTTCTGGATCAGCATGGACTGGAAATAAATAAATCTTTAAATAAAATATTAACTAATTTATCACATTTAAGTAAAAAATGGGTTCAAGGAAACTATTAGTAACTAACTGATGAACATGGGATATTTTTAGCGTAACTAGTTAAGTCAGCCAGATATATATTTTTTAACAGATGTTTTTCCACTTCTAGAGACACTCCTGTGTTTTAGGATATAACTCACGGAGTATCTGATATAGCTATGGTATGACAGATCACTGAGCATGACTCAGGAGATTTGGATTTATCCCACTTTTGCCATATACCCACTATGTGACCCCTGGGTATCATCTGACTTGTATGTTTCTCCAATCTATAAAATGGTGGTAGTAATGACAATGATCACAGATAATTATAAAAGTGAAAGTATTTTAAATATTCTAGAGCTTTACATGAGTATAATGTCATATTATTTTTAATACTGTAATACCAAATTACTTTTTAAAACCTAAGAATAGCAATCAGTAGGCCTGGCATGGTGGCTCACACCTGTAATCCCAACACTTTGGGGGGCTGAGGCTGGCAGATCACTTGAGGCCAGGAGTTCGAGACCACCCTGGCCAACATGATGAAACCCCATCTCTACTAAAATCACAAAAATTAGCCAGGCCTGGTGGTGCATGCCTGTAGTCCCAGCTTGAGAGGGGGAGGCACAAGAATTGCTTGAACCCATGAGACAGAGATTGCAGTGAGCTGAGATTGCGCCGCTGCGCTCCAGCCTGGGCAAAAGGGCAAGACTGTCTCAAAAAGAGAAAAAAAAAAGAGTAGTGATTAATAAAATGAGATGATTTAGGAGTTGATGTTGGCATTAAAGGTGTTAGCCTGAGAAAACTGGGTGTGGTTTTAAATAACCTATAAGAAAAAAAATAGATCTAATTGTCTGAATTGATTAATGTTCATGTTTTATTTTTAGGCCATAAAGCAGATGTATGTACTCATTCTTGGACTTGATGTGTTGGGAAATCCATTTGGCTTAATTAGAGAATTTTCTGAAGGTGTAGAAGCATTCTTTTATGAACCTTACCAGGTAAAATAGTTAATTTTGTGGTTGTGCAATATGTCACTGATACTTTTGAATAGATACTACATTTCTATTGTTAAGTTGAGTTAAGTGCAAACAGATTTTGGAACACACATACAAAAGGACATTATTTTGCAGCAAACAATGGTAAGAGGTTTTGGGGGACATTTTTACCTTTTTCCTCAAAATTTAAACTTAAGCTTTTGTTAAGCTATGCTGAATTGTAAGTGTTCTCTTGGAATATAAAAGGTGGATAAAGTAGAAAGAAGATCACCATGTCTTGCTTTGCACAGTAGTGTGGAACTGTAAAAATAATCATGCAGACTGACACCAGGCCAAGCAATCTTAAAAATCAATGGGAGAAAGTATGATTGTTCTATGTCCTTTAAAACTTTTTCTCAAAAAGCCTCCTACTTTCACTTATAAATGTATAGGAGAATAAAAGATAAAGTAAAGTTAATATTGATTTTGTACACTGTAATTAAAAGCATTAAGAATTTTAAAGTGTTTTATTTATTTGAAATTTTTATCACGAGTAGTTTGAACTGTGCTTGCATTTTCCTCATAAACTTACAATATGGATCAAGCATCTTTCTGTACTTTGTTGAGTTGTCATACTCCTTTCTAAGGGTCAGCTTCTAACGTTATATCCTTCACACTTTCAGTATCCAGAAATATCCCTAGGAATCCTTTTAATGTGAAACTTATTGCTGATATCACTTCCTCTGGGACAAAATTATCCGTTTTTGTTACTACCTCTTTCCTCGTATATATCTGTAAGCTCATCTTTAAAAGTGTATATAACTCACTCACTCATTTATTTATTATTTGGCCCTTTAGGGAGCCATCCAGGGTCCTGAAGAGTTTGTGGAGGGAATGGCACTAGGACTTAAGGCACTAGTTGGTGGAGCTGTTGGTAAGAAACAGAATATCTGCCAAATATTTTTGTGCTAAAAAGTAATGGCATCATTACTTTTACTAAAGATAAAATAATTTCTGTTAGGTGGATTAGCGGGTGCTGCCTCCAAAATCACCGGTGCTATGGCTAAAGGGGTAGCAGCTATGACTATGGATGAAGACTACCAACAGAAGAGAAGAGAAGCCATGAATAAGCAACCAGCTGGTTTTAGAGAAGGCATCACTCGTGGAGGAAAAGGCTTAGTTTCTGTAAGAAATTTCACAGGGTTGTGAAGAGTTGGGGAAATATCTTTTAAACCTACATTTTGTGAATAAGGAAATAGACATGATTCTCACTCCTTAAATTATTATTTGGATATTTTAAGAGCAGTGGGTGGTAGCATATAAAACATGTCAGTAGCCTGCAAAAACGTTCTGTTTAAATAAAATACTTAGGAGATCTGTTAATTCTTTTGATATATAAAAAGCAGAACTCTGTATTTTTTGCGTAAGCCAAACTTGGTTCTTCTAGGCATCATAAAAAGTATTATAAATTTTCAATTGTGTTTTCCTTCCAGGGATTTGTTAGTGGCATAACAGGAATTGTTACAAAACCAATCAAAGGTAAGTATAGTAGTTCCTTTGCGTGATGTATATTACCAAGTGTCTCTAAGTTGATTCTGTTTTCATTCTTGGATGCGTTTGTCAGAAACTCTTTTTTCTTTCCAGGAGCTCAAAAAGAAGGAGCAGCTGGTTTCTTTAAAGGTGTTGGGAAAGGTTTAGTGGGAGCGGTAGCAAGGCCAACTGGAGGCATCATAGACATGGCTAGCAGTACATTTCAGGGAATAAAAAGGTAAATCCTCTTTGGTGTAAGATATACGTTAAAATGCTTAAGCCGTAAGAAATGAAACTTACCTGCTCTTTGGCTTCAGGCATTTAGTTATTGTCTTTGTTTTGTGCTGCTATAACATACCACATACTACCGCAGACTGGGTAATTTATAATGAACAGAAATTTATTGGCTCATGGTTCTGGAAGTTAAAAGTCCAAGATTGAGAGGCCGCATCTGGCTAGGGCCTTTTTACTGTGTCATCCCATGGCAAGAGGACAAAGAGAGGGCAAGGAAAAAAGGGAACCAAAGTCGCCCTTTTATAAGGAACCCACTCCCACAGCAGCATTATTAATCCATTCATGGGGGCAGATCCTCCTGGCCTAATTTCTTCTAATTAGGCCCCACCTCCTGACTGGGGATTAAGTTTCCAACTTAGTCCTTGGGGGGACACATTCAATCCATAGCAGTCATCAGCACTACAGTATGGCAGGTTGCATACGGTTCCTAATTCTTTTTGATATTTTTTAAGTTGCTGCCATTGCATTGTTTTAACCTTATGGAGTTCCCCTTTATTTTTCATTCATTCCTAGCAGGCTTGCAGGAGCAGTTTGGCAAGTTAAGCAAGCTTTTCAGTTATCTTAGTTTAAATGCATTAATGCTATATATATCAATTGTAAAATTAGCACATATAATCTGTATCCTTTTTATGAAATGAAGAATGGCATTTTGTATTTCTTGGTTCAAACCAAGTTTGTCTTCATCCTTCCTTTATTATCTTATTTTGTTATAAGTTGTTATAGTAGTCCCTCTTGATCTGCAGGGATCTGCAGTGGATGCCTGAAACCTTGGACAGTACCTAGCCCTGTAGATACTGTGCTTTCTCCTATACATACACATCCATGATGAAATTTAATTTACAGTTAGGCTCAGTAAGAGATCAACAATAATAATAAAATAAGACAATTATAACAATATACTGTAATAAAATAAAATAAACGTTACTTGAACACAAGCACTATGATACTGCAACAGTCATTCTGATAACTAACTGAGATGGCTACTGTGTCACTAATGGACTGGTGGTGTATAAAGCATGCATATGCTGGACAGAGGGATGATTCATATCCCGGGAAGGACAAAGCAGGGTGGCAAGAAATTTTATCACGCTACTCAGAATGGCATGCAATTTAAAACTTAGGGATTGTTTATTTCTGGAATTTTCCATTTAATATTTTTGGACCACAGTTGACCATGGATAACTGACACTGCAGAAAGCAGAACTGTGGATAAGTGGGTACTAGTGTATATGCATTCCCTTTCTCTTCCTTTATGCAGGTAATTTTAATACACATTCTTTTTTCCTCCAAATTAAATTTAGTGTAAGGCTAAAATTTAGTAGTTTCATTATTGTTACCTCTGTCCTGGAAACTTGTAACACATATAACAGATGATAAAATTAATGTTAATGAGACCTATCTCAGAAAGTTAGGTGGGTGACTATCTTCCTAATCTTTTTCCTTTGTGTTTTCTCTTGCTTTCTGCTCTATAGGGATATATATTGTCATCATATGAGCTATTCCACTTAAGCCAGTATTTCATACTGGTTACCATAATTGGGTGTTTCTGGTTTTGGCATTTAGAATTAAGATGGGGAAAAAAGGAATCATTCTCCTGTAGCTGTAACTTTAGTTTCATAAATATAATGTGTTGAGTCATAGTCGTCAGAGAAGTGCAAAAGTCAATGAAATATAAGGAATTTGAAACATGTAAAGGCTTCTGCCAAAAGCTACTAGAATTACCTTCCATTTATCTAAAACCTTATAATTCTGTACCCAGCTATGTTACCTTTAGGGATTGAGGGCACAATGAAACATTTTTAGAAAAAATAATAAAGACTAAGAACTATTAAAGGATGTACTTGTGAAAAAAGACACTGAAAATAAAAGGAGGAATGGGTTACAAGATTCAAACGTAAAAATATAAATTGGAAAATCTAATTGAGCTACATGAAAGCAACATTGGAAACAAATTATTAAAAAATAATAAAATGTAGTTTGGGGAGAGAATGATTGGCATTAAATATTGTCATATTTGTAAAGAGGGTGTACTTACTAATATTAGATTAAACACAGTAAGGCAATAAAAGCATTATTTGGGATAAATGAGGTAATTAGGTAATGATAAAAAGAACTACTAAGTAGGAAGATAGTAACAATTTCAAACTTCTACTCAGTTCATAAAATTGCCTTAATTTTTAAAAGCACAACTTGACAAAACTGTAAGAACTTTTCAAATATACAATAATCGTGGAAGAACTTAATTTTTTCTCAATAATTGATAGATCAGGAAGACAAAATGAAAGTAAGTAGATTTTATGTGAATACAGTTAACAAGCTACCTAATACAAACATAAATAATGATTCAGCACATTTTAGGGAGCGTTGTCTATGATCTAGACACTTTTCTGATCATTTGAGGGGCCAGCAATGGACACAATGGGCAATGGTCCTGTATTCGTACAACTTCCATTCTGGTGGGAGAGGAGTAGACAAAAATAAGCAACTGATAAATACATGATATGCTAAATGGTGAAAAATAAAGCAGATTAAAGGAAGTAGGGAGATGCAAAATGGTAGGGAGGAGGGTTGCTATTTTACATATTCAGTGATCAGGGATGCTTAACTCGTAAGATTGTATTTGAGGAGAGACCTGAAAGAAGTAAAAGGTGAGCCATGTGAGAAGAATGTCCCAGGCAGAAGTAACAGCAGTTAAAAAGCCCTGATGCAGGAACGTGCTTGGCCTATTTGAGAAACAGCAAAACTAGTGTGCCTGGAGTAGAGTGAGGAACGGGGAAAGTTGACAAAGATGTTACCAGGGAACATGCAGGGGATCACATCACATAGAACTTGGCAAGCCTCTGTAAGAACTTAGGCTTGTGCTTAAGATGAGAGGCCATGGATAGGTTTTGAGCCAGAGAAATGTGAGCTGACTGCTGCCTTGAGGCCTAACCACAGGGGACTAGGGTGGAAACAACACTTAAAAGGCTTTTGCAGTAACCCACGTGAGTGATAATGGTGATTCGACTATTACAGTACTAGAGGTTATGTTCTGCATGTATTTTAAAGGTAGTGTCAATAGGATTGGTTGATAAATTGGATGCAGGATATGAAGGAAAGAGAATTGTGAAGAATAATTCTGAAGTTTTTATGTGTAGCACTGGAAGGGTGAGGTTGTCATTCTTTTTAGGGAAAGAGGGCATTAGACATTTCCTTTTGAATATATTAAGCTTACAGTATCTCTTAGACATCCAAATGGAGACATCACGTCATTGTTGAGTAGAGGAGTTTGAAGTATGAGAGAAAGATCCAAGCTAGAGGTAAAAATTCAAGATTTGTGAACCTATAATAAGGTGTTTGAAACCATGAGATTGGATCACCAAGGGAATGAGACTGAAAAGAGAAAAATAAAGTCCAAAAACTTGGCTTTTAGGCACACCATCTCTTAGAAGTTGGGGAAATGAGGAAGACCCAGAAAAGGAGACTAAAAAGAAATGGTCATTAAGTTACCTAAAAAATGTTGTCAGTTTCTACAAAAAAGGTAGCTGGGTTTTTGATGCAGATGGCATTGAATCTGTAGTTCCATTTGGGGAGTGTAGCTACCTTAACAGTATTATCTTTTAATCCATGAAAATGCAACGTCTTTCCATTTATTTAGGTCTTCTTGAATTGCTTTCAATAATGTTTTATAGTTTGTAATGTGCAAGTCTTATATTCTTTTTAAAAACTTATTCCTAAGTATTTTATTTTTGATGCTGTTTTAAATGGAGTTGTTTTCTTAATTTTATTTTTGGATTGTTTATTGCTGGTGTGTTGAACCCAACTTTTTTTTTTTAAATATTTGTCTGAGTTTCTGCAATCTTACTAAACTTGTTTATTAGCTCTAATGGTTTTGTGGATTCTTTTGGGGTTTCTATATGAAAGAGTGTATCATCTGAGAACTGAGATAACTTTACTTCTTCCTTTCTGATCTGGATGCTTTTTTTCTTGCCTAGTTGTGCTGGCTAGAACCTCTAGTCCAATGGGAACTAGAAGTGCTGAGAGAATAGACATGCCTATATTGCTTCTAGTCTTAGGGGGAAAGCTTTCAGATGTTTGCCATTAAGTGGATGTTAGCTATAGGTTTTTGTGTCTTTATCATGAAAAGATGTTAGATTTTATCAAATGCTTTTTCTGTATCATTAAGTTGATGATTGTGCTTTCCTTTGTTTTATTAATGTAGTATAATACATTGAGTCTGATCTTAAACCAATATTGCATACCTGGAATAAATCCCATTTGGACATAATGTCTAATCATTTTTGTATTTTACTGGACTTGGTTTGATAGTATTTTGTCGAAGATTTTTGTGTGCTTATTTATAAGGGATATTGGTCTGTGGTTTTCTTGTGATGTCTTTGCCTGGTTGGGGTATCAGGGTAATATTGTCCTCACAGAATGATTTAGGAAGTGTTCCCTCCTCTTCAAATTTTTGGAAGACTTTGTGGAGCATTGATGTTATTTAAAAAAAAATTAGGAGAATTGATCAGTGAAACCATCTGACTCTTACTTTTATTTCTGGTGAGTTTTAAAATTACAAATTCACTCTCTTTACTTGGTAAAGGCCTAGTTAGGCTGTTTCTTGAGTCATTGTCAGTAGTTTTTATAGGAATTTGTTCAGTTCATCTAGATGATCTAGTTTGTTGATGTATATTTATTGATCATAGTAAATATTTACTAGTATTCTCATATACTTATTTTTCCCTTATGTAGTATTTATTCCTAGTATTCCCTTATAATTATTTTTTTGTTTCTGTAAGATTGGTAGTAGTATTCCTTCTTTAATTCCTGTTATTAATAATTTGGGTCTTCCATTTCGCAAATGAAGACATTCATACAGTCAACAGACACATGAAAAAATGCTCATCATCACTCGCCATCAGAGAAATGCAAATCAAAACCACAATGAGATACCATCTCACACCAGTTAGAATGGCAATCATTAAAAAATCAGGAAACAACAGGTGTTGGAGAGGATGTGGAGAAATAGGAACACTTTTACACTGTTGGTGGGATTGTAAACTAGTTCAACCATTATGGAAAACAATATGGCGATTCCTCAAGGATCTAGAACTAGATGTACCATATGACCCAGCCATCCCACTACTGGGTATATACCCAAAGGATTATAAATTATTCTACTACAAAGATACATGCACACGTATGTTTATTGCGGCACTATTCACAATAGCAAAGACTTGGAATCCACCCAAATGTCCATCTGTGACAGACTGGATTAAGAAAATGTGGCACATATACACCATGGAATACTATGCAGCCATAAAAAAGGATGAGTTTGCGTCCTTTATAGGGACATGGATGCAGCTGGAAACCATCATTCTTAGCAAACTATCACAAGAAGAGAAAACCAAACACCACATGTTCTCACTCATAGGTGGGAACTGAACAATGAGATCACTTGGACTCGGGAAGGGGAACATCACACACTGGGGCCTATCATGGGGAGGGGGGAAGGGGGAGGGATTGCATTGGGGAGTTATACCTGATATAAATGATGAATTGATGGGTGCTGACGAGTTGATGGGTGCAGCACACCAACATGGCACAAGTATACATATGTAACAAACCTGCACGTTTTGCACATGTACCCTAGAACTTAAAGTATAATAAAAAAATAATAATAATAATAACAATAATAATTTGGGTCTTCTTTTTTTTTTCTTTATCAGTTTAGTTGATGGCTTGTCATTTTTGTTGTCCTTTTCAAAGAACCAGTTTTTAGTTTCATTGATTATATTTTTTCTATTCTCTATTTCTTTTATCTTTGCTCTAATTTTTATTATTTTCTTCCTTCTGCTAGCTTTAGGTTTAGTTTACTTTTTCTACTTTCTCAACTTGTGAAGTTATATTGTTGATTTCAGACCTTCTTTTTTAATGTAGACATTCACATTTATAAATTTCCCTCTGAGCACTCTCTTTGCTGCAGCTTACAAGTTTTGGTATATTGTATTTTTGCTTTTATTTGTTTTAAAGTAGTGAATTTCTCTTGTGATTTTTTTCTTTGACATTTTGTTATTTATGCTTCTATGTTTTAATTTCCACATACTTTTAAATTTCATAAATTTCTCTTATTTACACATTTCTAGTTTTCTTATGTGTGGTCAGATATCATACTTGTGTATTTTCAGTACTTTTTTTTTTTCCCTTTTTTTTTTTTTTGAGATAGAGTCTCACTCTGTTGCCCAGGCTGGAGTGCAGTGGCGTGATTTTGGCTCACTACAACCTCCGCCTCCCAGGTTTAAACAATTCTCCTGCCTCAGCCTCCTGAGTAGCAAAAGGCACACACCATACCCAGCTAGTTTTTTTTTTTTTTTTTTTTTTTTTTTGAGACAGAGTTTCACTCTTGTTGCCCAGGCTGGAATGCAATGGTACGATCTCAGCTCACTGCAACCTCTGCCTCCCAGGTTCAAGCGATTCTCCTGCCTCAGCCTCCCTAGTAGCTGGGATTTCAGGCATGTGCCACCACACCCAGCTAATTTTGTATTTTTAATAGAGACGGGGTTTCTCCATGTTGGTCAGACTGGTTTCGAACTCCTGACCTCAGGTGATCCACCCACCTCAGCCTCCCAAAATGTTGGGATTACAGGCGTGAGCCACTGCGCCCGGCCGTTTTTGTATTTTTAGTAGAGATGAGGTTTCACTATGTTGGTCAGGCTGGTCTTGAACTCCTGACCTCAAGTGATCTGCCCACCTGGGCATCCCAGAGTGCTGGGTTTACAAGCGTGAGCCGCCACGCCTGGCCTGTTTTCAGTAGTTTTATATTTACATTCAATGTTAGCCAAAAGGCCAAGAAGCAAGTGCTAATTTTGTGTTACTGAGACATGTTTTATGACCTAATCTATAGCTAATACTGAATAATGTTCCATTCCACTTGAGAAGAATATATATTCTGCTGTTGTTGGTTTGAACGTTCTATAGATGTCTGTTAGGTCTAGTGGATTATAGTGTTCAAGTTCTCTTTTTTCCTTGCTGATCTTTTATCTAGTTGGTATCCATTTTTGAAAATAGGGTGCTGAAATCTTCAACTATTATAGTGGTATTGCCTTTTTGTCTTTTAAATTCGTAGTTTTTGTTTCATGTATTTGGGGCCTCTTTTGTTAACTGCTTATATGTTTATAATTTTTTATCTTTTTGATGGATTGACCCTTTTTCATTATAAAATACCCTTGTTTGTGTCTAACAAGAATTTTTTTAAAGGCTATTTTTTTCTGACATTAGCATAGCCACTCCAGCTTTCTTTTAGTTACTGTTCACTTTGCATATGTTTTTTCCTTTTTAATTGCAACCAGTTTGTGTCTTTGACTCTAAACCAAGTCTCCTGTGGATAGTGTATTGTTAGATCATATTTTTAAATCTATTCTGTTTTTATTTTTTTACTTATTTATTTTTTGAGATGGAGTCTCGCTCTGTCACCCAGGCTGGAGTGCAGTGGCGTGATCTCGGCTCACTGCATCCTCCGCCTCCCGGGTTCAAGTGATTCTTCTGCCTCAGCCTTCCAAGTAGCTGAGACTACAGGCACATGCCGCCACGCCCCGCAAATTTTTGTATTTTTAGTAGATACGGGGTTCACCATATTGGTCAGGCTGGTCTCGAACTCCTGACCTCGTGATCCACCCACCTCGGCCTCCCAAAGTGCTGGGATTACAGACATGAGCCACCACGGCTGGCCCTATTCTGTTTTCAGTTGGAGAATTGATTCATATGTATATGCTCATGCATGTGTATACATTATGTTAGCGGTCCCCAGCCTTTTGGGCATCAAGGTGTGGTTTTGTGGAAGACAGTTTTTCCACAGACCAGAGAGGAGGGATAGTATCAGGATGGAACTGTTCCACCTCAGATCATCAGGCTTTAGTTGAATTCTCATAGGAGTGTGCTACCTAGATCCCTCACATGGGCAGTTGACAATAGGGTTCACCTTCTTATGAGTATTTGATGCTGCTGCTGATCTGACAGGAGGTGGAGCTCAGGCAGTGAAGCTTGCTCACCACTACTCACCTTCTGCTGAGCTACTCAGTTCCTAACAGGCCACGAACCAGTACTGGTTCACGTCCCAGGGGTTGGGGACCTCTTAATAAATATTTGTTGAATATGTGATACTTGTTGAGTGAACAAATTGAGTGGTCACTTATGACCAAAAATGTTAAATCTAATACTACCATAAGCAGTATATGGTATGTGTTTTTTGGTTTTTTGTTTGTTTTTAGGCAAGGTCTCACTCTGGCATCCTGATTGGAGTGCAGTAGCTTGGGTCTCAAACTATCCTCCCACCTCAGCTTCCTGAGTGTCTGGCACTTCTGGTGCACACCACCATGTCTGACTAGTTTTTTATTTTTTGTAGAGTGGGGTATGTTGCCCAGGATTGGGGTATGTGTTTACAGTAATACACATCAAGCCCAGTAGGAATGTGAGAACTGTGAGAGTATTTGAACATTAGAAAATTATATAATGTGATTTATAACATTAATAGATTAAGGAAAATATACCATGGGATCAAAACAATGCCAGAAAAGAAATTCTTATTTAAAATTCATTGCCTATTTAAGATTTTCAAAAACAATAACAAAAAAGAACTGTTGGTAAACTAAAAGTAGCAATGAACTTTCTCAACTCGATAAGGGGTGCTTTAAAAAAAAAAAGTTGCTGATAACTATACTTCACAGAAAACTCTTAGAAGCTTTCCCTATAGTCAGGAATGAGACAAGGATGCTTGCAGTCCCTTTTTGTTTCTAGCATTGAACTAAAGAAACTAGACAATGTAATAGGAAAAGAAAAAGCAACAATTGCTAATACTGTGATTATTATCACAAAGAAAGTTCAAGAGACTTAAACTTCTCTATAGTTCTGTTTTTTTCTAGAGAACTTACACTTTATGTTACAAAAACAATTTAAAATTAGAAAATGTTGTAATATTTTTATTTAATCTGAAATAAGATTGATTTTAGTAATTGCATTTAAAGTTTATTTACAAGTTTTTGAATAATTTTTAAAATCAAGTCATTTTTTTTTCCTCTAGAGCTACAGAGACTTCTGAAGTGGAGAGTCTGCGACCTCCTCGGTTCTTCAATGAAGATGGAGTTATCCGACCGTACAGGTTGAGGGATGGTACTGGAAATCAAATGTTACAGGTAAATTAAGAACTGTCTTATAAGTTAAGATTAATTTAGTCAGGTTAGATGTTTTTTAAGTAGCCATTTAGTATATATTAAATTATTTGGGTTTTTATCTATTTTGCTTAATTCCACTTATAAGTTTCTTATATTTACTTAGATTTTAAAGTACATTTGTTTACTATAAGATTTTTTTTTCTTTTTTACAGGCATCAAAAAGTTTGATATGAAAAGTTAATGCATGACTTTGCAAGTGAAAGCCAACAGTAGATTTTAGTCTTAAAATTTACAAACTACGTACAGCTGTTTCAGTATTTTGAATACAAAGAAAAACCTTTTGTGTTGGTAACTTTTAATAGGAATTTTAATGAATCTGGTTTTTTAATAGGGTATTCTTAGTTCTGCACTGGATTTGCTAGATTTGTTGAAAGCCTTTGTACCTTATATATCCTCATCATTGGTGGTACTTAACCAATTAAACCATTTCTGTTGTGGGGTTATTAAACCACTGATAGCTTTTATACTAGATATATAATCCTTATATCCAATTACACAAGCAGAAGGAAAAACAAAACTCAGGAACACTGCTATTGTGAATTACTCTTGGATTCTTATGCTTTGCCTTTGAAAATGCTTAAATGGCCGTGACCCTCTTCCTGCTTTATTCTGGTGTAGTCTGTATAAAACTTGTGGGATTTAATAAGCAGTTCACATGCAAACCAGTATCTTTTAATAATAAAAAGTAGCTTCTGGAACAATAGATATTTTGAAGGTAGAATCTGTTTAGACAACTTTCTTACTTGGTAAATTTGACTTTTTAAAACCTGGATTATGCTGTAGATAACTAGTAATCATATATAGGCCATACCAGTGTCATGTTGTTTCTGTGGTTTAGAGGTGGAATACTAAATTAAATCATTTGTTTGAAAAAAAACAAGGAATCATTATGTTATGTAGGGTTGCAGATACTCATGGTAGCAATAAACTATTGGAATGTGAAGTTTCCTTTATAGTTTTAATATTTTAAATACTGTGATATTTAATGTGATCAGAGTAAAGATTTAAACTTCAGTATTTTACCTATTGCAGGGCATGTAGTATTGCATGAAATATACTTCTAACTCTTTCTCTGAGGCTTCTATCTAATATATTAAAATGTAACCATAGAGTTAATATGCAATATTTAGTAAAGTGATTTTATACTGTATTTAAAATGTTTTTAAAGCATCAAAATAATTGTGTATTGGGCTAGAACTGGTAATCTATTAAGAGGTTGTGCTCTAATGGACAGATTGTACAGTCTCTACAATGACAGTGTATCATTCTTTGGAAGGTAGTAAATTTGCAGAAGTCACCTGTGACTGATACAGTCAAAATGTGTATTTCTTTCTACCCAATACCTGCCTTTCCTTGTTAGAACACAATTAACAAGTTACTAACATTTTACTAGACTAAAAATCAAATATAGTATGAAGTAAGGATGAGTATTGAGGAGAGTTTAGGAATATATCCTCATTATAAGTGAGCACGTTATAATAACCCACAAGGAAGCCATGAGATACCAATAATTTCTCATGGCTGATAATTTGATTTCAGTGACAAGTACGTACCTTCCCATTGTTTTCTGAAGGTTTAAACTTTGAGATGTAAAAACAAGACTTTTGACTATGTACTTTTAAAGATACATATTTATTTTTAATAGGTCAGTCTCATCATTAATCACTAAAAGAGCTATTTAAATGACTAAAAACCACAGCGCTTGTTAGCCATTACTTGTTTTTCAGCAAGCATTTACACAGTATTAGCTGAAATATTTGGATTCACCAAGTACCTTGGGATGTTGCAGTTAGCATTTTTTTCTTACAGGTTTAAAAAGTGGATTGTTGTTTTGGTGGTAGTGGGTTTTTTTTTTTTTTTAATCAAAGCTCTAGTGTATTATTAGCAAACACTTTAAAAATATGTAAATACCAGTACTGTGGAAAATAATTAGATGACACATAAACTGGATTTAAAGTCCATCTCATCTGCCTAAATTTTATGTAAGTGATATAATGAAGGTGCCTTAAAATATTTGATACTTTCAAATGTTTCTCATGTTATTTTCTTATTTTCCAAAAAAGGTATATTCACTAAATTTATATACATTCATATAATAATTAAATATAAAATACATTCTTTTATTGTGCACCTTTCTATCTAGAAGGTAGTATATTATTACAGTGTTTCCTGCTAGTCAAAGTTGCCTATAGAGAAATAGAATGGTAATTTTAATATAGTCACAAAATACCTTATTGATATCATCAAACCAATTTATACATTGAGTTTGTACCAACTAGTGGAAATGTCTTAGGTCTATTAAGTTATGGAATATTATATCCATAATTACAGCCTGAGTCATAGCTGAAAAAATCTGCCTTAAAATTATTCTCACTCTTTGAACATTTCATAATCTTACATGTTTTCAAGCAGTTTGCCATACTTTACTAACCTTTGTGCTTCTTCTTTCCTTTGCCATGCTTACAGAAAATTCAGTTCTACAGGGAGTGGATTATGGCTCACAGTAGCAGTAGTGATGATGATGATGATGATGATGATGAGTCAGATCTAAACCATTAAAATTCATATGTTCTTTATTTTACTTGGAATGTTTCATTACCATGTTTTGTATGACTTATACCATAATGCCCATATGTCCATTTAGAGGGAGGTAAAACACGTTTTCTTTTCAAATGTTTTCCTACACATCTTCATAAGGCAAAATAATTGTATTATTTATGCCCAGAAAAAAATGTATCTTACATCCAAAGTAGGGCATCCAACATATTACAGATTTGCTTATAGCTTTGTGTTACATAGTTTGTCTTTGAGATTTCAAGTTAGACTTAAATATAATTTTGATGTTCACTGGTTTTATTTTAAATTACCTTCTTATTTGTTAGCAAAATGCCTTTTTTTAATGGTCTCTGTAAATTTTCTGGGTTTTAATGTAATGCCACTGTGTGAAAAAAAAAGGAAGAAAATAGTAATAGCCATTTAATGTTTTATATTTATTATTTTAAAGATATTTTTGTCAAATTTAATAATAATAAACATATGCAATCTAAAGCAGTGTGAATTTGTTATTCTATCCCCAAATCATATAGATTGAACTACTATTATAAAAAAACAGTCATGGCCTCTCATGGAAGGTTAGATAGTAAAATAATTTATAGTCTGAGAATAAAAAAAAAACATTCTTTCATGTCTTTGCTTTTTATTGTTTTGTTTCACATATTTTTTGTGAAACAATGAACAAAGTTGGTTTTAATAGTCGTTATAGTCACTTATTAATTTGTATATGCACCTACTATATTTCTATTATGAATTCAGAATATTTGGAAACTTCTATCGTAAACTATATATATTTTTTCTGTGTAATATTAGGGAAAATGTTACATATATCTCTGAAAGATCCATTAGTAAGTCTATTTTATGTTTTGTGTAATAAAGGTTTTTTAAAAAGTTTCAACATAGATGAAACTCCTATTTCTCTCATATATCACATGTACATTAAAAAAATTCTATGTAAATGATCATTGGTAGTTAGAATGTTAATCCCTATGACTGCTGTGTTTTCGGATCAACAAAGGAACGTTTATCTAGACTTCTGCTAATCATGTTGCTTATACTGAGCTTCCGCAGTAATTTAACTGATTCAGCACATGATTTCTTAGTCTCCTCTAATTCTTAGGTTTATCAAGTTTTATTTCTATAAATCATTCGCTGTGTTTTTTGAAAGTTACTACTTTAAATTTGAAAATATTGAGATTATTGCAAAAAAAACAAAAAAAATCAGCTTTTTTGAAATTTCTTCCTATGCAGAATTCATTCAAATTAAATAGAAATCAAGGTTACGTATGTAAAATTGGTTTGAAAACAAACTTACTAATATGTAAACATCAAAAAGTTCTTTTTGAAAACTATTACGTAAACATCAAAAAATTCAATTATTGTTTTAATCACTGTAGTATTTTTATCTTTTTAGAATAAGTAAATAAAAATAGTGACCATTAAAATAATCACTACTGGTATCAGATACCGACTTTGTATTTGTTGCGCACCCACTCCTCTCTCACCCTGGGCCAGAATCAAACAAAACTTACTGCTCCTTCTAAAATCTAGAAAGAATACTGCCTAGTTTTGTATTTTGTGTATACCTAAGGAAGGAAGAGTCTGGAAGTTTCTTCATTGTCTTCTTACATTCCAACTTTGCTAGGCACAAGGCTTTTGTAAAAGAGACTGTGGAACTACTTGTTTGCAAGACACTTCCCAAATTTACTGTATTTGACCTGTGACAATTTCATGGAATGGGATTCATAAAGATGATCTTAACCTTTCATTCCTTAAGAATTTATTGGAAAAAAAAAGTTGTGGTTAGCAGTGATTTACCATTTTCATGAAAAGAAAATCAGAGGTAGGATTACATTTATTTAAGATCTCTTCAACAGTAAAAATATTTTAGATATTATTCTAGTAACTAGTAAACATTGCTCATGTGGTATTAGAGTTTCATCATTCTTCAGTTTTTAGCCCTTAGAGATGAAATGTGCTCTTTAACAGTGTAATTGCCCTGGTTTTTCTGCCACCGTGAAATTATCCTTTCAAGCCTCTTTGAGGACAGGTATTAATTGTGTTCCAGTTTTGAAAAAAAAAACTTCTTTTTTTTTTTGCTTTTTTGACTAGAGAAAAATTCAAGACAGAATTGCTCTTTTGTTTTACACCATTGTTCTCTTGATGGAGATAGAGGATCTAGACAAAAATATACTTAATTCTTATCAAATATATAGAAAATGAAATTATATTTGGATTTTAATAAGATGAACTCTTGTTTATCAGTGGCTCTATAATTAGCTAGAACTTTTAAAATGGTGGTATCTAACAGGAAAGTCTAGTGAGAAAGCTGTGTTTGAAAATTATGTAATGCCACACCTTTCCATATGCTTTAACTTCATTTATGTTCCAGATTTCTGCATGATAATTGCTTATGTATAGAAAATGGGAAGGAAGGTTCTCTTCCCTAAGGGAGTGATTACCCTAGAGATTCCTTATTTTCCTTTGTGTCTGCCTGACACTTGAGTAACGTATTGAAAACTGGCAGGAGGAAAAATTTATAAAAAATCTGTAATTGTGGACACTCATAACCATGGATAAATAATCTAAGCCTGTAAATGAAATTAATTAGTACTCACATTGGATATAGATAAAACAAATGTAAATTCAGAATAATATTGTCAGTTTTCAGTATTATAGAAAAGGAAGTCAAATTTTAATTTGTTTATTTAAAATAATCAATATTTTATAAATTTTAGTTTTTGAAACTATTCAAAACACATATCACCGATGCGGTGTTGAATGTTGACTTTAAGTTCAGGTTATTTAAATGTACAGCTGGAGCCATTGCATACTTATGACCAAGACATCAGTATTCAATATGAAAAATACTCTGTTGTTTCTGTGTCTCGAGATGATAAATGACTGCTATAGTAGCTACTAGTTTGTCTGATTTAAGTCTTGTAATGAAATTTTGCATTCAGCTTTTTTATGGTGGTGGGAGAAGGACCAGAAACAGCCATCCCAACTGTTACTGAGTATTTTCTACTGCATCTTCAAACTTCAGCTTTTTGTTTCCGAGATTTCCTTGCAAAATAGTAAAGAGTCTTATGGATCTAAATCAGGTGACATTAAGTGTACACACATTATTTGGCTCAAATAATAATTATGATGGATATGTGAAAATGTCAATTTTATTTATTCTAGCACCTTTGGAATAAATGGAGATCAATTAAAAATGCTTATGCTGTTAATCATTAATATTAGTGAATGAATTTGTGAATTCATAAAGTACAGTCAGTACAGCCAGCATTATACAAAACATAGAAAGTCCTGCATCAAAGGAAAGTAAAACAATTTCAAATAGGTCTGCTTTAAGGGAACTAATTAGAATAATCTATGATTTTCATAGGGATTTATTGTCTGGTTTGTTTTAACATGGCAGAATATTTATCATTCTCAATAAGTATGATTATTTAGCAGTTATTCCATAGCAACCAATATATAGCAACAATCTACTTCCAAATATCAATTTTAAAACACACGTTTAACAATGTTATAAAACTAGCTTTTGATGAATCTTCTTCATTGCTTACACATGTTTTAAGCAATGAAATTGTAAAGATTTCTACTGAATTGCATTATGCCATTCTTCTGGATCTTAGAGATCCTCAAATATGTGACCACTGAAAATATTATAGGCATTATTTTTGTTTTTTAAAAACATAACCAGGATAGTCAGGGATTTAGCTAAGTATATTCAATTTATCTTAATTGAGCATGTTATATTTTTCTACTATAAATTATCATTTATCAGTAATCTGTTAACTACATTATGTCTACAAAGGTTTTCTGAGTATATTCAATAAAACTTGGCATTTCTATGAATTAAAAATTTTACAGTCCTGCATTTCCATGGAAAAAGCTAAAAACCTGTGAATCCGTTTGCTGACATTGATTCTCAGTTGACAACTTTAGTACTTTACAAAGATAGGAAATTTTTCAACATTAGTTATTTTCTACATTAAACAGTATGCTCATAGAGAAAAGCAGGAAACTATAGAAAAGAAAAAAATTATCCTTTCTCCCCACCATTTATGGTATATTTCCTTTTTAAATTTTTTATTCACCTGGTTATGACCCAAAAGTATACATTGCTATTTTATGTTTTACTACATATTTTTATAAGCAGCAGCATTAACTTCTAAAGATTAAAAAAGCATACCGCTCCTAGAAATATCCCCAGTTGGGAAACCTAGCCTTTATTTATGGAGCACGTAAAGAGCAAGCAGAACTGTTTGTTTGTTGGTTTGTTTGTTTGTTTGTTTGTTTGAGACAGAGTTTCACTCTGTTCCCCATGCTGGAGTGCAGTGGCTTGAATAAGTTCGCTGTATCCTCAAACTCTGGACCCAAGTAGTCCTCCTGCTTCACCCTCCCAAGTAGCTGGGACTACAGGCATGCACCACAATGCCAGGCTAATTTTTAAAAATGTTTTGTAGAGACAGGGTCTTGCTATGTGGCCCGGGCTGGCCTTGAACTCCTGAGCTCAAGCGATCCTACCACTTCAGCCTCCCAAAGTGTTGGGATTTCAGATGTGATCCATTGCTCTGGGCTTTTTGTTTGTATACCTGATGTAGAAGCTTTTTTCTTTTTCGTTAAACATTTCTACCTTTTGACTCTATACTTTTTAAAAAATGTTTCCTCCCTTTAAATAAATATTTTAAAATGTGTATGCCTGGGTATGTGTGTGTATAATTCCTGTGTCCTTCATTGTGTCTGAATGTTGACAGCTGAGTTGTCCTGTGGGTGTAGTATAGTGTGTTCTTAAACATTTCAGGTATTTTTGAATTTATCTATGTTGTCTTTGAATCCTTTACAGAAATACTGTAACTGCCGTCATGTAAGTTGTTACGGAAGAGAGGCTGTTTTTGTGTCTTGTATATTTCTTTTCTTTCAGAAATTACAGATGTTTATAATTAGCTTCAGACACTGCCTTAATAGCAATTGGAAGATAACTGCCTTCAGCCGACGTGGTCTTTCCCTTTACTTCAGGAGGAGAATGACTACTAATCTGGAAGAAAGGGCTTACTATAGCTGTCAGATCACCAGAGTAGTGCCGAACACTTCCTGGCTTCATCTGAAAATTTGAGTAAGTGGACAAGAACTAGGAGACAAAGGCTATTGGACTTCACTCTTCATTTTATAGCTCTTCCTCTCCAGAAGGATACTTCTGAATGGGATGAGAACACTGAAGAGAGCCAAATTGTGTTATTCAGGCAAATTAGAATTCTTAGCATCTCAAATAAAGCAGATTCCATGGAAAAGATTTCCATGGATTTTTGGATACAATTATCATACCTTACTAGTTTAGCAGGAATATCTTGGAGAGACTTTGTCACGTTATTTTCAAAGGCCTAAATATTGAACATTTAATAGTATATACCACTATATTTTGGACCAGTAGAGTCCAAAATAGAGTAACGAACCCCACTTAGAACCTTCCAGTGTTATATAAAAATAATTTTTGAATAAGATTTTGAAATAAATTATGTCTTCCTCTGGTGGCGATGATTCCACTACATGGAGGTTCAGGTTTTTTCTTTCATCTCAAGTGTAAAATTTATTCATTTCCCACCGCCCCCAACCCCCCCCCCCCGGCCTGTCCCTCTCTTTTTGTTGTTGTTATTTGTTGTTGAGACAACGTCTCACTGTCGCCCAAGCTGGAGTGCAGTGGTGCAGTCATAGCTCACTGCAGCCTTAAACTCCTAGGCTCAAGCGATCCTTGGGGCTTGGCCTCCCAAGTAGCTGGGTTTATAGACACGAGCCACTGCACCTGGCCTAATTCTCTTTTTTTAATTCAAGAACTTAAGTGAGACGAATTTGAACTCCAGGTCTTTCAGTTTGTCTTCATTGCATCCCTTAAATTTGTAAATATATTAAGAAAGGATAAATGCTACTGTAATAGAAAATTCAATACATTATAACATTAAAAGAAATCCTCAAATGTTAAGCCCAGGTAGGTTCAAATTGAGTCTTACATCTTTTTAACCAAAGATCTGTCAATACAGCTAAAAGTGCAGTAAGTATTAGCCAGAAGGTCTGCAGCCTTAGTTAAGCTAAATTTGCTAAATTCTGATACAGGACTCAACTCATGATTTCTCTACTGATGTGATAGAGCTCTACCTAGTAACTTACCCTAGTTACCTTGGATAGACACAAAGATTGTCAGCATAAGGTGAGTTTAGTAACGCTCATTCAGAAATATTTGTGTGTGTATACATGGGTGCTGTAACAACATTGTTAGAAAACTAGTATACGTTATGAAAAGTCAATTTTTTTTTTTTTAGACGTAGTCTCGCTCTGTCACCCGGTCTGGAGTGCAGTGGCCGGATCTCAGCTCACTGCAAGCTCCGCCTCCCGGGTTCACGCCATTCTCCTGCCTCAGCCTCCCGGGTAGCTGGGACTACAGGCACCGCTACCTCGCCGGGCTAGTTTTTTGTAGTTTTTAGTAGAGACGGGGTTTCACCGTGTTAGCCAGGATGGTCTCGATCTCCTGACCTCGTGATCCGCCCGTCTCGGCCTCCCAAAGTGCTGGGATTACAGGCTTGAGCCACTGCGCCCGGCCGAAAAGTCTATTTTTTATTGGCCAAATGTTCTGTGAAAGGATACATTCACTTGCCAAATGAAACAGTTACGCAAAATCAAATTAGAGGCCTCTTCGCTCAACTGAAAACAAAATTTAATGTCATCTATTAAAGGAAGCACCATGTTTTTTGGTGTTCTGTTTTTGTCGGTTAAGAATCTTTCGTTTCAAATTCAAATGAAATTGATATCCTAGTCACTTCTAATGATGACTCTAATGAATTGTAATGATAATTTTTTTGGTGAAAATTTATCACTGTAAAGAACCCTACAGAAGCACTGTAAAGAAATATACATTTAGACATTTCTGTGATACCTCAAGTCTAAAGTAGTTTGAGTTAGAGATCTTATGAAGATGCAGTGTTGGAATACAAATGTGGGAGACTGAATATTTCATGTAAAGTTAATCTTTCTGGAATAAGTTGCCAAAAGAATAAAATGTATGGTCATATATATATATATATATCTATATTCACATATAGATATCTATATTCATATATATATAGATATATATATTTGAATTTTTGCTGGCTTTATTTGGTAGCATAGTTTATATGAATACAAAGAAAAGATTTAATGCCATGTATTCATTTGTTCTATAAGTCTTTGTTATACTTCTGTTTATTATGTATTCAGACACTCTTGTAGATAGTAGAGTTACAGCCCTGAAGAGAGTATTGAAGGTTCTTGCTCATCTCTCATGAGCTTACAATTGTAGTGAGCTTTATGGGGCATAAAACACATGCCACTTTAGAGGCCAACCCTGTAATGTCAGATCTTCACAGTCTCGTTCCTGTTTGTTGTGCAGCTGCTATATGCAAGGCTCTAAAGAACATTAGGAATCAAAGATACCTAAGATAGGACCCATCTTCCACAGAGATAATGATCCCTAGGCATTACATGAACTAGAAGCATTGCAGGAGACATGATACAGTTTGTGAGATATCTAAATCCATATACCAATGAACTGTTAAAATGAGATCCCACTGAGTCTACTGGAATATATATAGTTCCTCTGTGCTAATTTATTTTGTTAATAAAAATTATTTTGAGATATAGCAATACCCTGTGGCTAAGGGCCTGGATTCTGGAGCCAAGTAAACCTGAGTTCAGTTGTAGCCTTTTTCTTTTACTAGAGTTATTATTTTTTATTATGTTTATCTGACCTCAGTTTCCAGGTTGTAAAATAGAGATAATTGTAGTGCCTATCTTGGTGGTGTTGCTAGGGTTAGAACAAATGAGGTAATGTATGTACAGTCATAGCTCAGAGATATTGCAAGTTCAGTTCCAGACCACCAGAATAAAGCAAATACAGCAACAAAGCAAGTCACATGAATATATTTGTTCTCCAGTGCATATAAAAATTATGTTTATAATGTAGGCTATTATGTATGCAGTAACATTATGTCGTTAAAAATATATATATATACCTTAATTTAAAAATACATAATTGCTAAAAAAAAAAAAAATCCTGATGATCATCTGAAGCATTCAGTGAGTCCATCTTTTTGCATACCTGATGATGATGGTTGCTGACTGATTAGGATAGGGATTCCTGAAGGTCGGGGTAGCTGTGGTAATATCTTAAGATGAAGTTTGCCACATTGATTGACTCTTCCTTTCACGAAAGATTTATCTGTAGTATTTGATGCTGTTTGATAGCATTTTACCCACAATAGAACTTCTTTCAAAATTGGAGTCAGTCCTCTCAAACCCTACTGCTGCTTTATCAGTTATGTTTATGGAATAATCTAAATCCTTTGTTGTCATTTAAACAATCATAGAATCTTCCCCGAGAATAGATTCCATCCCAAGAAACCATTTTCTTTGCTCATCTGTAAGAAGCAGTTTCTCATTTGTTCAAGTTGTGTCATGAGATTGTAACAATTCAGTTACCTCTTCATGCTGCACTTCTAATCCCCTTGCTATTTGCACCATATCTGCAATTACTTCCTCCACTGAAGTCTTGAACCCTCAAAGTCATCCATGATGGCTGGAATCCACTTTTTCCAAACTCCTGTTACTATTGATATTTTGACCGCGTCTTGTGAATCACAGATGTTTTTAATGGCACCTAGAATAGTGAATCCTTTCCATAAGTTTTCAATTTACTTTGACCAGATCCATCAGAAGAATCACTCCCCATGGCAGCTATAGCCTCACAAAATGTATTTCTTAAATAATAAGGCTTGGAAGTTGAAATTACTGTTTGATCCATGGGGGCTGTAGAATGGATGGTTGTGTTAGCAGGCATGAAAATGACATTAATCTTGTATATCTTCATCAGAGCTCTTAAGTGACTAGGTGCACGGTCAATGAGCCGTAATACTTTTCTGAGTGATAGCTCTCAACAGTGGGCTTAAAATACTCAGTAAACCATGCTGTAAACAAATGTGCTGTCATCTGGGCTTTGTTGTTGCATTTATACAGCGTAGGTAGAATAGCTCTAGTGTAATTCTTAAGGACCCTAGGATTTTTTTCTTTTTTTTCTTTCCTTTTTTTTCTTTTGAGACAGAGTCTTGCTTTGTCGCCCAGGTGGAGTGCAGTGGTGCAATCTCAGCTCACTGCAACCTCCACCTCGTGGGTTCAAGCAGTTCTCCTGTCTGGGCCTCCTGAGTAGCTG
The DNA here is from genome assembly GCF_000951035.1 of Colobus angolensis palliatus. Taxonomy (NCBI): domain Eukaryota; kingdom Metazoa; phylum Chordata; class Mammalia; order Primates; family Cercopithecidae; genus Colobus; species Colobus angolensis. The sequence continues at coordinate 111,325 of NW_012115788.1, read as the reverse complement.
GGATTACAGGCGCCTGCCACCACACGGGCTGGTTTTTGTATTTTTAGTAGAGATGGGGTTTCACCATGTTGGCCAGCCTGGTGACAATCTCCTGACCTCAGGTGATCAACCCACCTTGGCCTCCCAAAGTGCTGGGATTACAGGCATGAGCCACCACACCTGACACTTTATTTATTTATTTATTTATTTTTTAGATAGAGTCTTGCTCTGTCTCCAAGGCTGGAGTGCAGTGATACGGTCTTGGCTCACTGCAGCCTCAAACTCCCAGGCTTAGTTGATCCTCACACCTCAGCCTCTTGAGTAGCTGAGACTACAGGCATGTGCCACCACAACTGGCTAATTTTTTAAATTTTTTTTGTAGAGATGGGGTTTCACCGTGTTGCCCAAGCTAGTCCTGAACTCTTATGCTCAAGTGATCCACCCGCCATGGCCTCCCAAAGTGCTGGAATTACACACGTGAGCCACCTCACCTGGCCAGGGCCCTAGGATTTTTGGAATGGAACGTTGGCTTCAACTTAAAGTCACCAACTGCACCAGGCATAGTAGCACCCACCTGTTGTCCCAGCTATTTGGGAGGCTGAGGGAAGAGGATCCTTTGAGCCCAGAAGTTCGAGTCCAGGTTGGGCAACATAGCAAGACCATGTCTCTAAAGAAAATGAAGTCACCAGCTTCACTAGCCCCTAAAAAGAGAATCCAACTGTCCTTTGAAGCTTTAAAGCCAGGCATTGACCTCTCTAGCTATGAAAGTCCTGGATAGCATCTTTCAATAGAAGTCTATCTCATCTATGCTGAAAATCTGTAGTTTAGTGAAGCCACTGTCATCAGTAATCTTAACTAGATCTTCTGGATAACCTGCTGCAGCTGCTCCATCAGCACTTGCTGCTTCACCTTGTGCTTTTTGTGTTATGTAGATGAATTCTTTCCTTAAGCCTCATGAACCAACCTCTGCTAGCTTCAACTTTTCTTCTGCAGTTTCCTCACCTCTCTCAGCCTTCATATAATTGAAGAGAGTTAGGGCCTTGCTCTGGATTAGGCTTTGGCTTGAAGAAATGTGGCTGGTTTATCTTCTGTCCAGACCACTAAAACTTTCTCCATATCAGCAATCAGGCTGTTTTGCTTTCTTATAATTCTTGTGTTCACTGGAGTAATGCTTTCATAATAATTCCCTTCAAGAACTTTCCCTCTGCATTCAAAATTGGCTGTTTGGTACAAGGGGTACTACCTTTCAGCCTCACTCAGCTTTTGACATGCCTTTCTCACTAAGCTTGGTCGTTTCTAGCTTTTGATTTAAAGTGATGGACATATAACTCTTCATTTCACTTGAACACCTAAGGGTCATTGTAGGGCTGTTAATTGGCCTAATTTCAATATTGTTACTCAGGTAATAGACTCAAGGAGAGGCAGAGGATTTGGGAAACGTCCAATCGGTGGAGCAGTCAGAACACACATATTTATAGATTAAGTTCACTATGGGTGTAGTTTATGGCACCTCTAAAAGGACTATAAAATAGGAGTATCAAAGATCAGTGATTACAGATCACCATAACAGATATAATCATGATAAAAAAGTTTGAAATATTGTAAGAATTACCAAAATGTGACATAGAGACAAGAAATGAGTACATGCTGCTGGACGAATGGTGCCTGTAGACTTGCTTGATGCAGAGTTTCCATAAACCTTCAGTTTGTAAAAAACACAGTATCTGGGAAATACAATAAAGTGGAGTATAATAAAATTAGATATGCCAGTAATTATTAGCATGGTGCCTAATAATAACTCATTGTATTTTTATTACTCCAGATGAATACCAGTTTATGTAAGTTCTTAGTCATCATTATATAAATTCCTCATTTTTCTCCTCTTTGCCAAGATAAAAGAATCTATTCTATTTAAGAGTAGATTTTAAGAATTTAAAAGAATAGATTTTAAGAATTTTAAAAAGAATATTTTTTTCCTTTCAAGGTTAATAGAGTAGTTAAAATACCGTGACAGTTTTCCACATACTAATTGGCAAGCAGTTGAAACAGTAAAACCTCAGTGATTTGAACTGCTCTGAATTATACAGTATTTTAAAAGAAATGTTACTGCTGCTTCCAGGGATATATAATATGGTGGACCCATAAATGTTGATCCAGTAGAGGTTCTGCTGAACTGCTTTAGTGAGACTTTTGTTACTGTGCACCTACATTACCCTTGATGCACCCACTCTGGCCCTTCTCCTAGAATATATTAAGTACATTAATTGATGGTCTGCTGTTGTCAGTACACATAACTATTTCGTGAGCATAGTTCTTTTCCTTCTCCAGGCTTTTGGTTGTACCATTTGATGACAACAATTCATATCTCTTAAGATATAGTAGTTTCTTTCAGTTGATTTTATGTCAGAGGTTATGGTCAGCTTTCCTGCCCTAAGCTGTCAGTGTAGTCTATACCTATGGTTTTGCTGACAGTCAAGATAGCATATTAGCATGAGAGAAGATGAAGGTATGAGGGATAAAATAAGTACTGGTTGCTCTTCAGATTTGATGATATAATCAATAAGATTTTATTTTTTGAAAACCAACTTACAAGGTAAGCTACGTGTCACTTCTTTATTCTTGTTTATATTTATTCTCATTCAAGGATATGAAATCATTAAGTTTTGATGTCATAAATTTCTACCATATTTGATTATGAAGCTCGCTTGAATACCTTCTTTTTCCTGGCCATGGCACTTAAGTCTGAGGTTTGAAGTGAATTAGTAAAACTTTCTTTTTCCCTAAACATTCATCATATAACTCTAAGGAAGTTATACTTATTGACTAAGTTTTCGCTAAAGATAAGATTGTTTTGAACAATTTGTCTATTTACTTCTTAGTTTTAAAATGGCAGTATTTACCATTTTACAATTAACTTCCTGAATTTTGTTGGTTTTAGAAATAAGCTTAAATTTTAAGTAGAATCTGTTCATAAATGCTTCCTCTTTCCCACTCCTCTCCTGAACCCTCAAATTAACCAGTCTATAAAGCCATTTATTTGTTATCTAGTATATTTTCTTGCTAGGTAGTATTCATTTTTATTTTTCATCTAGATGAATTTCATGTTTTTTGGTTTTTTATTTTTTGTTTTTGTGATGGAGTCTCATTCTGTTGCCCAGGCTGGAGTGCAATGGTGCGATCTCAGCCCACTGCAACCTCTGCCTCCCGGGTTCAAATGATTCTGCCTGCCTCAGCCTCCCAAGTAGCTGGGATTACAGGCACCTGCCACCAAACCCAGCTAATTTTTTGTATTTTTAGTGGAGACGGGGTCTCACCATGTTCGCCAGGCTGGTCTCAAACTCCTGGCCTCGGGGGATTTGCCCGCCTCAGCCTCCCAAAGTGCTGGGATTACAGGCGTGAGCCACCATGGCTGGCCGAATTTCATGTTTTTCATCCCCCATTTTTGCTACATATTTTTAAAACTCTCATACCTCTTTGCAACACTTGTCATCCAAATGAGTCAGATATTGATTAGATTTGGGTTTTTTATTTTGCTGAACAACATGTTCTTGTCTTTTAACAAATTTTCTTAAATATATTTCCCATTAATGATTAACACAGCCTTTGGGACTTAAGGCCTTTTATTTTAGTGATTTATTCCTATTTTTAATCTTTTCATATTTTGCATTTTTCAGAAGTATTTTTGTTAAGGGATTCTGTTTCTCCATAACATTTGGATGATTTGAGTGTTAGAAATGTCTCGGTTACCATGGCTCGGTCCTTCAAGTTCCACTTTCTTTATGTTTCCAAATGTATCATTAATTTGGTTTGAATTTATTTATGTCTAATAAAGTATGGTTTATGTACTCATCTTTTCTAAATGCAAAAGGACATGTTTTGTTTACCAGTAAACATATATTTTAATTATTACCTATAGATTCTGACAATTGTATATAATGAATGCAGTTTCCATTGTGTTTTTATTTCTTTCAGTAATTCTTTTTTTTTTCTTTTGAGGCGGAGTCTCGTTCTGTCGCCCGGGCTGGAGTGCAGTGGCCGGATCTCAGCTCACTGCAAGCTCCGCCTG
>NW_012115788.1:96624-107215 GCF_000951035.1 Colobus angolensis palliatus | reverse complement strand
TAGAGACGGGGTTTCACTGTGTTAGCCAGGATGGTCTCGATCTCCTGACCTCGTGATCCGCCCGTCTCGGCCTCCCAAAGTGCTGGGATTACAGGCTTGTGCCACCGCGCCCGGCCTCTTTCAGTAATTCTTAAACGATGATAGGTAATTTATATATATACTTCCTAATGAATAAGGCAAAAGAATGTTTTTCCTTTAACATTTAAGCATATAAATGAGGCTAACATGTCTAAAGTACTGGCATTGTTAATTCCTTCATATTTCAGCCCAATCTTTGTCTTTATGTAAAGGCCCTACATGATAATTCCTAAACTCTGATTTTGCTAATTCTTCCTTTATTTTAAAGGCTATCAAATTATTTTAGTAGAACCATTTATACCTAGCATCTGTTTGGGATAGAGGAAGATAGGATTTTTGATACTAAATTATTTGAATACTGTTGACCTGGAAAAAATTAGCAGCCTATCTCGGCAACTATCAGTATCCAGGATATCAAAGACATTTTTTGAGGTACCATGAGGAAAGTATGACTGATACCATAAGGAGGAAACATCGTGATATGTTTGGTATAGTGAAATGCACTGGAATTAGAAGTGAAGAATCCAGTTTTCTGAGCCCAGTTTTGCAACTTTGCCAAGCAAGTCACTTAGATGTCCCCTTACCTAATTACGCAAGAGATGGTGAAAATTTAGATTTAGAAGATTCATTAGACACTTACCGATCCTCAGTTTCTTTGTGTGTAAAAGGAAGAGATTGGTTTGGATGAACAATAGGAGTTTTTCAGATCTAAAATCCTGGGTTTTTTTCCCTAAAAAAAAATAATGTTTTGAGAAGTCTAAGCCTAATATATAATACATTTATAAAGTCAGGCAGGAATTTGTGACTACAACGTGACATTTGTAGACTTTTTACAGTGTGATGTTCTCTCCCATGACTTCTGTGGATTCAGTTTCAAAGTTTTGGATCCTGTTTATAATGTTCTTATTCCATATTCTCTTGTTTATAATGAACACTGAGCAGCAAGATTTTGCTGTGTGAGGAGTTATCTTTGACATTTATTCAAATACAGTCACTCTAAATAACAAAGAATACAGTTGATTATGTTTCAAAGCAGACTACTATGACCATAAAGCTCATTCATCTTTCAAGTGTTACATTTAAGGTTTTGGATGGAAAGCATTATATGAATTACTTTCTTTGGACTTTTTTTATTTCTTATTTATACCAGATGCTGTTGTGACTGTCGAAACTGGTTTAACTGCTTATATGCACAGATTAGATTTGATTTAAGTTGGGTCTGAAAAGTAGAAAGTGATGCGAGGTAGGCTTAATTACAATGCCCAAACTTAGCATAATATGGAAATAAAAGTTAGGTACTTGGAATAAACCATAGCTTTTAAATTATTTGAAGGTTAGGATCTATTAATGGTGCATGTAGGCTCTTGAATTCTATTAGCTGTGGTATTCTTGAGGAGGTCAAGATTTGCATTCTTGATTTTTAAACTTGGCCACATGGAACAAAAGAAAATGAATCTTTGTAAGCCAGTTTCTTTTCAGATATCAAAAAACTAAAACAATAAAAGAATGTAAAAATTAAAAAAAAAAAAAAGCTTAACTTCTGCCTCTACCATTATGCTTCAAAAGCCCAGAGATCAGTGCTGTTAATAGATTGATGTATACCTTCTAGAAGTTTCTTATGTATGTACAAGTATATGTACATGTATGCATTTCTACTTTATATACATTCTCTTTTGTAATATAATTTTATTTACTATAATCTTATACATCTATGTCAGTATGCACAGGTCTTCATTTTTCTTTTTTATGACTTCATAATGCCCCATTATATGGCTGTACATGAATTTAATACCCTATTAATGAATATTTAGATTTTGTACTTTTAATACAATATTGCTGTGAATATTCTTATATGTCTATTTTGGCATACTTTTGCCTAAGATAATTTCTAGCAGTGGAATTGCTAACTCAGATGGTATGTTTAATTGATTTGCATTTTCCTGATTTTGAGTTATAGTGAATATTTTCTCATGTTTATCAGTCAGATATTGTTTGTTTTTTGCTGAACTACCTGTTCATATTCTTCACACATTTTTCTACTGCTTTACTCATTATTTTCTGTCAGTTTCTTCAAATTGCTAGAATTGTCTATTTTGAAATTGACTCTCTCTCTCTGTATTGACAAATATTTTCCCAAATTGTCCTTTGAGTTTTGTGTTATTTTACTTAATTACTGTTTATTTGCTTATCATTTTGCCATTCAGTAGTGGTTAAGTTCTATGTACTTACCAATTTTTTATGTTGTGTTTTATGGACTTTGTTATATTTTGGCCTTTCCCAACTTCAAGATTATTAAAATGTTACTTTTTCTAGTACTTTTATAGTCATTTTGTATACTTAAATCATGGATCCATGTAGAATTGATTGAGTATATAGAGAGAAGGATACAGCTTTAGCCAGTGAGTTACTTAAAACACCATTTATTTGATAATGCATGTATTTACCCACTGATTTGAAGTGCTGTCTTGATTTAATAAATTTCTGTAATTGGATAGGATTTTATAATGTCCTATATGCATATGGTCAGTTTCTGCAATCTGTATTCTTTCCTTTGATATGTCTGCATATACTTTACCAGCACCAAACTGTTTCACTACTGCAGCTTTATAAACTGCATTAATGTCTGCTAGAGTAGCTCTTCTCATTCTTCTTTCATAATTTACTGAATATTACCACATTTTTTTCCTAGATAAGTTTTAGTATAATTTTGACAAATCACTTCTTACCTCCTACCCCGTGCTCCAAAAACCACCATCTTGGGATCACATGAAGAGTGTGTGTGTGTGTGTGTGTGTGTGTGTGTGTGTGTGTGTGAAAATTAGGAGTCAATAACATCTTTATTATGATAATTTTTTATGTCCAAGAATAAGATATGGATTTCCATTTTCAAAATTTCTTTTACTCCCCTGAATACAGTAGTATGGCTTTTATCACCTATATTCTACACATTATCACATTATTTATTAAACTTAATGTGTAAATATTTATCTTTTTTATTACCCTTGTAAACAGGATTTCTTTCTCTTCCATTTCCAAATTGATTACTGGGTTTTGTGTGCTTGGCTTTTCCAAATGTACTGTCATTCACAAATAATTTCTACTCATGATGCTTCTTCCTCTTAATAATTTATATTTCTTAAAACATAGTTCATTTCATCTAAGTTTTCAAAATTACTTGCATAATTTATAAATTATCTAATACAGTAGTCCTATCATATCCACAATTGCTTTCTGCAGTTTCAGTTACCCTTGGCCAACCACGGTTTGAAAATATTAAATGGAAAATTTCAGAAATAAACCTTCACATACCTTTTATTACAGTATAATTGTTCTATTTTATTATTGGTTATTAATCTCTTACTGTGCCTAATTTATAAATTAAACTTTATCATAGGTGTGTATATATAGGAAAACCATAGAATATATTTAGGGCTCAGTGCTGTCTGTGGTTTCAGGTACCCACTGGAGGTCCAGGAACATATCCCACTGCAGATAAGGGGGAACTACTGTAATTCATGTTAATTTTTTTCTGAATCTGTATTTATGTCCCTTTTTCATTTGTAATACAAAGTATTTGTGTTTATTTGCCCTACCTACTACAGTATATAGTAAAGATACTCTTTTCCTCAATATTTTATAATCATTGAATTTAGAAACTTCTTCCATGCAATTAATCTGTATGACTCATCCTGCTATTTTAGTTTTTTTTTTAAACTTCTTTCTCAGATAAAAATGAAAACTATCAACTTTTTATACCAAGATCATCATGAAGTTACTTCTTAGCTTTCTTCTAAGCTAAATCAGTTTAGTTTTTTGGTACAGCTTCATGGAACACAATTTTCTAAAACCTTTATATCCTCTCTTGGATTTCTTCATGGTTTTTCACATTTTGGCTAAATTCATAACATGCCTCTTCTTGAGGGATCTTAGTCATAATTACATTGCTTGCCTTGCCTGTAAAAATAGTAGGCTAGCCTGCTATATACTTTAAATAGCTGAAGTAACTCCATCCTCAGAGCAAATATTACTGAAAATAGAATTTAAAATCATAACTCTATTTTCTTCATATGGTTATATTTACATTTTTGAAGCAAACAATTGTTAATAAACAGTGTCATGGATAGACAGTGTTTCAACAGTCTTGAAAAACAAAGATTGTTTCAAAGGCTAAGTAAGCCTTGGGGTCCCTGTTTGTCCAGAAACTCTCTGCTCTTTATTTTTTAATGAGTTGTGAGATGGACAAAGAAAAGCATGTTTGTAAGATATATACGGAATTTCTAGGGCAAGGCAGAAGCTAATAAGTAATTTATGTGATACATATGTTTATATATGTGTTAGTATTTACATGTGTTTTTGTACAAATATTATTAAATACTAATATATTTTCCAATATAAAGTCACTGTAATAGTTAAATACCTCATTAGATTGAATTTAAACTTTGTAAGATAACATCAGCTTCTAAAAATCTAGCAGTAAAGGTTGGCATTGCTGCAACTGAGTAATCTTAAATAAAGTAGTGCAAGTAGATGCTTTTAAAAAGGAAACAGCAATGATTTTACAAATAATGAAATCTGTTTTCTGTATGTTCATGGTTTGCCCATTGAGAAATGGTTTTTAGAGGACTATAAGGCATTGTTTGCATTACAGTAGGAATATTATCAATTTTCTCATTGTCTCTCACCTTTTTTCTTTTAGGTCATGGAAAATGGAAGATTTGCAAAATACAAATATTTTACCCACGTCATGATCAATAAGACAGATATGCTAATGATAACCAGACGGTAACTTCCTTTCTTTCTCTTATGTAATTCAATAAGGGGTTAACTGGCAGCCCCTCATGCAGTGAAGATCTGTTATTCATCTTTTGTTCCATATAGTCACAGTGATTCTTGGGTCCTCTTGCTCCACAAGCCTAACTCCCTAAATGTTACATAAATGTCCTGCATAGCTTTGTGCCTGCATACAGATAAACACAGTCATGCACAGACACAAATATTTTAGTATTTCTTTCAACCAATTCAAACGGATACAGAAATTCCATAAAACTGTCCTCTTAAAAGTAAGCTTTCTCCTCACTGAAGAAGTGTACAATTTTAGGTTATCCCAGAAGTCAGCAGTCCTCTGATAGTATCTGTTTGTTAGAATACATATAGATTAACGTAAGTGGATATACTGGTAGAAGCAGATAAAATTTTAGGTGGATACTACAGCGACTTCTTCAAATAGACAGTGGAGGGGTACATGCAAAAATATACAGTGGCATAGCCTCAGAGGGGCAAGTGTGCAGGAGTCATTGTTAAACTAGGGAAGGAATGAGCAAGTGCATTAGTAAGATGGCAGTCTCTGGGTGGTGGAGAGTGAAAATACGGCTAGTGGGGAGAAGTTAGAGCTAAATAGAAATGAATTGTCAATCTATGGTTTTGTTCACTATTGAAAGGTAAAGTTACATGAACATTGTGTTGGTTCAAGGTGACTACGAAGCAGTCACTTTTAATGTTGTAATCTCAGTTTCTGAACCTAAAATGCATAGCCCTATTTTAATTTTCTTATTTAAAAAGTAACACCAAGTGGAAAACTTCCACAATATTAGAAGTTATACCTGTAAAAAGTAAGTCTTCATTCCACCCCAGATATTAGTCCCTCTGTTCCCTTCCAAGAGGCAGCCCATTTTTTACTTGTTTCCTCTGTATCCTTCTTGAAATAGTCTATGCCTCTACAGGTAGACATACACACATATTTTAATGCAGATGAAAGTCTCTTATACATAGCATTATGTACTTAGTCTTAATTTTTCACTTGAGATCTATATTTTGAAGGTTATTACATGTCAACATATGGAGATCTTTCTTAATTTGTAAATTCCTGCCTAATATTTATTTAGGAGTATGTACTAATTTACCTGTAACTTGTTTCTAGACTTTTGTAATTGCAGACACTGCTTCAGGTATCATTTTTGCTCATAAAAATTTTCCATCATGTTTTTAGTAACTCACTTTCCCATTGACTAAAGGAAAGGTAACTAATCAGCATTAAGCAAAATCAATTGCAAAGTTTGGTTCCAAATCTTGCAACATTTTAAAAGTTTTTTTTTTTTCCCCCTCAATGCAGTGGACCTCCTTTAGATGAGGCCACAGTGCCTTGACAGAGTAAGGGAAGTGAATTAGTTGTAGTTGAATAAAACATGATGGTTATACTTGGGATTCCCTTTCCAAGTTTCGGGTTTGAGGATAAAAGGATCTTTGAATGAGGACTGGGAATAGCTGCTACATTGGCCAGTTGTCTGTGATTTTTTCACGTGGTTGGAGATGTCCTGGAGCACCACTGGGTTTGCTCCATCAGCTCCTGTAATCCAGGATTGGTAAAGGAGGGGAACAGGGACAGAAGATGGAAGTGAGAGATATAAATCATGGCTAGCTTTCTCCTTTTCCATCCTAGCCAGGAGCCAGATGTTTCTTTAACTCAATCTAATAGAAACCTCTGGTTGCACCTACTGTTGATGTTTCAATCAGAAAGAAAAATTAAGAAGAAAGACATTTGAAGGAGGGATTAAATAGACTTCTTATAGACAGAAGGTATTTTCATTTCTTGGTTTCTTTCTTCAAAATGGGAAAACAAGAATTTATTTAAAAATTAGAATGATGCTTTTTGAAGTCTTCCTCTAAAATTGGCAGTAATGGGACTTGATTTTACTTGTGAACATCCCAAGGCCCTCAGTATGATGATTCTGTTCAACATGGTTAGAAAAGCTTCTTTCTGATGTAGTTGGGAAATACGTTACATGGAGCCTTAGAAATGACAGTATTTATTCTAATGCATTAATTATATGAAAGTTTCTCCAAATACTGGCTGATAATTGGTTCTGTAAATGTATCCTGTTTCTTATGAGGTGCCTTACATATTTGATTTTATAAGTGCTTCAGTTTTTCTAAATATGTTGTGCTATAAATATCCCATTGAGCATTATGTGAGCTGCATCCCACAAATTTTATGTTGTATTTTCATTCTCATTCTGTTCAAAATATTTTCTAATTTCCTTTGAGATTCTTTGACCTCTGGATTATTTGGAAGTGTTACTGTTAAGCGTTTGTAAATACTATTGTTATCTTTTTGTTTTGGTTTCTAGTTTAGTTCTGTTATGATCTGAGAACACACTTTATGGTTTCAGTTCTTTTTATTTATTTTTTATTTTACTTTTTTTTTTTTTTTTTTTGAGGCAGAGTCTTTCTCTGTCGCCCAGGCTCGAGTGCAGTGGTGCGATCTCAGCTCACTGCAAGCTCTGCCTCCTGGGTTCACGCCATTCTCCATTCTCTTGCCTCAGCCTCCCGAGTAGCTGGGACTATACAGGCTCCCACCACCATGCCCGGCTAATTTTTTTGTATTTTTGGTAGAGACGGGGTTTCACCATGTTAGCCAGGCTGGTCTCGATATCCTGACCTCGTGATTTGCCCGCCTCAGCCTCCCAAAGTGCTGGGATTACAGGCATGAGCCTGTGCGCCCAGCCCCTCAGTTCTTTTAAATTCATTAAGAATATAGAATATAGTCTATGTTGATGAATATTGCATTTGCACTTGAGATTCATTCGTATCCTGTTGTTATCGGCTATAAGTGCCTCAATTTTAAAGCGAATTCTGTTTTTTTGTTTTTGTTTTTGCAGTGGTGTATTGTTTGTAACAAAGGGAACATTTGGACAGCTCACGTGTGAGTGGCAGTATAGCTTTGATGAGTTTACCAAAGAGCCATTCATTGTTCATGGGAGAAGATTGCGCATTGAAGCAAAGGTATGTTGAATAGATTTATTTGTTGAAAAGTTGGAACTGAAAATAATGCTTTGAAATCGTCCTTTTTATTTGTACAATGCTCTACCTCTTTTATAGACATCACCTTCTCTTGGTATGGTTTTTCTTTAATACCTGCTGTCTTACCCAGGCTTAAAAAAAAAAAAAAAAAAAAAAAAAACTAGGCCAAGAAAAACCATGCTTTTTGTGCTATTGCACTGACAATAACATTCCTGGGCCCTCGTTGCATGTTCAGTAACAGAACCCCACCTTCCCACATATGAAATAATGGGTAGTGGCTATTAGCCTGTACTCCAGTCCATATTGCTTTCCTGGCTTTTTATTTTTCCCTTTTTAACATTAATATTTTATCTTATCTCTTTGATTTCTTCCCCTTCCACCTCTTCATGAGACCTCATATCTACAATTCTGCAGTCATTCTGTTTTTTGAGACAGTCCCTCGCCCTGTTGCCCAGGCTGGAGCGCAGTGGCGCTCTTGGCTCACTGCAACCTCCACCTCCCGGATTCAAGCGATTCTCCTGCCTCAGCCTCCTGAGTAGCTGGGACTACAGGCATTTGCCACCATGCCAGACTAATTTTTGTAGTTTTGGTACAGATGGTGTTTCACCAGGTTGGCCAGTCTGGTCTTGAATTCCTGGGCCCAAGCGATCTGCCTGCCTCAGCCTCCCAAAGTGCTGTGATTATAGACATGAGCCACTGTGCCCAGCCTTATCCTTTTTTTTTAATTAGAAGAAGCTAATTTCTTCTAGTGTCCGTATTTGCATGGATAGTTGAATTACTTATAGAACATGTTAGACTAGTAAAACCCTCACTTTGCCTCTCTATGACCTTACCCATACATAGAGAGGAAAACATCATCCTTGTCTTCAATAGTTTCACTTCTGTTTGTCCCTGAAATGCTCAATATCTGCTCTGAGACAGTCCCCATCCCCCACTACCAATACTAAACATAATGCCAATGGAGTATAAACAGTGGAGGAAAATCATCTAGGACCCGACCTGATCTCTTTGATTCTAAACTATATTCTTACTGTACAACTGGATTAAAATGGCAGAAGTACATACATGCACACACATACAACATGTGTTTACATATGTATGCATACACACACGTGTGTATATTTTTAACATGGATTCATTCATGATTCTATGGCCAGATAACAACTGTGTACGAAATTGTTTGGAGAGGAAAAACAGTGGCACTACTCCCCGACTTACCCCCTTCCCATCCTTTATGTCAGCCCTTCATGGCTTTAGCAATTGAAATATCACCTTAAGCTTTTTAACTTAGGTTTAGTGATAATGGTTGTGTTATTAATAGAATGTAGTCTTTTTTTCTACTGGTTTTGATTCTTCTTGGTTCTTCATTCTTGTCTTTTTTAAAGTGCATGATTTGTGTAGATGAATACTTTAGGCATGCAGTAATAAAGCTTTGTGGCATTTCTTTCTTTTTTTTCAGACAGAGTCGCGCTCTGTCGCCCAGGCTGGAGTGTAGTGGCGCGGTATCAGCTCACTGCAAGCTCCGCCTCCTAGGTTCACGCCTTTCTCCTGCCTCAGCCTCCTGAGTAGCTGGGACTACAGGCACCTGCCACCACGCCCGGCTAATTTTTTTGTATCTTTAGTAGAGACAGGGTTTCACCGTGTTAGCCAGGATGGTCTCAATCTCCTGACCTCATGATCTGCCCACCTCAGCCTCCCAAAGTGCTGGGATTACAGGCATAAGCCACTGTGCCTGGCCTGTGGCATTTCTTTATGGATTTTTACAACCAGATTTTCTTTCTAATGAATTTATGTATTCTGTTTATAGGAACGAGTGAAGTCTGTATTTCATGCCAGAGAGTTTGGAAAAATAATTAACTTCAAGACCCCAGAGGATGCCAGGGTAAATATAATAAATCTTTTATTTAAAAAGATAGGAGCTGCTCACTCCAAAACCATGTAAGTGCACTGTCTTTTAAGGCAGATACATTTTGTTTTGGAATTTTTGTTTGTTTTGCTTTTGTGTTTTGACAGGTGTTAGGATATGTAACCAGATAATATTTTCCCCAGACTTTTTTTTTTTTTTTTTACTGGATTCAGTTCAGCATACCTACTTGCTTTCAGCATATCTACTTGCTTTTCAAACCAGAATACTCCATCTTACTTTAAAAGCTAACTATAATTTTTTAATTAAAAAAGTCAACAAAAATTATTTTTAGTGTTAGTCCATCAGCTCCAGCAGGAAAGTATAACCCCACATTGTTGATTTTTCTACTGCATAGCTACTGTGATTTTTTTCAAAGTTGCCATAGCATGACACAGACCAAAGGGAGCCAAACCCGACAGAAAATCCAAGTTTGAATACTGATTCTGTCCTTCTTGATTATATAATCTTGGACATCCAGAGAAGGCTACTGGATTCAGTTATCTTTCCCTATCTTAGGGCTATTCTTACTAGGCTCTTCTCTTTTTTTGGTGGCGGGGGGGGGGGCTTAAATCAGGTTTTTTTTTTTTTTTTTTGAGGCAGAGTCTTTCTCTGTTGCCCAGGCTAGAATGCAGTGGCATGATCACGGCTCACTGCAGCCTCAGCCTCCGGGGCTCAAGTGAGTTGTAGGAGCTCTTTATATATTTTTTTTTTTTTTTTTTTTTTTTTTTTTTTTTTTTGAGGCAGAGTCTTTCTCTGTCGCCCAGGCTCGAGTGCAGTGGTGCGATCTCAGCTCACTGCAAGCTCTGCCTC
>NW_012115788.1:91386-91699 GCF_000951035.1 Colobus angolensis palliatus | reverse complement strand
AGTTCCTCCTTTAGCTCTGAGAAGTTTGATCGACTGAAGCCTTCTTCTCTCAACTCGTCAAAGTCATTCTCCATCCAGCTTTGATCCATTGCTGGTGATGAGCTGCGTTCCTTTGGAAGGGGAGATGTGCTCTGATTTTTTGAATTTCCAGGTTTTCTGCCCTGCATTTTCCCCATCTTTGTAGTTTTATCTGCCTTTGGTCTTTGATGCTGGTGACGTACTGATGGGGTTTTGGTGTGGGTGTCCTTTCTGTTTATTAGTTTTCCTTCTAACAGTCAGGACCCTCAGCTGCAGGTCTGTTGGAGTTTGCTTG
>NW_012115788.1:71415-90636 GCF_000951035.1 Colobus angolensis palliatus | reverse complement strand
CTCAGTTTCCCTTGGCTAGGAAAAGGGATTCCCTTCCCCCTTGCGCTTCCCAGGTGAGGCGATGCCTCGCCCTGCTTCAGCTCTGGCTGGTCGGGCTGCACCAGCTGACCAGCACCGATTGTCCAGCACTCCCCAGTGAGATGAACCCAGTACCTCAGTTAAAAATGCAGAAATCACCCGTCTTCTGTGTCGCTCGCACTGGAAGCTGGAGGCTGGAGCTATTCGTATTTGGCCATCTTGCTCAGGAACCTAGGCTCTTCTTAAGTTAAAGAGGCACAAACATCTCTGTGAAATATTTGTATATTAGAATAAGCCCTGTATCACCTCCATGGCCTTGATCTGTCATCCATACACAATAATAATAGACATTACTGGTAGAAAGTTTGTGTATTACATTTATTTTTTTTTTGTTATTTCAAATTATTTTAGAATAGAAAATATATTGTAAGAGCACCTAAAATGCTCAAGAATGTCGCTTCTACTACCCTCTCTGGAATTGTACTTATTTCTACTCTATTAGTAGAATCCTATGTCTGGATTCATGAAAGTTCATGATACAAAATCAGCACAGATTGGAAGAAATTTTTTTCTCTCAGGCTGGCTCATTTCATTTATTCTGAAGATGAATATCCAAAGACCTTAGGAAAACCACATTCCTACTATTAAACCAAGTACCATTGTCCCTGAGTCATCTGGGCCATTGAAGTGAATGATCTCTTTTGCAGGATGAATTTTATGTATTGGCTGTCAGTATATACCTAACTAAACTATAAAGCTAACTTCTAGGTCTCCATTCATTACATTTTGTTTCATTGCAAGTTCACTGAAGTAAGCAAATGTTCCTTTATTTTCCCACCGCAGTGGATCCTTACAAAGCTAGAAGAAGCAAGAGAACCTTCTCCGAGCCTCTGACAGAGAACACTGCCTGAAGACACACAGCAATAAGGAATTACAGCTCCTAGACTGTACCTTCCAAAACCTGTTTGGGAAGCATATTACAGAAATAATTTCAAGTACCCTGTATTCTGGATGCTAAAAAAAACAAAAAACAAAAGACAGAATCAGGTAAAACAGCTATGTGATTAAAATATTTCAATTCTTCAGCAATTACCTGGTTTTCTAACTTGAATCATGCATCTATTTAATTATAATTATTTTTTAAAAGAAGAAAAAATTATGAATCTTAAATATTTGCTCCAAGTTTTTCTCTGTAATGGTGGAGAGGCTGCCCATAATTCATCTCCACATGGAGCCAAGTTTAATGTTTCTAGTTCACGTTTTGAACTTCCATCATGCTTATTTCAAACTCCCTGAGTGATGGGTAAACAATCAAACATTGCCTCAGTGGTATCAAGAGAACTTTGGTGGTGGTTTCTTCAGAATCATGAAGTTCTTTTTATAGACAAATATTTTGATATTATTTTCCTTATTTTTAATGTAAAGGATAGGTTTGAATTATACTTAAAATGCATAGCATGATTATTAAAAACAATCTTTTAAAATACCATTTATAACATAGATTGAAGCCTCCCCTTAAGAAAACTTAAAGAAATGAGTATGCTACTCAGAAAAGGAAGTCTCTGAGAACTTTAGGGACTTCGAAACATTTCCTCAAGCGTATTTCATGAGATCTACTTGGTTTATCCAAGTCATGTTTTTAATAGACTGCTAATATCAAAGGAGAGTATCTAAAGCCTTAACAATGCCTACCTTCCATTCACTGTTAACATGGAATATACAAAATTCCCAACATCTTAGATACAGTGAATTATGCTTCCAACAGACAGTCCTTCTCATAAGTAAGTGTATGTACCCTAAAATCTAGCCCAATAAGCTGTCCTGTTGCCAACAGATTGAGAAGTTCTGGTTTGCTTTCTCTACAGTTATTCAAATGAGACTCACTCTTCTAAATTTACAGCTCATCACAGAAATCATCGGCTATATACATTAGTAAAAATAAGGACATGAGGTTTTCTTTCTTGGTTTTTGTCCAAGATCTTTGCACCTTAATATTAATGGACTGTTTCAGGTAAAAGGGAATGAATGTATGATTGTGAACTATGAAGAGAATGATGCAGGATCCTATTTAGATACTGAATAATACAGAGTATTCAATGCATGTTGTATGTGCCACCGAGTTATTATAAACTGTTTTTGGAATTGAAGACTCTGTATAGTCAATGGTTGTGAAATTCTTCTCAGGCTCCTAAAACCCTTGCTTTGTTGTAAAAGCTAAAATAAACAGCATGCTATATTGTAATTGTTATTTCTTGCTGACCAAATCTACTAAATGCTTCTGATTTCTCTCTGAGTACTAAAACACATTGTTTATTCTCAGTAGTTTCTCCCAAAATGCTTTTTGCTTTGCTGAACTTAAATTGAATCAAACCACACGTTTCAAACCACATGAAAGTGTGTTTCCATGTTGACCTTTGTTTAAAAAAAAAAAAAAAAGTGCGTATTTTCTCTGCATATTTGCTCCTCTAGTTTTGCTTTTGTCAGAATTAAACCTAAGAGTAGAGGTAGTCAGAGAGCTTGCATCATCAGATTGTCCTCATCCAAAACAAAATATTTCATTACCCATTCCAGTGTTGTTGTGATTTCACCAGTCTCAGAAAAATTACAGCCCCCTGCCTCCCTGGCTGTAGTGTCGTGAAGCAGAAAAGCCTTACATCAATAGTAAACATAGACATTCTTCTGGTGTCCTCTGGCAGCCAGCAGGAGTGGGTCTTAGAACTAGTCCACATAAAAAGGATAGTGCCTGTCTTTCTTGTTCCCTTGCCATAAGAACCATGAAGTATCTCTTCTTTCCCTGCCACTCGTTTACACATCACCTCCTCCCATCGCTTCCTTGTCTCTAGAGGGACCCACAGTTTCAAGAGCTACATTGTATCATTTGTTTTAGAAGATTGTCTTCATCTAAACAAAAACACTAAGAACATCAGATCACTAGATAACGAGTCAGTGTTTTTAGTATCACATTTTACAATTTAGTTTTTGTTTGATTCTATAGCCCTTTTTTCTTGAAGGTTAGAATATACAATCTTCTTGTATTCGAAAACCATCTGCCCTGAATTACATTTAACTACAATAAATGGCTCTCTGCTGGAGAAATTTAAGCTTGTCTAAGTTGTTTGGTGGTGGCTATGGAATGAGGTGTTCAGTCTTGTGCCCTTTCCATGTATTATTTGCTAACTCTATTACTAGGCCCGTAATTCCAGCATAGCATGTCTTCTGGTCTATGATAATTAGGCGAGGACCAAGACAGAGTTCCCTGCCAACTCTCCACCAGAAAATCATAATCATTAGAAAGAGTGACTTTGATTTCTTCACATTTAGAAAATACTCTCTGAGCCAAAAGGCACACACATTTCTCCAGTGTCTTCCCTTTTAGAGTGTATATATTTGCTGCTTTTCCTCTACTGTTTACAAAAATCCCAAGGTCAGTTCAGTGTGGCTGAGTTGTTATCTGGACCCTAAATAATCATTACCACCTGTAGGCAGTTGTTACCTACCCCTCTCCTCCACAATCCTAATCCATTTGGAGGCAACTATTCTGTGGCCTCCAAATGAATAAATCTTTGTTAGACTTACATGATCTTTTCTATCATAATTATCTCTCTCGTTTCTTCTGATGGTAATAGCAGTAATATTGTTCCAGTGAATATCTATGCACCTAGCTCATCTCATAGAAACATCCCACATAGTAGCATCGTATTACTGTCTGGTAAAAAGTAAGATTAAATTAAAAGAACTCTACACAAGTGCTGAATTTCCTGCACCTAAATTATCCAGTTATCACTTGCCAGTATTCGTTGATCCCTCAGGCTGTGTCAAGTGCCCCTTCACATAGGCCCCTGTATTAAAAAGATTGGGACAATATATTGATTAGTTTGCCTGTAGAAGCTCAAAGTATGTGCCAAATACATTGACAGTGGATGCTTTGGTGGCTCAGCCAACACAGTTCAGAGAAATCTTTTCGGGTTCCAGGGTTATTGCTTGTTATCTTTTGTCAGGATCAACCCAAATCCTCAGGGATGCTGTTTTTCCACACTAAGTCCTAACTCATTAGTGGGTCATGAAATCAACTTAACAGCTCAAGACCAGTATATTTTAAAAGTGAAATAAAAAATAGAGGAACAGTAGAGCATGTAAAATAACGGTTAAGTATTGGTTCCTGTTTCAGCGAAATCTTCTATTTACTGTGTATACGGGGTCACAAGATAAAGTGTTTCCTATTATGAAATGCAATTGAAAAAAAGAAAGCTTGAAAGACTCTGCAGGAGGCATGGGCCATCCAGTGACTGTTGGAAGAGTCTGGATTGTGTGGAGCCTGACCTTAGATAAGGAGCAGCAGATCCACAGCTCAGGAAGTCTAGAGAGGCTTAGCACTTTCTCTTTTGAGTGAGAAGATGGAATCACTCTTGTTTGGTTTCTGAAATATTTTTCTTCTCTGCTATGTATCAGGCACCTCATACGATCCAGTGGAACCAGGAAAAGCATAGAAAAATCAGATCCACAAACAGCACCCACAAAAGGCCACAGCAGTCTTTTGTTTACCTAGATGTACTTGAAGCTCTGTACCACTAAGCATTTTACTATCATAGAATTGGGGACAGACATTGTCCTTTGGAGTCCGTTGAATCTGCACCATCTTCCTTTTGGCTGATTGACCATACAGGTGGCAAAGGCCTTTAAAAATGGGGAGCTAATATGTGGGGCACATTCTGGTAGGGCCAAAATATTCACTATGCAAATATCAATGCCTTTTTACTAAAAACAGTGGATTTCCTCATTGCTTTAAGATCCAAGTAGAAAAGGTAAATAACTCACATTCCATATGCAGCACTCAATACAGACTTAGTCAATCTGATTTTCTTTGGTGCTATTCAGTATAGCGCAACTCTAAACGGAAACCCATTCACTCTCCTGCTTAGTCCTTTGAAATATACTTTTGAAGTTATACCTTATCATTAATGGCAACCTAATCAAGCTAGGATTCGTTGGTTAAAATTGCGATTCTTGTAATCTGTACTGTCAATTTTTGGCCACTCCGGCTGTTCAAGCAAACTTTTCTCCCACTGTCACAATTGGTCTAAAGTAGTATTTGTTTCAGGACTATCGAAAAAAAGCACATTGAGAAGATACAGAATCCTACTCTATTACAAACCTTACTCATGTTTCTTTTATTGAAACCTTTTTCTACTTTGTATTTCCTCTTTTGTAAAGTAAATTTTTCCATGTCATTTAAAACATTTTTTACTTTAGAATTACAGATTAGTTCTTTTTTTAAAGCATTATGGCATTTTCAAAAAAAAACATTTTTGGTTACCCAAAAAGCTATACAAGAAATATAACTTCAATTTTTTTAGGCTGATATGGGTGTTTTTTAAAGTTTTTATTACTTTATACAAATACAAATTATCGTTTAACACCTGCTATGATGACAGATATCACACTGTGACGATAGAAAATCCCTGTCAGTCATTGAACTATTCATTTAGTGTTACTCTGATACCTCAATAATGTGCTCCTTCTAATGAAGTCCTTGTAACAAGAAACCCTGTGAGATTAGTATAATGAGATATCTAATAATCAGAAGTATAATTAAAGTAGAACAGGTTGGAAAATCCCAACATTTCCTGTTATACCCTCGTACCTCCGGTGTTCAGTTCGTTACTCAAAAGTTCCCAATTCTCGGGCTGAAAAACATTCAAGTAAAAATGTAGCATAGATTACACTGAAATATTTTCAATATCAATGATTTAATAGCCACACTCACAAACTATTAGGAATGGTATCTGGGACTTGTTACAAGGTCAGATAGATTGTTACAGACTTTTAAAAATAATTATCTCTGTATGTGACTGTGTATTACGTATAAAAATGAATTTTTCAGGAAAGGTGCACTTTAAAAATATTTTCTCTTGCTAGTTTTTTTAATTGATCAAATAGCCTGTGCTGCTTTGGAATGTTTATTCTTTGATGAAAATATGGTCATTGGTTATGATAGTTTTAAAAATACCTATTTCTGCATCGCTGCAGGATTTCCTACACTTTTCTGTTCCTCATTCCTCTTTTATGTGTGCTTGGCTCAGTTGCCTGTTACACAGTCTTTGCCTTGGTTTTGTGTATTCTAAGATAATTTATAAACACAGATGTTTACAGTGAAGTTCTTCCTTTTGAAACTAATCTTATTCTTTTATTCCTCTCTGTAAAAATTGGTTGGCCATGCTCACTGACTTTCTTAACAGTAATCATTTCTTGGTATTGGTAGATTTGGATTGCATGGTAAGATGACTGCCCATTTTCACCATGTATACCTTTGTCAAATAAAGATTTCTGATCTTTGGTCTGCTTCTGTTTTTAGTTTTTTGATAGAACTGGAAACATTATCAATAGCTTTCCCTTGCCTATATAAATTCCACCCTTTTTCTTTGGGGCTTAAATAAATGTGAATAACAGATTGTCCAAGGTCCTGATTTTTCAGTCAAAGCAGGCGACATTCCAGCCCTGCATGATCATTGCTGACTAAAAGCTTGGGGGTGGTATGGTATAGTACCTAGTGAAATCTTTTTTTTTTTTTTTTGAGACAGAGTCTTGCTCTGTCACCAGGCTGGAGTGCAGTGGCACAGTCTTGGCTCACTGCAACCTCCACCTCCCAGGTTCAAGCAATTTTCCTGCCTCAGCCTCCTGAGTTGCTGGGACTACAGGTGTGCACCACCACACCCAGCTAATTTTTGTATCTTTTATTTTTAGTAGAGATGGGGTTTCACCGTGTTGGCCAGGATGGTCTCAACCTAGTGAATTCTTAACCACCGACATTCTGCCTCTTAACCTTAGAAAACTCCGCATGACTCATTTCCCCAGTAAGTAATGAGTATATTGAATGAAGGGCCAGGAGGGAATTTTCTACTGGCAGAATCAACATTGGCAGAGGTAATTCACCTCTGATATTGAGTGTCTAGCCTTTCCATGCCTTAAGAAAATATTGTTACCACCCTTTGAATGACTTATTTAACAGCCCTCCTACAACTAAAATATGGAAAGCCATCATTTTCTTGTATTGCTTTAAGTGGTCAGCCAACTATAAATTAACAAAAACTCAATGCTAGAAAGTGCTTGAAATAAGAAATGGAATTCTTCATTGTTTATGATTATGGATTCTGTTGAACCCTTTTTATGTTAATTGGCTAGTGAAACCCAGTCCATAGCCTTTAGCCCATCATGGGTGGGGAGGGAGATTGTCTTGTATTTTGTTTGTGCTTCTAGATATCCTAAAGTGCTCCACTCCCCTCTCTCTGTTCTAGTGCAAAATTGTCTCAGCTATTTCTGGACCTTTACTGTTCTAGATAAATTTTAACATCAATCTGTGAACTTCCACAAAAGCTGTTGTTACTGCATTGATCTCTTGAGTAAGGATTCATTTTTTTAAAGTTAGATGTTGCTGTTGTAGAATCGCTACATATCAGAATAATTTGTCTTTTTCGGCACTTGGAATTGTTCCCACAGAATGGGGACGCATGGTTCCATAACGTATGTTAGCCAGCCGAGGTGCGTTTCATAGACTGATTTGAGATAGACACTTCATACCTTACATCCCCAAATGGTGCGTGTGCGCGCAGGCGTGTGTGCACACATGCACAAAACCATCTTGGGCCTTTAGTGTGGAGCACTCTTACTTCCCAGAAGATTCTCCTTCTGCTTGACCCAGCCAGCTACTGAGGGAACTGCAGCATGCCACGATGATGCGTACAGACTTGCCTTGAAAGGAGGAATCTTAAGAAAGTTTCCGAGTTACTATTAAGGCCACAGCATTTTCCTGTTTAGGAACAGAACCATCAGTCAACCATGAGCTCTAAGAAACACAACATAACCCAGTGATAATAGCAGAATGGTATATTCTTAGCCTCCTCAGAAAGGCACAGCATACATAATTCAAACAGCAAATCTGTGGTGGCCATCAGAACTTTGGCAGGGTTACATAAAATTTGTCAAACAGTGTGGGCTTTTAGCCATTTCATACGTTTACAAGACCTAGTCATATACATTGGGGATAAAAATGTATATGTACACACAC
This sequence comes from Colobus angolensis palliatus, assembly GCF_000951035.1. Taxonomy (NCBI): domain Eukaryota; kingdom Metazoa; phylum Chordata; class Mammalia; order Primates; family Cercopithecidae; genus Colobus; species Colobus angolensis. The sequence goes on along the minus strand of NW_012115788.1, from coordinate 82,556 downwards.
ATTTTTCACCAATACAATATACATGCTATCTACAGCCCATTACTCTATGCCAGCTTTGGCTTCCTGGTGGTCAAATTGTGGCAAAGCTAAGTTAGATATACTTGTATATCTATTAATTTGGCTTAGAAAATTAACACACAAAAAGAACTAAGCGTTCAAAAAAAAATCTTTGGTGGCAAGTTAAAGGAGTCAGCCTTCAGCATGAGGTGAGAAACACAATTAAAAATGTCTCTAAATTGCAAGATTTAATAAAAAGCTTCAGACCCATTAGCATTTTTTTAAAAGTCACCCAAATTAGTTCTAGAGGTTTCAAGGCATGATCCATAAACTAACAGGCTCCTTGCTTACATAATTTTACTTGCTATTTTTAAACATATTTGAAATTTAAAACTAAATCAAAGTGGCCTTTAAAAATTCTAGAAAACACCAAATTCAAAAATTACACAAAATCTTACAGCCAAAAGTTAAGAAAATAATTATTAAAACAATTTGGGATGCAAGGACTTTTAAAGTATTTTGGTAAACTCAAATGTCTTCCAAGTTCCATCACCCATCTCTGTCTCCACGATCTGCATGACGTCCTTAGTGCCTGGCACGGGGCTGGCTCTGGAGATGTCAGAAGCACTTGCAAATAAAACAAGGAGTTTGCAAATCACATCTTCTGTTATGGGGGAGGAGTGGGCAGCAGCTTTTAAACAAGGTTGAATTCCCTTAGGTTTAGCTGTAGAATTGTGTCTTTGACAGCAGCAAACACAAAGCGAATATTGTCTGTATCTGTAGCACATGTGAAGTGAGAGTAGATGACTTTCTCTTTGTCAGGATTCTGATCTTGGTAAAGCTTCAGGATAAAGTCTCTGGCAGCTTTGACATCCTGCTTTGGTCCTAGTCACAAGTGCAATTAGGGGAATAAAGACACAGACTTAACACCATGTCCTCCCAAGAACCACTTTTTTGTGTTTGTTTGTTTGTTTTTTGAGACAGAGTCTTGCTCTGTAGCCCAGGCTGGAGTACAGTGGCGCAATCTCAGCTCACTGCAACCTCCACTTTTGGGGTTCAAGCAATTCTCCTTCCTCAGCCTCCCAAGTAGCTGGGATTACAGATGTGTGCCACTACGTGCAGCGATTTTGTATTTTTAGTAGAGACGGGGTTTTACCATGTTGGCCACAATGGTCTTGAACTCCTGACCTCAGGTGATCCACCCACCTTGGCCTCCCAAAGTGCTGGGATTACAGGCATAAGCCACTGTGCCTGGCCCCAAGAACCATTTTTTTTAATGTACTCTTGTTCTTATTTGAGATCCTGCTTTGATCCATCTTTATTTCTAGGGAACAGTTTACCTGCAGCATGATTTTTATGGTATCTCATCATGAACCTATAAAAGAGTCATATTTTAAAATGTCCTCTGGTATCTAAAAATTGTACTTTACGGTGATTTGTTTAAACATAGTGACCCAATTTGTCTGATTTGGACCACTTTTGAAGAGAAGTAATCCTTGCTAACATATATGGACAGACAGCTCTGGTCTAGGAGAGATAAAAGGAAGAATGTGGGAACTAACATTATCAGGCTAATTTTAAAGCTCAAGGGTGCTATACTACATAGCCAATACGGTTAGTAAAAGGGGAAAGAAGAGAGCTAAAACATGAATCCACTAAATATCAGTGTCAAACTGAATGTCTGAGATCTCCTGTACCAGAAACAATTAGCAACAGGGCATGAGACTCTCCTACCTTGGACATGTTATGTATAAAGAGCTTCAGAGTCCGCCATGTGTCTGGGAAAAGGGATGCCACAGTCTAACATACACATAAGAAGCACCAGGTACTCTGGCACGAGGAATGCACAGATAAATCAAGCAGAGTCTCTGGCCTCACGGAGCCAACTGGGAAGAGAGCTGAGTGAGCAGCGGATACGATGTGGCCACGAGAGCAAACGGGGATCAGGCTGCCAAGGGAGCAGAAAGGAGGAGGCACCCCTACTGCAGACCAGATGGGCAGGGGAGGCCAGAAATGCTCCCAGAGAAGGGGAGGCCTTTGCTGGGTTTTGGAGAACAACGTGGAGGCAGTGAAAGGAGTTGGCGAGGATATTCCCAGCACCGAGGGAAGCGTGTGTGGAGGTGCTCCGATGAAAACACACAATGGTGCAACTAGAGCTTCTGTTTGAAGGTGGGAATAGGGAGAGAGGCTGTTCTAGGCAGACCAGGGAGACCCTTTTTGCTGTGGTAACTCTAGACTGATGCCCAGGAGGTGGACGAGATCAACACAGAAATACTGTCCACAAGATAGACACTTACCTGTGTATTCTGGGAAATAGCTAATTAGATGAGAGTACATGATTTTCTCTTCCAAAAGATCCTTCTTGTTCAAGAATAAAATCACAGACGAATTCAGAAACCAGGGGTAGGTGATGATGGTTTTAAATAAGGCTTTGCTCTCTTCCATGCGGTTCTAAGTGAAAAACAAGGGACTTGGGATGAAGTAGAAAGAAAATATTTTGGAAACAACATGGCACATTGCCAGTCCATCCATCTCTTCCCTTGCCCTGCCGCAGTCTCTGGACCACTGTCTGCTGAAGCTGGTGAGCATGCGGAGCCCAAGGCAACAGGCCTCCTACTTCTGTTTGCCCCTCCCCAAGCCTCTTACCGACCTTCCCCTTCTGGGTCCCCTCTCCTGTTGCATCGCAGCTCTTCTCCAGCCCAAAACTCACAGGGAGGAAATAAGAAAGGCTTTGGTGCAACTTGGAGAAGGAAGGTTCCTACCCATGTTTGACAAATTTCCTGTGTCATGTGATCATTGGGATTACCAAGTAGGGAAGTGCCAACTTCAGACCTGACACAGCCACCTCAGTTGGTTATGGGCTTCCAGACTGGGCCTCAGCAGTCAAATGACAAGGCTCTTCCAGAAAGACCACTGCCCCTAGGAATGCTAGACATTGGCAGAGACAGGAGGCAGTGCTACTGGGAACCCACCCTGTGCCACACTTTATAAGCAGAGCAGTGGCCCGTTTGATGGGTGAGCATACTGTTGTTCAGAACGGTTTTTTTTTTTTTTTTTTTTGAGATGGAGTCTCACTCTGTGGCCCGGGCTGGAGTGCAGTGGCACGATCTCAGCTCACTGCAAGCTCCACCTCCTGGGTTCAAGTGATTCTCCTGCCTCAGCCTCCTGAGTAGCTGGGACCACAGGTGCGTACCACCATGCCCGGCTAATTTTTTGTATTTTTAGTAGTGACAGCATTTCACTGTGTTAGCCAGGACGGTCTCAATCTCCTGACCTCGTGATCTGCCTGCCTTGGCCTCCCAAAGTGCTGAGATTACAGGCGTGAGCCACCATGCCCGGCCTTATCTGGAATATTTAAATAACTTTCCCAAGCCCCTGTAATAGTGGGACCTAGGGAAGGTTACGTAGAAAGTCAGTGATAATTTCTAAATGTCAGACATTGCCAAGAAGATACTAAATGCTCCTAATTTACTGAGAGCAGACAGGGCACAAACAAATCTTGTCTGTGACAATAACTGTTCTAGATAGCATTCTGTTCTTTCTCAATTATTTCTAAGAGGAAAGAAATAAGAACTTCCCTGTAGGGAAGGAAGGGATCAGAGTGAAAAACATCCAAGCTCAGCATACACACTCAAAAGGGACATGCCATAAATCACTCTTTCCCCACGACTTCCAGACAGCCAGGCTCCTTCTGCCACTCAGTACACTTTGGGGGAATTACGACCTGGAATGTATTAAAGCTTTAAAATTTATTATGATCTTATCGATAATGATTTCCAAGGAAACAAAATATATGAAAAATTCCCAGACAGTATACAGAGTGGATATAATACAGATCTACAACCAGGAGGGAAAAGTCTGGAGTGACAACCACTTAATTTTTCTCCAAATATTTTGTGATTTTTAAGAGAAGAGAAAGTGTTAATTTCTAAGTACTTTGGGCTGAGATACTGGTCCCTTGTGCACCTTACTAATCTTTTGAGTTTCCTGAGGAACGTCACAAATAATTCCTGAAACAAATTTGGAGCCATTTTTTTTTTATATTGATAACTGAATGTCTTGTCTTAACAAAAAACAAAAATCTCCAATTGAGAGAGCTGGGCGGCAGCCAAGATTTCTGTTCTTTGCACAATGACACAATTAAATGGGTTAATCCTCCACTAATTAGGTAATATAAGCTATGCTCCTCAGAGAAAAGTCTGCTCTCAAGAAATACAAGATACAATTTGTTCAGTTATTGCCTAATCCTGGACTGAGTCCTTTATTGATTTACTTTCATGCCTTGGAAACAAAAGACATTTTTCTAAAAGGTCAAGAGGTCTTAATGCAAGTTCAGGGGAAAGGATGATAAGGAGGACATGAGTGTTCCACCGCAACTGTCCCCAACCTGACAGAGAAGTGGCTGTGAGAGTCTGAGGGTCCTCTTCACTCTCAGGGCAGCTCCCACTGATGGAATTGGACACAGCCAGTGCTATGGCCGCTCTGAGGGGACAACGCGCCTCACCAGGCTGGATCCATCCCAGCTGCCCTGAGGGAGTCCCTCCCAGGAGACGTGAAGGCAGATGCAATCCCAGGCAGCCCCAGAACAGCTCCAAGCATCCAGCACCACTGCCCACCCCAGTTCCACTAGGGATCTAATTTGGGAGCACCATGGGCCTGTGGAGGTTAGGAAGCCTGTGCCCAGGTAAAGTGTTTTAGAGATAGTGCTGCTAACCGTGCACGTGCAGTAGAATCCCTAGTGGGCTCTCGAAAGAAGCCTCAACCTAAACTCAGTAAATACGAATTTTTAGTGTTTGGTCCAAGAGATGGCATTTGTAAAACACCAAGAGATTCCACTATGCCACCAAGGATGAGAACCTAGGCTTTTGAATAGATTCCAACCTTCACAGCACAGTGGATTCACCTGGGGTGCTTTTTAAAATTCCCCCACTCAGGCCCCCTTCACCACCAATTCAATCAGAATCTCTGGGGTTGGACTCAGGCACCAGGTTTTCGTTAAGTCCCTCAGCGAATTCCAGTGTGCATTCAAGTTTAGAACCCGGGTTCCAGGCCCATGATTCTCAGCCTTTCATACATATTTGAATTACCTGGGGTCTTGTTAAAAGGTAGATTCTGATGTAGTTGGTTGGGGATGATTCAGTAAGATTGCATTTCTAACAAGCCATCCCAGTGATGCCCGTGCCACTGGTCCACAGGTCACACTTTGAGTAGCAAGACTGTTTTTTTTTTTTTCTTTTTGTGAGACGGAGTCTCGCTCTGTTGCCCGAGCTGGAGTGCAGTGGCCAGATCTCAGCTCACTGCAAGCTCCGCCTCCCGGGTTCACGCCATTCTCCTGCCTCAGTCTCCCAAGTAGCTGGGACTACAGGCGCCCGCCACCTCGCCCAGCTAGTTTTTTGTATTTTTTAGTAGAGACGGGGTTTCACCGTGTTAGCCAGGATGGTCTCGATCTCCTGACCTCGTGATCTGCCCGTCTCGGCCTCCCAAAGTGCTGGGATTACAGGCTTGAGCCACCACACCCGGCCGCTACAAGACTGTTTAACCTAATGACGAGGGTCTATTTCCTGACTTCTTAGAAATCACAGAATAGGGCTCTGGCTTCCACAGCTACCCAAACTTTCCGCCTAGCGTACCTCATTGTCACACTCAGCCAGGACCTGGTCATATTCGCTCAGAGCAACCAAGAAAATAATGGAGGTGACACTCTCAAAGCAGTGAATCCATTTCCGTCTTTCCGATCGCTGGCCACCAACATCCACCATCCTGTTGTGTAGAAACACAGATCCTTCAAAGGTTGGAATACAAGACACTTTGGGGGAAAAGGACGCGAATTATTATAGCATGGAAACCAGCACTCTTTGGGGTCCTCAATAATTTCTAAGACAGAAAAGAGGTCCTAAGTTTTAAAATGTTAGATGCTGCTGCTTTAAGCAATGAGGGACCACTGGATGTTTCCTGGCAAAGAAGGCAGAGAATGTAACTGACATTTCTGAAGACATGCAGAGGTGACTTGGGGAGCCTGCTGGTTAGGAAGCTAACCAGTGTCCAGGCAGAAAACGCAAACATCCACTTGGGTTCTGTGGCGACCACTGCAGAGTCCCTGGATACCAGACACAAGAGGGACAGAGTGGCCAGCTATCTTCCGGGTCCCCCAGGCTGGATCAGGACCTGAGCCTATTCTGTTTTCACGGCTCCTCTACTTAACCGTAAATCCTGTCTGCATTCCCTGGATGCCACCTCTTGTTCCCTATAAAAACCTACAAGTGTCCTCTGTCCAGCACAGAAATCCAAAGCCTCTATCTGTGTCTTTGGGAAAAATTTCAGCAACTCGCAGCCCAGGGATCACGAGCTCAAATGCTCCAGGAATCAGGCAGTTTATGGGAATGAGGCAAGTGGGCTCCCCAAAGTATTACAACATACACGGCACAACAGCTGGGTGCCCTGTCTGCAGGGAAGCCTGCCGCGTACCTGCAGCCAAGCTCTGCAGAACAAAATGCAGGCTCACCATGACCACAGCCTCTGCCTTTTCAGGAGAAACAAGGTATCCAATGTGTTAGCTCAAACGATTTTTAATAACACCAAGTGAGCCAAAGAAAATACATAATGGACCAGATACAGCTGCCAAGTCACCCTCACCCACCCCTACCTCACCGCCCCACCACACACACACCAGTCCCTGAAGACACTGGGTCGACGTGCTTAGGTGGCCCACAGGCCAACCACCCAGAACTGTGGTCCAGAAAAGTGCAGGAAGGAAAACGAAAAATTCAATCCTGTCCTTGAACCATGTCCTGGAGGTGCGACCACTCCCACAATGACGTGTTCGTGGCTGGCTATCACAGCAGGGAACCATCTGGAAACAGGACATTGCAACTGTCAAAAGGCTGAGCTTGAAGAAGCCATTCTATAAAGGCCTCAATTTCAAAGATCAGAATTTTTCAGCCAGAAATATCCCACTGGGAGAGGTGCTCTGAGTTGTAAAGTAATAGATTTCACTGGTGGATGATGTTAAATCCATTCAGCAAACTCTAGAAAGTAATGCAAAACCCATTCTTCACATCCAAGAAGGATAAACTTAGAAGAAATAAAAGTCTTTTCTAAAACAAAACAAATAAACAAAACCCTTGGGAGCCTCTAAGAGGTTTTGGACATGGCAAAAAGCAGTTAATTGTGAAAAGGCCTAGAGAAATTCATGGGCACACAGGCACAGGGGGCTACTATTAAAATCAGGGATATGCTATTATAGATGGGGGACATTTTTGAGGGGCTGGACCTGAGGGCTCCCCAAACACAGCAATTCTGGATAGAGAAGCACTGAGCTATAACTGGGGATCAGACAGGACCCGGATGTGGGAGGACTGGTGTGTTGTCTCAACTAGAAAATCACGTGCGATAATTTTTAGGAAGAACAAAGGAAATAGTGGATATAAAAGTGCTTTGAAATGTGCAGTGCTACATATATGCCCTATATTATTCACTTTTTACCATAACTAAATGCAGTGAAGATTCACTGAAGTCATCCTAAAAGTATTTCCTATATTTGTAAGTAGAAATGCATACATTTTTACACAGCTGTTAGTTTGTAGATATTATTCTTCATAGTTTTAATTTTCTAAGGATAAATCTTGGAGGAGAAAATAGAGGAGAAAGGAAATATTATTCATCTTTAAGGAAAAGACATCGATAATCACTAAATTCAATTTGTGGGATACAGAAGTATACATTTGTGTGTGTGTGTGTGTGTGTGTGTTACACATAAGAATCATTCCAGGTTCCAGTAAGGAAACCCTTCTTCTCCAAGGGTAATAGGAAGGTGACTTCCTCTCCATTCTAGGGTTGAGATCTACCACAGTTCTAAATACCCTGAGCAGAGAGGGTCACTCTGTCCTAAGAGATATAATCCCTGCTTAGCAATAACACGTTTAAGAATCCATCTGGGGACTTCCAAGCCTGGGCGGATTCTTCATGGTCCATCAGGGAGACAGACTTACCGAAAGATGATGTTTTCCAAGTCAAATGGATACTCGATGATGCCGGTGGTGGGCACTCGGACGCGAAGCACATCTTGTTGTGTCGGCACAAATGATGGTGTGGCAATGCGGTCGATGTCAGTCAGGTAACTACATCAGAGAACGAGGAACTGAGTCTCCTTTTAGAGAAGGGAGAAATGTCCATCCTACTCAAAGGAAGTCACCCCCCACTCACAGTGAACCCCACACAGACACATGAATTCCATCAATGACTTTCCTAAGAGCCAGCGCCAGGCCAGGCTTCTCCATCCTTCCTACGACTGTTTTAAAGACAATATGGGTCAGAAGGACTTTCAAGAGCCTTCTGGGAAACCTGCAGAGCACTCCATCTCCTGCTCCTGGGTTCTAAGCTCCATCGCTTCTCTTTGACCAGCGAGGGAGACAGTGAGGTTGGAAGGACCAGGATGTTGGAAATGGCTCTCTCCAACGCCCCATCTGTCATCCTCCCTCCAGAGGCCCTTCTCCCTCCCACTCACCCTTGTCCAAGAACATTATATAATGGAGATGCTCTTCTCCAAAGCTTTGCTCAATGAACTAAATAGAGTTTCTAAGAAAATACACAGACGTAAAACAGGCCGAGGAGAAATTCAAAACAACAGCAACAAGAAAAAGTTTTCCTGTTGAAGACACTGGGAAACTATACATCTCCTAAAATAACCCAAAACTTGCCTTAACTTATTTTTGGCCATATATTGAAGCCCTGAGCTTAAAACATTTTTTTTTCTTTCTGTAGTAAAATAAGAGAATCCTTTTTTAAAAAAAAAAAAAAACAACTTTAAGGCCTTTCTAAAAGACATTTTTAGGTAAAATAACTGTAACTCAGGCCCTAGCTAACAAAAGAGTTGGAGATGCAGAGCCCCCTGCAAGCTGAGATCAGCCCTGCCCTGTCCCAGCACAGGATCGGGGGCTGAGCAGGTTCACATGGAGGCTAACCAAGAGGTCACAGGCAAACCCTGTTCACCACACGCCTTCAGCTCCAGAAGCCAAGCACTGGGGCAGCCTTCCACAATCCACCTCCCTGCCCAGATACAGTCCCAGGGCTTATCACTGTTTCTGCTGTACTTTGATGTGTAATTATTTGATTTATACCTGACTTGCTCCACCAGACTGTACATTCTCTGAGAGCAGAGAGCATTGGTTGTTTAATACCTGCAGCCCTTACCACAGTGCCTGGTGCATCGCAAGCAGACACCTCTAGCTAAGGGATTGAAAACCGCTGGCTTAGATGGAGAAAATGAGCAAGTGCCTTGAGTCCTGCCGGTTTGGAAGGTTGGGCAACTGGGTTTAGGAGAGTTTGTTTTCTCTGTGACAGTTCTGACCACCACCCTAGCCATGCCCCTCATCCATGTCAGTGGTCTTGCCCCCGTGGTTTTCAGGGTTACATTGAATTCTGTAGCAGGTCTGGTGGGTCTTCTCCAAATGGATCTACATCAAGAGCCCTAGCCAACCCCCAGGACTTCACAGAGGCAGCTAACTCAGGCCACCTCAGCTATGGCTCAGGAATGTCGTGCCTATTCCTGGCTCCTTGAGGTGTCAAAGGCAAGCCCTCCTCCGTGGCACTCTTTCCATCTTCCACCTCTCTATGCTGATCTAACACCTTATTGGGGTTTATTTTCCTGCCTTGATGCTTTTTTGCACCTAAACATTCCTGTACTTAGATTAGCTGTGCCAACCTGGATTAATGACATTAAACTCTCAGCCTAGGATAAACACCAAAGAAAGGCCATTGAAACCACAGGAGGTGACACTTCTGGCTTCCTCTCCTGCCCAATAACTTGTCCAGCTCAATGCCTGCTCCGAGGGTGACAGTGGTACCCAAAGGGAAGGAGGTAGATCTGGGGAAGAGATTTCTGAGCCTTCAGAGGATGGAAGATGATATGGGACACGTGAGAAAGAGCTGAGCTGCAGAAGCAGGAGTTATTACTACTTTAAGAAGGACCCGCATCAAACTATTGCCCAGTGACCAGACTGAGGAGGCACTGCCCTGGGATATTATTTATGTATTTATTTATTTAAATTTTCTCCTTTTTGAGACAGAGTCTCACTCTGTCACTCAGGCTATATTGCAGTGGTGCAATCAAGGCTCACTGTAGCCTTAACCTCCTAGGCTTAAGACATCCTCCCGCCTCAGCCTCCCGAGTAGCTGGGATTACAGGCACAGGCCACCATGCCCAGCTAATTTCTGTATTTTCTGCAGAGACGGGGTCTGCTCTGCTGCTCAGGCTAGTCCCGAATTCCTGGTTTCAAGCGATCCTCCCACCTCTGCCTTCCAAGTCCCTGGGATTACAGATGTGAACAGGAAATGCCTAAGAAAGTGAAAATCTGTCATCTCTATGGGACAGCTTGCATGCCGGGACATCTAAATAGAAATCGGCTTACCTTCAAGGATTAATGAATTAAAAGTTGAGCTGTATGGGTCCAAAATACAGTGTGTAGGCCTTCACAGGCGGCCAATAAACAAACGATTGAGCTTCCTGCGTGTGCTGGGAGCACAGCCTACCTGTACCACTAGAGGGCAGCACCAGATCAGCAGCTGATGGGTCAACGGACCCGCTGCTCTAAACTTGACTTAGGATTTTAGGGCAATTGGACCGGCTGTCTTCTGACGGGGAAACCCGAAAGGCAGAGGAATATAGAGAGGAGAGAAGTAAAAGCCAAAAGCAAGGGTATTTCTTGCTTAAATTAGGTAATTTCAGCACTCCAAAGGAGATCAGTCCCACTTAAGGGACCTCAGATTTGATTGAGTCTCTCACTGGAAACGGCAGGCTTAGAACACAGCGAGAGCAGGTGGGTGTCGGCAGGAAGAGAGGTCTGCGATCCAGAGTGACTGACGGCTTTAGGAGGTGGTGAGGGATGGCACCAAGAGGTCAGGAGAGATACGGAAAAGCGGAGGCAGGTAGCGCTGCCGCTGTGCACCGCATTTCAGCAGCGTTCAGCAAGAAGCTTCTTTGAAGTGTGGCCGAGCTTGCCTGAAAGCACCGCGGGCAGCCAGGCTGGGCTCCGTACTCACTATTTGGCAGAGTCCGACAGCTGGTACTCCCTCCTTCTGTCATAACACTCCTGGATGCCTGGATCTTGCCAGAGCTGCTTGATGGCCTCCACCTGCTCCCTGGAGAG
>NW_012115788.1:66894-70725 GCF_000951035.1 Colobus angolensis palliatus | reverse complement strand
TCACAAGGTCAGGAGATCGAGACCATCCTGGCTAACACGCTGAAACCCCGTCTCTACTAAAAATACAAAAAATTAGCTGGGCGTGGCGGCGGGCGCCTGCAGTCCCAGCTACTCGGGAGGCTGAGGCAGGAGAAGGGCGTGAACATGGGAAGCGGAGCTTGCAGTGAGCAGAGATCACTCTACAGCACTCCAGCCTGGGCGACAGAGTGAAACTCCGTCTCAAAAAATAAAATAAAATATATGTATATATAATAATTGACTTTACTTTTTACTAAAAATACAAAAAATTAGCCGGGCGTGGCGGCGGGCGCCTGCAGTCCCAGCTACTCGGGAGGCTGAGGCAGGAGAAGGGCATGAACATGGGAAGCGGAGCTTGCAGTGAGCAGAGATCACTCTACAGCACTCCAGCCTGGGCGACAGAGTGAAACTCCATCTCAAAAAATAAAATAAAATATATGTATATATAATAATTGACTTTACTTTTTAGAGCAGTTTTAGCTTGCCAGCAAAACTGTGGGGAGAGTACAATGCATTCCCACACAGTCTGCTTTTTATTTTCTTGCATCACTGATACAGCTCTTTCCCACTGGGAGCCTCCCTCCCAATGCACTACTCTCCCCACACCACTGATTATTATATTATCATATTTATTATTACTATGATTATTAAATAATTATTTCTCTATTACTATAGGAATTAAGGCCATTATTACTGTAATTATTACTATTACCGCACATTACCATTTATTGGCCACGTACTATGTGCCAAGGCCTCTACATATATTATCTCATTTAATCAATGGGAGGCTAGCATGAGCCAGAAATCTTTCCAAACCTCAGAAAATGGAAAAGATGAGGTTGGCCTGCAGCCACAGCATTTCCACGTGTTGGCCCCAGAGACTCAGCATCCTTTCCTTGGCTGCAAGTTGTAGCAGACAAATGAATCCTGGCAAGAGAAGCAGGACCCCAGGCTCTTCTTCCCCCACCCATCTTCCTGTATCCCACAGCAATGACATCACCATGCAGGGCTGGCTACACCGGCAGCTGTGAGTCAGCAAGCATCTGCTTAGTAGCTGGGATGTCAAGTGTAGATGGTACCCCCTGAAAAGTCACTTTTCTCATGCGTTGTTCATCCTTATAATTATCCAACAGCAAGCCAGAGAAAAGGAGGATCTTACACATCTACTTGGCTCATCCTAACCAAAGACTGTGATTAAATCGATGTGACTCTTCCCCATACCTATCATGAAAGTGAATGTAAACTCTTCTGGAGACTGTAGGACCTTCAGGCAGGTAGGGTCTCAAACAAGTGCCAGGCAGGATGGATTACTGGAAAGTGTGCTGGACTGGGAATCAGGACCCTGATTCTACATGGTGTAGTTGGGACTTTTAAGGACCCCAACAAGGTACCTGCCTTAGTGTCCTCATTTGTAAAATGAGCCATGATTTCCAGGGGCACCTGAATTATGACGTGTTACTTAAATGTAAGTAGAATTAGCCTTTACTATTGCAGCAGATGTCTAATAAGTATTTCTTGTTTGCAAAAACAGGATACATCAGTAGCCTCTAAACCCTGACTTCTAATCTCACCACTGGCACGCTGCACATCATGGGCCCTCTTCCCGACCGGCGAGAACAACGGATGGAGAACCTGGATGGTGACTGTCCAGTGTGGTGCAGAACAGCTCTCTCCCACGTCCTCCCCTCCTCTCGCCACCCTCTTGCTTCCCAAATAGGTCAGCTGTGCTGAGCTCTACCCTCTCAATGTAAAATGTCTGTTTGCCTCTCTGTCTTCATGGCAGGCCAGGAAATGCCACGAGGGCAGAACCAATGTCTTATTTGTTCTTATATCCCAGAACCTAGTGCAGTGCCTCCTATCACAAATAATAGGTGCCTTCTATTGATAGGTGCACACAGTAAACATCTGTGGTGCATGTAAAATTCATCTACCTAACAAGGCAGAAAATCATGAGGAAATAAAGAGCGAAAGCATGCTAGGGTGGGAAGACAGAAGTCCGTGCAGGTCATGGTGGGAGCCCAGAGCAGGTCAGGGCAGCCTCTCAGAGGAGGAGACGCTCAGACAATGCTTGGCCAATCTGTAATTCTAACTTGGCCTCTGGTGGCCCTCAGCGTCCTTGCTGCTTATAGGCGGGCCTCTTTTGCTGCACTGCTAAGTTTCACTATCAAAATCAGGTTAACTGCTGAGCGTTAGTACTGCGACAATGATCAGGGCTGTGACAAATGCATTTCTCTCTCTCCTTCTCACAAACACAATGTAGGACTGAAGTTTAGGGTGAATGAAACGTGAGTGGAAATCACTCTTGTCTCTTTTGAAAATAAACGCTATGACCGAGCGCAGTGGCTCACACCTGTAATCCCAGCACTTTGGGAGGCGGAGGGAGACGGATCACCTGCAGCCAGGAGTTCAAGACCAGCCTGTCCAACATGGTGAAACCCTGTCTCTACTAAAAATACAAAACTTAGCCGGGTTTGGTGGTGCGTGCCTGTGATCCCAGTTACTCGGGAGGCTGAGGCAGGAGAGTCACTTGAACCCGGGGGGCAGAGGTTGCAGTGAGACGGAGCTACTGCACTCCAGCATAGGCAACAGAACGAGATCCTGTATAAGACAGAGAAAGAGAGAAAGAGAGAGAGAGGAAGGAAGGAGAAGGAGAGGACAGGAAAGGACAGGAAAAAGGAAAGGAAAAACTCTTCAGAGTCAGTGAGTAATGCACCACACTCATTTTCATCTGCTGTGGTGATTTTAGAAGCATGAGACAAGATGGAGCCTCCATCGCCCAGGGCTCCTAAGTGACTACAGTGAACACAGAAACAACCTCACTTGCCATGCTGGATATGTGGCATGAGTGAGAAATCAACTCACAAGTTATCAACAAAGTTAAGTAAGCTGAACTTCAGGGGCAGTTTGTTAGTGCGGCATGACCTACTGCACAGATCCTGACTGATACACGTTGCAATGGATAAACCCAGCCTTTAGCTCTTGTAGTAGAGAGAAAAAGTGGAACCCAGTGAGATATCAAAGAGGAAAGAAAGCTTCTACATGAAAAATAGGGAGTAGATATAGATATGACCTGTCAGGTCACCGGGAGACCTCACCAGGAGAGGAAGACATATTGTCTGTTTAGCCAGGTGAGGGGAATTTGGAGAATCTGGTTTGAAAGAAGCAGAGAGCTCAGCCTCTTTGGAAACCCAACATTAGAACTTGAATTTGGAGCAGACTGCACCCAAGAGGCCCAGAAGTACTCCAAGTGTGGAGATTTATTTTTTATTTATTTTTTTAAAGATAGAGGCTCACTCTGTTTTTGTATTTTCAGTAGAGACAGGGTTTCACCATGTTGGACAGGCTGGTCTCAAACTCCTGACCTTAGGTGATCCGCCCACCTCAGCTTCCCAAAGTGCTGGAATTACAGGCATGACCCACTGTGCCTAGCCGATTTTTTTAAACTCTTATTTTGAAATAATATAAGACTTGCAAAAATGTGGGGAAAATGGTACAAAGAGTTCTATGCCGTTCAAGATTGGCCAAATGTGAACAATTAACTACTTTGCTTTATCATTCATCCTTTCTCCCTCCATGTGTGTGCAAACACACACACACTTCACACCCATGTGGGCCAACACACACATTTACTTTTTTCCTGAAACATTTGGGAGTAAGTTGCAGGCACCATGCCGCCTTATCTCTAGAGACTTACTGTGATTTACTAAAAACAAGGACATCGTCTTGCATAATCACAGTATAATGATCAGCATCAGGAAATGAGCATGGACACACCATTATTATTAAAGATTATTAATCTTCAGGCCTTGTCCA
>NW_012115788.1:59053-64493 GCF_000951035.1 Colobus angolensis palliatus | reverse complement strand
AGTGAGTTCTCATGAGATGTGATGGTTTCCTAAGTGTTTGACAGTTCCCTCTTCACAAGCTCACGCTCTCTCCTGCTGCCTGTGAAGAGGGTGCCTGCTTCCCCCTCTGCCATGGTTGTTAAGTTTCCTCAGCCACGTGGACCTGTGAGTTAATTAAACCTCTTTCCTTTATAAATTACCCAGTCTCCAGTATGTCTTTATAGCAATGTGAGAACGGACTAATACACGTATCGTAGATAACAAAAACTTACTATTTCAAGTGTCTACTGTGATATGCAGTATCTGTAAGCTTTGTAAACACAAGGGAGATTAAGATAAAATATATTATTAAATATGAGAACTTTTTGTAGCATAATATTTCCAACTTTTGTAAAATCACCCCTCTTTAACAACTACAGAATTATACTCTGTGTTTTCCATGTCCAGAATTACACTATGTGTTCTATTAAACAAAAATTATGCAGTAAAATTTCAATATTCCATAACCATCAGCTTTTGAAGCAAAATATTACATCATAAAGAAAATGCCAGTTAACCACGGCAGAGAAAGGAGTTTTTCCTATAGAAAATAAACAAGGAACTTCTGATTCTGGTAAAGGAGGATGACTAGGAAATTTAAATCAACTGTCCCACTAAGGGCAGCTAGAAATGGCAGACAAAATATTTTGCAAATATGCTTGAAAGTATTAGAAAGCTAACACAGGCCCAGCGCAGTAGCTCATGCCTATAATCCCAGAAGTCTGGGAAGCCAAGGCAGACGGATCACTTGAGGCCAGGAGTTCGAGACCAGACTGGCCAACATTGTGAAACCCCATCTCTACCAAAAATACAAAAATCAGCTGGGCGTGTGCATGCCTATAATCCCAGCTACTCAGGAGGCTGAGGCAGGAGCATCACTTGAACCTGGGAGGTGGAGGTTGCGGTGAGCTGAGATCACACAATTGCACTCCAACCTGGGCAACAGAGTGAGACTATGTCTCAAAAAAAGAAAGAAAGCTAATGCAATGATGCAACAGTTAATACCTGCTAAGCCACTACACAGGGGAAGACAGTGCCCCAGCAGATGAGCCCCACGATGGGAGGTTTTACCCCTGGGGCTTCTATCAACTCTGGAAGGGACAGTTGGGGGTTAAGCAGCTGTTTTTCCAACATCACAGGGCTAGAGTGACAAGGATTGAGGTCTACGGCTCTGCAAGAGCAAAAGGCCCTCATACACCCTCTGGCTCTGCGCTAGGATTCCACAGGGCAGCCCTGAGGGGTTTGCAACTCAGTTGGAATCATGACAATCTCAGATATCAGGTATCTCCAGACAACTGGCAGAAGACAAGGAAACCCCCTTTTGGGGTTTGAGAGATCTTCCTCATCCTCAAATTATTTTTTCAAATATGTATCCAGGGCTCCACCCAAAATAATCAAGCATAAGAAGATGGGACAACCGCAAAGACAGATGACAAATAAAAAGATGACAAAAGATCTGCCGTGCAAACACTAACCCAGAGGGATCTGGAGCGTCTCTACTAAGATAAAAGCAGACTTCAAGGTGAAAAGAAGAGCTAGAGCTAGAAGAGAGCGATATTTCGAATAACAGAAAGATTTGGAAAAACATAGCAGCTCTAAAGTTTTATGTAGCTATTAACATAGGATCAAAATCTATGGAGCAAAATTTCATAGGTGGAAACGGAGAAATGGACAAATCATTGTATAGAGATTTGAACATACCTCTCTCACTGAGAGTGTAAACAGACAAAAATCTCAGGAAAAATACAGACAAACATTTTGATCAGCAAATTTGAACTTATGGATACATTTTGATACATTCAAAATAACTGTAGAATATCTATCTTTTTAAAGCACACCTAGAATATTTATAAATATACTTTTAAAAGCATATGTAGAATATTTAATTACTAAGACTTCATTTTAAAAAATTGGTTTTCCAGCTTCTTTTGATTAATTTTCATCTTCTCTGGAAACTCTAAGCTCAGCAGGGACTCGCTCCCCTCCCTCCTGTCCCTGCAAGCTTACTCCACCCACTCCGCAGACATTTCAATATTAAACATGGAGCTAAAGGCACCTAGACTTCTCCAGTCTCCCATGCACTCAGAACGGAAGCAAGCTTTTTAAACCCAACTCAAGATTCAACAGAAATCTTTATTTCTACTACAATCTTCATCCTTCTCTTTCACTTCCTCTTTTCTCCAACAACAAAAATAAATAACAGCCACAAAGTGTTGGCATGAGGGACCAAGTTAGTTACTTTATCTTCTCTTAACAGTCAAAACTTCAGTCGGGGCTGGGCACCGTAATTAATCCCAGCAATTTGGGAAGCCAAAGTGGGAGGATCACTTAAAGCCAGAAGTTTGAGACCAGCATAGGCAACAAAACAAGACCCACATCTCTAAAAATAAAATAATAAAAAATAAATTAGCTGAGAATGGTGATGCATGCCTGTAGTCCCAGCTACTCTGGAGGCTGTGGCAGGAGGATCATTTGCACCCAGGTGTTGGAGGCTAGAGTAAGTTATGACTGTGCTACTGCCATCCAGCCTGAGCAAGAGAACGAGACTCTGTCTCTGAAAAAACAGCAACTTCAGTGTGTTTCACTAAAAAGGCTCTTTCCCAAGGCTCCTGTGATAAATACTTAAACACCTGTAGCTATGTGAGTGTGAATAATGCAGTTGAGAGATGGTATGCATGGCCTTGCACCGTGCCAGCTTAGCTGAACCTACTGACGTTTCCCAGAATGCCCCACCATGTTTGGTTCTGGGTTACGGCTGGCCACAGAAGAAACGGAAAGAGACTTGCAAGGCAGAAGGATGCAGTCGCCGTCGGGGTCTGGAGTTCAGAGGCCTGCTTCTGCTTAAAAACAGCCCAGCTGATCTTCTGGTCAACCTCGCAGGTGCTCTCAGCACATTTAACTCCTGCCTGGATCTTCTCCTTGGGCTTCTCCACATCCTGGGGCAGGCACACGTGCAGATCCATGGCCAAGGGTGCCAGCTTCTTCCACAACTTACTGCACCGTCAGGATGGTGACACCTGTGCAGGTTCCAGTTCAATCCCTCAGAATCCACTTGGCTTTTGTGGGTTCTGCTTTGTCTTTGCAGGTTCCAACCTACCCTTGTTCTTCCCTGCTTCGCATCCCCATTTTCTCCCTGACTGCCAGCCCTGCTGACCTATAGCGGCCTCAGGCTCCCCTGAGACATGCAGCAGCATTAGCCTTCCAGTATCTTCTTCACAGCTCCAGCAGCGAACGCAGTCAGTCCCCATCACAAGCCCATCGTTTCCCAGCACTCTGTGCAGCTCCGACTCCCTGACACACAAGAGCTTCCATTACAGTCCGCTCAATTCTATGTAGGGGCAAATATCCCCGATCACCTCAGGTCCAGGGGGAGGTAGCTTAGGGTTCAGTTGGGGTGCCGTAAACATCCCACACTCAGCTGGGCACCAGCAGGCAGACTCGTTTACCACTCAGTGCACAGTGTCATGCCCCTGCTCCACGCCGGATCCAGGGCTAGCTGCTGGGAATAGAAATAGGCCCTAACCTTGAGAATTGCAGAATTATAGCTGTCCTTCTGAGTAGGAATGACAACAGAGCCCCACACAAATGCTGGGCTCAAAGGAAAGGAGACCTTTCAACTGGGGATGAGTGAAGAGATGGCCTAACTACTACTTCCCACTAGAGGTGGCCTGATCAGGGGGGAGGAGAAGGTGCTACATCTTCCCTTCTTGCTGCCAAGAACATGGCTTCCTGCCTGTGCTTGCCAAAGGTGGTTCTGTGTATGGAGCGGGGGTGTGGGAGGGGGACCAGACCAGCCTTTGCTACACTGCATTTCACATAACATGCCTTTCCCTAAGATGCTCTGGAAAGTGCCTAAACCCTCAGTGGAACAAAATCAAGTGAAATTTTCCAAACAGCATCTGGTAGCCCAACTCCCTCAATACCCTCCAAACAAGGAATGCGCATATTTGGTCAGTGGGGCTGCTTCTCAGAAAATGGCTTTGGGGCCCAGCAAGGTGGCTCATGCCTGTAATCCCAACATGTTAGGAAGTCAAGGCGGAAGGATCACTTGAAGCCAGAAGTCCAAAAACCACCCTGGGCAGCAAAGTGAGACCTGTCTCTAAAAAGAAAAACAAAAAGAAAAAAAAAAAAGTAGCCAGGCGTGGTGGTAGGTGCCTGTAGTCCCAGCTACTCAGCGGCTGAGGCAGAAGGATCACCTGAGCCTAGGAGTTGGAGACTGGAGTGAGCTCTGATCACGCCACTGCACTCCAGCCTGGGCAACAGCGAGACCCCATCTTTAAAAAATACATATTTGTTTTGGGCCAGTTAATTGCACGTGCCCAGGGGCCATTAGATATGGTCATGTTATGCGGGAAGATAAGAGTTTTCTGTCCCTGTCACCATCCTGTTCACTATCTTGTTTCTTCCCTTCCTCCTCTAGTTGAGAGAGTTCTTTTAGTTCTTTAGCACATAAAAATTGTTTTATCACTGACAGTCCAATTTATCAAGAGGAAGATCTCTTTTGTCTGTGCCTATCTTCAGAATCTGCAGAGCCTGCTGCTGGGAGGATGGCAGGGTTTGTTCCCAATTTTCCAGTGACCAGGGCCCTGCTGGGGAAAAGGCTGGGACTCTGCAGGGAAAGGCAGAGGGCAGAAAAGGTGAGTGACCAGAGCGGCAGGGCTCAGGGAGCTCTCAGACCAAAAGGCCCCGCCACAGAGAAAGTAACAAATGCTTTGCCCCACCTGTGGGCTTCCTGCAGCGGCACAACCAGCTGTGAGAAATCTCATTCTCTTTCTGGTGTTGGATTATGTTCACAGCCCTTCCAGACAAGGAAGCATTACTAAAGGCTTACAGTAATTCAACAAAACACCAGCAAGGCTTCAATTTAAGAACAGGGTGGTTTCAGAAACTTACTTGTACACTTGGTTATTGGGAGCGCAAAGTATTTTCCCACGAATCCAGGATGGCTACGGGTCCAGCACTTCCTAGTTTCCTTTCTTCCTGGGCTTAAGGGTCATGCTGTGTCTCCCCGCCTTCCAGGCAGTCAGGTGGGCCCGTGTAACTGAGTTCTGAGTGAGGGAATTCAGGCTGAAGCAATGCATGCCATGACCAGGCCTGACCTCCAAAACCTCCCATGCAATCCCCCTCCATCTTTCTGTTCCCATTTCTGAGCTCAGGGAGAGTGAGGGAGAACGGGTTGGGGGAGACTCTCAAGGTGATGGGGATCTGGATTTTGAATGACTGTGGGGAGCAGAGCCCAAGCACCACACCCCCATCAACTTATATTGAATTGACACGGATGTGACTACAAAATCAACTTCATTCTGCTAAGCCACTGAGTTTGTGGTACTGGTTTATTATTTTAACTTTAGTAAATTTTACTGCATACAGCCAAAGAGAGAGAGAAATGATGTTAGCATGGGAGGTTCTAGGCTAGCTTAAA
>NW_012115788.1:54513-57198 GCF_000951035.1 Colobus angolensis palliatus | reverse complement strand
TTTGACTTTTGATATTTTCCATTTATGATGGGTTTATCAGGGCATGATCCCATCATAAGTCTAGGGCATCTGTATAGACTGATAATTCTAATTAAATGCATCCAAGTAGCACACTGCTGCAGCCCTAATTCCTAATTCATTCATTCATCAAGCACGCGTGTATGCAGCACCCATAAACTCTTTGCCAGGCTTATTTGAGGTAGAAGTATGCAACTATGAAAAAAAATTGTCTTTATGCTCAAACTTCTGGTCTTTATAAGAATGATGGTAAGAGGTGTGCAGAGTGTGGAGAAGCAACCTTTAAAAAAATGTATTTAATTAGTGCAAAAAGCAAGAGAATCCCACCTAAACAAATTTCCCCACTCTTCAGAAGTTTTAAAGGGGAATTCCCAGAAATAATTTGGATTGTGGACCTGCCCCAACTGGAAGCATGTATAGTCATCCACCGCATAATGATATTTCAGCCAACAACAGACTGCGTATATGATAATGGTATGACAGGATGTAAGATTAGAATGCAGCATTTTTACTGTATCTTTTCTATGTTAAGATACAGTTAGATACACAAATACCATTGTGTTACAACTGCCTACAGTGTTCAGTACAGCAACATGCAGTACAGGTTTGTACCTTAGGAGCAAAAGGTAACCCAGGTACCTAGACCTGGTAGCCCAGGTGTGTAGTAGGCTAGATCATATGGGTTGTTGTAAGTGCACTCCATGATGTTCACACAGTAATGAAATCGCCTAACTTCACATTTCTCAGAGGGTATCCCTATTGTTAAGTGATGCGTGACTGTACGTAGTAACATTAAATAAAATGCCACCCAATGGAAAATCTTAGAATTGTTCTGATTCCCATTAACAGAATTAACAGAAGTAACAGAATTTTCCGTTTCTTTTTTCTTCTTTGTAACTTCCTTAAGCAAGCCATGTTATCACGTGCTAGTTCCGCTGAGGTACAATATCGCATTGTTTGTTTTTACAAAGTATACGTTGTGTCAATCAACCAGTGGCCAGACGTTTCCAGAGAGGCGGAAATCTAAGACAAGTGTGGAAGGACAGTCCCTACATTCTCCCTGGGGCGCTGCTGACTTTTAAGAGAAACCAGTGGCCTCCCCAATCTTTGAAAAAGGCCTCATCAAGGCAAATCCAAACAAATTTTTCCCCAATTCACTGTCAAACAGGTTTCATCCTCAAACCCCAATGCAAAGGGAAGGGAATGTTAGATTCATTAGTTTTAACGCCAGCTAGGCAGGTACAGCTGAGGCTGAGCTGAAGAATAAATGTTAGGAAACAAAGTTATTTGATGGCAACATGCCAGAGCATAATCTCCCTCTTGAGAACCCCTCTTAGGCCCAGGCCTCCTTCTAGACATTCCCTATGTGTGCCTCACAGTGGCTCAGACCCCTATCGCCTCCCAGCTCAGACAAGAACTTTAGAAACAAAGAGAACATGAGGAATTGGCAGTAGTTTATGGTACCAGACAGCCTGGAAGCTGGAGCTGGGCCGAAGGACATTTGGAATTCTGGGATTCCGTGGGCTTCTGCATCCTTAGGGCATTTGTCCCAGGGCTGCAGGATTCTGGAGCTTTGGCATTCTGGTTCTCGGCTGGTGGGACTAAATAAATTGCCCTTTTCTGTCTCCACCCTGAATTCTTCATGGTCATGGTCTTGATTCTTGATTTACAAAATGGGATACACCAAAGCAAGAAGACGGGGCTCTGCCTGTGTCTATACACTTCTGCTCCCTGGGGCTTGTGGTCAGTCAGCCCCAGTAATAAAGGGCAGAGACCGCAATCCTCATCTTCATCCATCTCCCTCCCACCTTCCTAAGTGCCTGAGGGCTTACATGCCACCTCAAAGGAATGAAGAAACCTTGCCGATTCTCACTGTTCATGATTCCATATATGCGAATTCACCTACTTGCTAAAACCTACTTGTCACCTCCAAATCAAACTGATGGCACGTTCACAGTCATTCTCCAACGTACAGAGCAGCAAAAAATCTACGTCACCTAATGCACATGTTTCCATCTGAGATCGAATGAGTTCTGGTGCTGTAAAAATTGTTCTTCCTATGGTCTATCTAGTGGCCTGTGTTTGGAATTTTCATGCTTTTTTTGGTGATGATTTTGCTAAGATAGCACTTGATATGGTTTGGCTGTGTGCTCAGCCTAATCACATCTTGAATTGTAGTTCCCTTAATCCCCATATGTCGTGGGAGGGAACTGATGGGAAGTGATTGAATCATAGGGGTGGGTTTTTCCCATGCTGTTCTCTTGATAGTGAATAAGTCTCACAAGATCTGATGGTTTTATAAAGGGCAGTTCCCCTGCACACACAGTCTTTCCTGCTGCCATGTAAGATGTGCCTTTGCTCCTCCTTCACCTTCCGCCATGAATGTGAGGCCTCCCCAGCCATATGGAACTGTGAGTCCATTAAACCTCTCTCCTCTATCAATTACCCCGTCTTGAGTTTGTCCTTATAGCAGCATGAGAATGGACTAATATGGCACCGGAGTATAGTGTGACCCTAAGAATGTGATGGCCCTATGGGGGACACACATGGGTCAGACTGGCTTCCTTCAAAAGGACTCAAGATATAATCTCAGGTCATCCCCTACTAGGGAGCTTTCAATGAATTTATCTGACCACAGGGCCTCAATTTCCTCATTGGTAAACTGAG
>NW_012115788.1:46457-46776 GCF_000951035.1 Colobus angolensis palliatus | reverse complement strand
CCCAGCGATGCCTTTATAAGCATTTCCAGAGTGGCATATTAAACACAACACTACTCTACAAAACGTGGTACATATCCTTAAAAAAAGTTCCTTGATCAAATTAGTTTAGGACAAAGTCTGAAAAAGTTACCCAAGATTTTTACTTAACTGCAGAACGGCACACGAGTGTGTGTGTGTGTGTGTGTGGTGTGTGTATATGTGTATGTGTGTGGTGTGTATGCATGTGTGTGGAGGTGTGTATGTGTGTGGAGGTGTGTGTGTGTGGTGTGTGCATGTGTGTGGAGGTGTGGATGTGTGTAGAGGTGTGTGTGTGGTGTGT
>NW_012115788.1:44035-45919 GCF_000951035.1 Colobus angolensis palliatus | reverse complement strand
TGGTGTGTCTGTGTGTGGTGTGTGTGTGGTGTGCATATGTGTATTTGTGGTGTGTATGTGTGTGGTGTGTGTATGTGTATGTGTGGTGTGTGTATGTGTGGTGTGTCTGTGTGTGGTGTGTGTGTGTGGTGTGCATATGTGTATTTGTGGTGTGTATGTGTATGTGTGGTGTGTGTGGTGTGTGTGTATGTGTGTGGTGTGTGTATGTGTATGTGTGGTGTGTGTATGTGTGGTGTGTCTGTGTGTGGCGTGCATATGTGTATTTGTGGTGTGCGTATGTGTATGTGTGGTGTGTGTGTATGTGTGTGGTGTATGTGTGTGGTGTGTGTGTGTGGTGTGTGTATGTGTGTGGTGTGTGTATGTGTGTGGTGTGTGTGTACATGCGGTAAGTGTGTGTGGTGTGATGTGTGTTTATGGGTGTGGTATCTGTGTATGTATGTGTGTGTGGTGTGTTTATGTATATGTGTGTGGGGTATATATGTGTGGTGTGTGTGTATGTATATGTGTGTGGGTTTGTGTGTATGGTGTGTGCCGTGTGTGTGTTGTGTGTGTGTGGGGGGGGGGTACATGTACCCGTCAGGGCAGGGATCTGCTAAGTCTGTGTCTCTCCAAAATTCATACATTGAACTCTAATCCCCAACGTGAAGGTATTAAGAAGCGGGGCTTGTGAGTGGTGACTAGGTCATGAAGGTGGAGTCTTCACGAATGGAATTCGTGCCCGTATAAAAGAGGTCTGAGCTGGGCACATTGGTTCATGCCTGTAAGCCCAAGGATACGGGAGGCTGAGGTAGGACTGCTTGAGGCCAGGAGTTCAAGACCAGCCTGGACAACATAGCGACACTCCCTCATCCATAAAAACGAATAAACAAATAACCAGCCGGGTGGTGTGTGCACCTGCAGTCCCAGCTCCTTGAGAGGCTGAGGCAGGAGGATGGCATCAGCCCAAGAGTTCAAGGTTACAGTGAGCTATGATCGCACCACTGCACACCAGCCTGGGTGACAGAGCAAGACCCTGTTCCTGAAAAAATAAAAAATAAAAATAAAAAGAGGCCCGAAGGAGCTTGTGTGCCCCCTCCGCCACGCGAAGACACCAAGAAGATGCCATCTCTGAGGAGCAGATTCTCACCAGACAGTGGATCTGCTAGTGCCTTCATCTTAGACTTCTGCAGACTTCCCGATCCCCCGAACTGTGAGCAGTAAACACGACTGTTTATAAATTACCCAGCCTAAAGTATTCTGTTATAGCAGCCTGAATAGCCTAAGACAGAGCTTAGTCTCTTTTCTTCATTAATGTACTCCCCCGTTCCTAGAATGGTAGCTGGCACATCAATATTCTTTGAATGAATAAATGAGTCTTACTGAAAATCTTTACATTCAATCAATACAGATAAAATACATTGAAGTCAAGGAGTAATATGCATTAACAAAATGCAACAGTTCATGAAAATGTGCAACTATGCACACCAAACTCTTAACCATTCAGTCACTTAGAAAGATAATGCACATGTGTATGGTTGAAAAACAACAGCAAGAACAGCCTGAAGCTACAACAGGACTCTTTCAACAAATGCAGCATTTAGTGAGAATTTATGGAACTGAGCAAACCTGAGCAATCATAAGCCTGCAGCCACCATGACAAATACAGCAACACGGAGTGGGGAGGCCCAAACATAGCACAGAGCTTTGGATATGCTAGTTTTATGATGAGTTTCCAAAGAGTGGCTTTAGGATACACTACTTGCCAAATACATATAGTTTCAGTGGCAGCCGGGGATCCATTTTCTTACAGGGTAAAACTGCTCAGACTCCAGCAGATTCCATAGCTTGTGAAAGTCAGAAATCTTGCTGCAGTTTCTGCTAATGCTCAGAAGTGAAAGCTTCATG
>NW_012115788.1:37936-39600 GCF_000951035.1 Colobus angolensis palliatus | reverse complement strand
GGATTAGCGACTGGTGAGAGGACCCCATCACAGTGGGGCACAGTTAGTAAAAGTTCTGGATTTAGTTAGCCCAGATATCAAAGTCTCATCAGAATATGGTTACCAAATAAAAATACAGGATACCAGTTAAATTTGGATTTTGGACAAACAGCAAACGCTTTTTTAGTATAAGGATGCCCCATGTATTTGAAGAGAACTTGCACTGAAGTCTCTTCTCAATTTACTGTACTGTTTTCCTAGAGTAAAGATACTAAAAAAAACTGTGCATTTTTGTATCACAGATTGTTTATCAATATCGAGGGCTTTTCTCTGGCTTTCAAAGCAAATTTGACATTAGCAGGGCTACATCCTGAGGGGACACGGCAGCAATCAGTGCCCCTTTATTCCTGAACAGTATCTCCACTGTGCTTTCCAGAGTTCCACAAAGTCCACCTCTCTGCAGAACCTAAGCTCCTTTTATCACAAGCTGGAGGGGGGGGTTGCCCTCTTCTCCCCCTTACCCAAGACTCTAGCCCCACCTCCTCATGGCACTCTGTCACCAACAATAGGTCCTCCCCACTGTCATCACCCTCTGTCCCTCACTCATGATAGAAAAGTAAGGGACATACACGACAATGTGAATGTACTTCATGCCACTGAATTGTACACTTAAAAATAGCTAAAGTGGCCGGGCATGGTGGCACGCACCTGTAACCCCAGTTACTCAGGAAACTGAGGCACAAGAATCACTTGAACCCGGGACGTGGAGGCTGCAGTGAGCTGCGATCATGCCACTGACCTCCAGGCTGGGCAACAGAGTGAAATCCAGTCTCAGGGAAAAAAAAATAGAAAAAAGGAAAAAAGAAAAAAGGCTAAAATGGCAAATTTTATGTTAGTTATATTTTACCACAATTAAACATACGGAGCAGGGGGGCTGTCTTACTGTAAGATTACCTGCAGCTCAGCCCAAGCCCGGCCTGCCCTCATCTCAAAGTCTTCTGCAATGTCCTCTTGCCTGAGGAATCCAGGCAAAATGACGCCTGGCCTCGCCTCCTGTCTGCTTCCATGTGTTCCTTCGTGAGCTGTGTGCAGACCCAGGATGTCTCTCTTTGCAACTTCCTCCCCCACATCCGGCCCCAGGCACCGCCTCTTGCCTCAGGAGACCCCACTGCTCTGAGGCCCTCATCTCCAAGGTCCTCACCGCAAGCTCTTTCCTGAGCTCTCCTCTGTCAGTCCCACTTGCAGGGGAGGCTGGGCCCCTAATTTCTGCTATTTATATTTGCAATGCCTGATCTCTCAACAATTTCATTTTTTATTTTCCAAATGTCAAACGAGCTTCTCAGTAGCCAAGCATAATAATGTGTCCTTATTTGACCCCAAACTCCCCGGACTTCCAGGTACAAAGCTTTCTCACAGCCCACGGGGCCTAGAAAGTGCCTTTTATCCTCCTGGCATCTCTCGCCCATCATCTGCCAGGCATTCTGTGCCCTGCCCATCCCGCTACCCCACAGTAGCCGGACAGAGGAGACCAGTTTGTGTCCTGGTATGGGCACCAATGGGTCTCGTGGATCCCCTATAGCTCCATGCACTTCTCATGGGCAAGTTCATTTCCTTCTCTGCTTTGGTTTTCCTGTTCTTTTTCTCCCATCCTCCAAACCTCCCATCAGAAAAATTCTTCCAAACTC
>NW_012115788.1:35957-37331 GCF_000951035.1 Colobus angolensis palliatus | reverse complement strand
CAGGAAGGAAAGGGAAAGAAATGAAGGGGCCAAAAAGCATCTTTAGCCAGACCTGCCCCCTGACTACACCTAGGCTATGGGGGATGGAAAGGGTATGCCCAAGAATGAAAAGAACGAAGTGCATTATCAACAGCACAGACTGTGGGGCATGGACGGAAGAACAGGGGCCAGGTCCGGTGTCATTGACTTTGTTTTTTTGTAAACCGGATTTATTTATAGCACCTCTCCCTTACAGGTCTCGCCACAAAACCACACCAAATCAACCCAGTGGGATCACAGACGTCACGGGCTCAGAAAATAAGGTATAAAGTTAATTTGTTAACCCTAAAGCTGTTCTCTAACTCAATTTATCTAAGGGAGACAGTTCCATTAGCTGTGGTAAGTGGCAGATATCCAGCCTTCACTTGTGCTAATCAGTCACTGAATGATGGGCCTTCATGAGTCCCAGGTGGGTCCCCAGCAGGCTCTCACCAGGCCCCCAAGGGCTGCAGGGGGTGGCATCTGCACCATGAGTGCTGCAGAACTTGGCTGTCCAAAGTGAACTCCTCACCAGCCACAGCGCACCAGCACGGGAGCAAGGGAGTTTGCTAACAATGCAGAATCTTAGCCCCCCCCCAGATAATGACTCCAAAGCTGCGTCCTAGCAAGATCCCAGGTAGTTCATTTGCCTGGTAACATTGAGAAGCTCTGGAATAAACCATGGGCTTGGCCTCGAAGGTGATTCTTACAACATCCCTCTGGAACAAAATTATTATATTCTAAAAAGTAAAAAACAGGGCTCAGAAAGCTTGGGCAACTTGCCTGATGTCACACAGCTTGTAAGCAATTGGGTGGGATTCCATTTCTGATTCCAAACTCATCTTCTTAGCCTCGCTCACCATCTTTATCAGAAGGGGTAGATGACAACACGGGGATCCTATATCATGATCCTATGTCATAAGGATCAGTTAGGAAGTAAATCATGAGGGATACAGTCCTTGTAGCTTTATACTCACTTTTATTTTAAGGTATTGACAATATATACCCCCTAAACATGCTTCTTTTAAATCAGTATGCATTTCCATGTTAGAATTCCTTGAACAAATAATAGCATCCCAGCAAACCATCTTTCCCTAAGAAAGGCCCAGTGCTTTCTGATATTCTCCTGAGCAACCGTAAAAGCCAAAGAAAGTATATATTGTGTGCTTTTTAATTCTTGGCACGCAATGTATAATAAGCACACACCTTATTGTGTGCTTTAAGAATGTACGGATTCCTCTCTTATATGGTTGCTTTCTACATGCTTTTTTGTTGTTGTTGAGAAACTTCTACTGGGGGTCAAGGCAAGAGGTGGGTATATTAAATCACATGGTTGCTACTGAGGGCTTTTAGGCT
>NW_012115788.1:34334-35907 GCF_000951035.1 Colobus angolensis palliatus | reverse complement strand
AGACCACTTGTCCAGCCTGCATAGACAGGATTTTCTGAGTATGAACATGAGCTTAGCAGCATGAGTAAGACTTCTCTTAAATAACTACTGAGAAGTAAATTTTATCTAGAAACATGACATTTTAATCAGATGTTCACCAGTCTTTGCCCTGCAGCTCTTTGTCCCTGGGCATGTGTTCAGCCAGACTCGGCAGCTGTGACTCTCAGACAGGCAGTTATTTTCCTCTGGGAGCTCCCCGGGGCTCAGGGCGCGTTGCTGGAATACCAGTGCGGGGGGATCTTGCTGTGGTCACAGGCGCAGTGGCTCTTGCCTGGGAGGCTGACTGTACGCTCCCCCATTCGTGGTCCTTTTTCCATTCTCCCAACTTTGGTTAGAAATGACTCAAGCTCAGGCCGGACACAGTGGCTCAGGCCTGTAATCCCAGCACTTTGGGAGGCCGAGGAGGGTGGATCACGAGGTCAGGAGTCCAAGACCAGCCTGGCCAACCTGGTGAAATCCCATCTCTACTAAAAATACAAAAATTAGCTGGGCATTGTGGTGGGTGCCTGTAATCCCAGCAACCCAGGAGGCTGAGGCAGAAGAATCGCTTCAACCCCGGAGGTGGAGGTTTCAATGAGTCGAGACGGAGCCACTGCACTCCAGCCTGAGCAACAGAGCGAGACTCCATCTCACGGAGCGGGTAAAAAAAAAGGAGACTCAGCTCATCCTTTCTGCCCCTTGACCCCTGACTCTGTCATCCCCTCTCACCACCACCCCTCTGCCTCACCTTTTCAGGGTCAGGGAGAACTGGCAGCTTTAAATCCCCCAGGGTCCTCAGATGTGCAGCCACCAAGTTCCTCCACCAGAGCCTGCTGCACTTGGTCATCCCCGCGGGGCTCTGTGCCTCTCCAGCAGAGAAGTAACCCACGGGAGCTCTCTCTTCTAAGGTGTCTCCAACCCAAGGGTAATAAACAACTTGGGTTGGCAGCACAGATTAGGAGAGGGGTTGTCGGATCACTAAGCTCTGATCTCGATCCTCTGCTGTGAATGCAAAGCGCACCATTTCCGAATACAGAGTCCTACTGGATCCCCATGGGATTTTAGAGCAAAAGTGACAGCGGAACGTGGGAATCTTAAAACTCCCACACCAGTAAGTAGACCTCCTTTGCTCTCTGGATGAGGAAAGATACTAGGAGTCCCCATTGTAATCAGATACGGCAACAGTGCATCTCAAACAACCGACACACTTTAGGCAATGCCAATAATAATTCTCTACTCAAGACAGCCAAGAACCAGAGCTGCTCATAAAAAGCTTGGAATCAGTGGATGTCACTTAAAAAAAGAAAAAAACAAATGTTGTATTATATGTGGACCAGTCAGTTCTCAGACAGATGCTAACCTTTGCTTTTAAAAATCTCCTGGCCTGGGGTAGGACCAAGGCCAAGGGGATTAAATCTAAGAAAATGGACCTTTATCCTTAACCTTTAGTTTTTAACTCCAGCCAAACATTTCTGTCATTTAGAAAGTGCGATTAACTTTCAGATAAGTGTTTTTGTTCCTTCAGCAAAGAACACATGTAGTTTCTCAACCAGTA
>NW_012115788.1:28428-33221 GCF_000951035.1 Colobus angolensis palliatus | reverse complement strand
GATTGTACATTTCAACTTCAAAATTTCCATTTGGTTCATTTTTATAATTTCTATGTGTTCAGTCATTGTTGTCATTCTGTTGCTTAATTCTTTAAATATGGTTTTCTTTAGTTCTTGAACATATTCATAATAGCTGCTTTGAAGTTTTTGTTTGCAAAGTTCAACCTCTGGGGCCTTCCAAGCCTGTTTTTTGTTTGTTGGTTGGTTGGTTGCCCTTTGCTGGGCGTAGGTCACACTTTGTTATTTGTTTGCATGACTTATAGCTTTTTGTTGAGAACTGGACACTTTAGATAACACATGGTAGCAACTCTGTGTCCTGATCCTTCCCTCTCCTCTTCTCCCTCCCCTCTAGGTTTGTTGTTTGGTCATTTGTTTGTTCATTTAGGGACGATGCGTGAGTAACTCTGTGATGTCTATTTTCCCTACCACATGGAGCCTCTGAAGTCGCTGCTCGGGTGTTTCTCCCCTTGGCTTCCTAGAGGCTGGCCCCTGAGTCAACATAAACCACTTCTTGGTCAAAGATTGGGCTTAAACCCTCTCAGCCAGTTAGAGATTCTTTTTTGCCTTTTACCACTCTGTGTGTGTGTGTGTGTGTGTGTCTTGGAGACTGCTTTCAAATTTCAGGGAGTTTACAGTTTTGCTCCATGTTCAGACAGGGACTAGTAGCTCAGAGGGTCTCTTACTGGGCACTCCTGAGGGGGTGCAGAGTTGGGCAGGTACCCAGCTGTTCAGATCACCAGGATGAGTGTAATTTTTTAAAGTCTGGATTCCTAGGAGTCACCTCTGGGTCAGAGCAGCTTGCTGAGCCGGGGTTTGCTCTGAGGTCATGCTTATGCCCTTTGAGTCTCCCCGCAAGTCTTCCAATAAATCTGCATGTTACTGATGGATCTATGTGGCTTGGGGAATGCTTTCCAGTCTAACCCATGACCCTCTCTGATTGTTCCTGAGTGAATATAGCCCTGTGCACACCATGCTTCTGGAGCCCTTGGGTGGAACATCATCTTGGGAAGGGTATTCTGGGCTGTCTCTTTCCAATCTGCCATGTTGCATGTAGCTACTAGATTCATGGAGCTACCAGTCCCCACCCCTTAATTGCTCACCACCAACATGTCTACTGCTTTGTGGATGAACTTAGGCAAGAACTGCTTCGTGTTGCTTTCCAATAAAGTTACTCCTCTGGCAGAACTCCAGAGCTCTCCATTTTTTTTTTTAAGACTAGTCAAGTGCAATGGAGCTCTCCATTCCCATTCTTATGACAACCTGCATCTCCCTTTAGATAGAACACCCATGCCACTACACCAGAGCTGGGAGCGGGGACAATGGCCCATTTCTGCAGTGAAACTTCTACTCTACAAGTGGGCACTGTGTGTTAGGGTGGTAGGGGGAAAAAGTTGATAGTCCTTGGTTTTCTTTTCTTGCCCCTCTTGGCATAAAATCTTCACCCATTAGGCATACTGAGGGGCCCCAGACGTCTTGACCTATCATGTCTGAATCAAAGCCCTTGATCCACAAGTAAGCTCTAAGTGGGGAAAAGATCTTCTCAGCCACACTTGCCTAAAATAGCACTTGCACAACTCAGGGCTAGAGGGTATGAGATACACTGGCAGCCTGCCCCTCTCAGCGGGGTCCTAGACTAGGAGCTGGGGAGTGGACAGAAACAGCCCCCATCTTCTTGGCTACATCTTCCTGGATAGAGCTTCTATCACATGGACATGGGGGCAGGCGCATGAGAATGAGTCATGGCTCAAATGCTACCAACTCTTAATGCTCTTACTGGCATATAGATTTTCTTGCATAAATGTTTTTCCATTTGCCGTATGCTTTTAGGACAATTTCTACAGGCTTTAAATTGTTGTTTGATTATAATTTTTGCCAGTTAAATGGCTGTTTCACTGGAGAGGGTCTACCAAAACCCTCACACTGCCATTCTGAAGATCTGAAATCTTTCCTTTTAATCAGACATACAGATGGTCAATCTAATTCTCTTTTCAGTCACTGTCTAAAACATCCTTCAAGATCTGAAGTGGCCTTTCTGTCCTTGTGTCGTGTTTGCTACATAGAGTAGGCATTTCTAATATTTATTAATATTTCAAGAGTTTCTCTCTTTCCAGGAATGTGGGAAGATTATCTTCCCCTGTGCTTCTTGAAGTTGGTGTGACTATGTGATCTGATTTGTTCAACGTAATGTGAGAAGTCTGTCACTTCCAAGCAGAATCATTTAGTTGCTGCTGCATCCTTCTCTATCTTCTCTTCTCTGTTGCAACAAATCCTGGAGCCTTGTGATGATCATAAAATGGGAACATCTTTGTTATCCCAGGTCCTGCATGGTAATTGTGTGAAGCACAGCCCTCACCCCTCTGGCTGGACACGTTGCATGAGCAAGAAATAAATCTTAGTTGTTCTAGGTCACTGAGACTTGAGTATTGCTTGTGTCTCTGGCATATCCTAGCCTATCTCAACCAGTAAGAATGCTGTTCTTAAAACTCTCAACACATGCAGCACCATTTTGTGAATTTCAGTGGCCCTTAGCTAAAGTGAGTTTCATCTTTTGATGGGTGTATAAGATCTACGTTCCTTAGCAAGTCCACAAGGTGCTGCATTATTTGGGCCCTCCCAACCTGTTAGGCTCAGGTCCCTGTAGGATGTTTTACCTCCTCATTTCTTCTTTTGTTATATGGAGCTGCATGAGGTTCCCACCCCCATAAGTACTAACAGTTTCCTCTCTTCCTTCTTATGAGACCAACCATTCATCCATCCAGACTTAGCATGTGCCCTATTCTTAGGGACAAGGAAAGCTGGGAGAGGAGGGTAGGGTGAAGACAGAGAATAAATAAAATATTGCATTCATATAAAAATTGTTTTGCAAGAGGGAGGGCCCAGAAATAGTCCTAAGATAAACTGTGTTTTAAAAAACAAAAGAAGTTTCCAGACAAATTACTTACAAAAATGTATCAAAGTTTTATACTCTCTGCAAGAAAAGACTGACAACCAAAAAAGAAAAAAAGTCTGGTTAAAGATTATTAGATTCATGAGTCCATTGGGTGGACAACCCTCACTTCCCAGAAGTTCTTAATCATTTAGGAATATCAAAAAATTGCTCAAGCATTTAATCAGGAATGTAAATTACTTCCCAGAAAGAGACTGTGCATTACATCATGCAGAAAGTTCTACTGCAGATCAGGTTTGGACAATTTTTCTTTCACAGAAGGCTGTAAAGAGACAGTCTTGGCATGGTTGGTTCTGGTTCACTCAACAGTTTTCAGCATTCCTGGGTTTTGTTTTCATTCATTCAAACATGTATTGAACACCTACCAGATGACTAGATGCTAATGTTATAAAGATAAAAAGAAAGCCTCTGCCCTTCAGGAAGGTCACAACCTTTGGGAATAATGAACATGTGCATACATAATTTTGTAAGAAAGCAAAACTGTGCTTTGGTATGTTTAGGAGGCTGTATGAGTGATGTTGAGGAAGCAGGTCTGTGTGGACTCATAGTGACATCCGGGAAAAGGAGGAGTAGAGAATATGCTTAAAGATGAAATACTTATGTTTTGGACAGCAAGGAGATATCAGGGCATCCAGTAACCTCCCCGTACTCTGGAGGCGGAGAATGCTCACTGGTACAGAATAGTCATAGTATGTTCAGGAAGTTTACTGATCATCCGGGTGGGGAGGACTAGGGTGGAGAGAAAGTGGCCTGTGGGGCTAAGGAATCCGGATGGAGTCCTGAGGACATGGGCTGACACCAGGTCATACCAGGAAAATAAGCACCTCATCAGGTGACTCTAGAGAGTATCTCCAATTATAAAACAACAGGAAGAGAAGAATAGGAGGCTGGGAGGTAAATAAAGGTGACTA
Source organism: Colobus angolensis palliatus (assembly GCF_000951035.1). Classification (NCBI taxonomy): domain Eukaryota; kingdom Metazoa; phylum Chordata; class Mammalia; order Primates; family Cercopithecidae; genus Colobus; species Colobus angolensis. The sequence continues at coordinate 29,363 of NW_012115788.1, read as the reverse complement.
TAATAGCACAGGTGAGAAATGATCAGGGTCTGATCCAATCCAGCAGCAATGTGAACCATGGTGGCTGTGCAATACTCTGTCATGGATTCAGTCAACATCTGTTTCCTTGCAAAGAGCTTATAGGAGATTGGGGTATTCACACATCCACAAACACGACTAATTTATAAGACAGAAAGTGGTGAATGCCTGTGAAAGCTATAGCTAAAGTGCTACAGAGGATTAGAAAGTACATGAGAATACTGTAATTGGAAAGATCAGGAAAGGCTTCAAAGAGAAGGTCACTGTATTATTCTGTTCTCACATAGCTATGAAGAACTACATCAGACTGGGTAATTTGTAAAGAAAAGAAGTTTAATTGACTCAGAGTTCCACAGAACTCTGAGTACAGGAAGCGTGGCTGGGAGGCCTCAGGAGACTTACAATCACGGCAGAAAGAGAAGGGGACGCCAACGCGTTTTACCATGGCAGCAGGAGAGAAAGAGAGAACCAAGGGAGAAGTGCCACACACTTTTAAATCACCAGATCTCATGAGAATTGACTTGCTATCACGAGAATAGCAAGGGAGAAATCTGCTGCCATGATCCAGTCACCTCCCACCAGGTCCCTCCCCAACACTGGGAATTATAATTCAATATGAGATTTGGGTGGGGACACAGAGCCAGACCACGTCAGTCACCTTTGAGATGAGTTAAGAGAACAATAGGATGAATGCTAAGATGGGTTGGGCTGTTCAAAACTGGAGACATAGATAAGCAAAGATCTGGGAGTAAGAAAGTGAAGGGACAATACTGGAAGGTATTAGGTTCAGCCCCTGCAGGAAATTACATGGAAAAGAAACACTGGGGCCAATTAAGGAGAACTTTGCTTGCTATGGAATTTGGGCTCGATTTTAAAAGTAATGTGGAGCTATTGAGGTTGTATGGGCAGGGAAGTGA
>NW_012115788.1:17821-18313 GCF_000951035.1 Colobus angolensis palliatus | reverse complement strand
ATACCAGTTCACACAGAGAATCGTAAAGCTCCCACACAAGAGTGTGGAGGGTCCACATCTAGAAACATTTGCTGCATAATTGAAGATTATTTGTGTCAAAGAGGCAATGTGAAAAGAATAAGGGCCAGACTGCCTCTTAAACCTGGTGACTTCCACACATAAGCTCTCTCCTGAAGTCTTAATAAAATGATAGGATAGTTGTTCGTTTAAAGGCAGGTCCTATAAACTGAAAAGGACAAAATGCATTGGAAATATTGCGGGGGAGTAACAAGAAAATTTGAGAAAATGGAGAAGAGATGCAGATAAGTGAGTGCATAGCACTTAACAGGAGAGAAAGCTGAAACCTTATACCTCTCGGGGAGATACCCAAAAGAAGTCAGTGGGTTCATACCTGGGAACATTTCAAGGCTCCTCCTGGGCTAAAGGTCCACCATTTAGAAAGGTGGTGGTGTTCCTGAAGGCAGTGGGGTTGGCTCAGGGAAAGACTGCATG
>NW_012115788.1:8273-10711 GCF_000951035.1 Colobus angolensis palliatus | reverse complement strand
TAGTGCCTTGCTTCTAAGAAAGAAGGAATAGTCAAGGTTAGCAGGCAGTTAAAGACAACCTCCAACATAAAACAAAAAGGAAGAAACAAAGAAAATGAAGCTATTTGCGAGAAGCAGTGACAGTGTAGAAAAGAGAAGAACAACGTTATAAAACTTACAATTATTGTCTCCAAGAATCAGAGAAAAATCTTGGAAACAAGAAGAGTCCTATAAAAAAGGAACAATTGGAGAACAAAGAGAATATTTTAAAAGTTCAACAGACAAGTGGGGAAAATTGAAAAAATTCCTTCACATACAGAATAAAAAGAGAAAGATGTAGAAATTAGAAATAAAATAATAAGAAAATTAAAGAACTACTCAGGCAGTGTAACATCAGTCTGATGGGAGTTTAGAAAGCAAGAACAGAGAAAATAGAATGAGAGACCTTTTTAAAGGAGTCTTATATGAAAATTCCCAGAACTAAAGCACATAAATCTTCGGACAGAAAGAGCTCTGGAGGACCCAGCATAATGAATGGGAAATACCCACCTCAATAACAGTAGGGATAAAATGAAGATATGAAATTCTTTGAGAAAAAGATAATATATATGGAATGAAGAATTAGAATGGCATTAGATTTTTCAAAAAACAAATACAAACTAAAAGATGGTAATGTTTTCAAAATCAGAGTGAGAATGACTTTCAACCTAGAATTCAATACCCAGACAAATATTGATCAAGTGTAAGGGCAGAATAAGACATTTAAGACATTCAAGAATACAAAAGAAATTCTCTCCCATGCCCCTTTTCTTTGGAGGACAAGAAAGGATGTGCTTCAAGTAAACACAGAATCAGAAAGAAGAAGAAATAACAACTGGAACCCAGTAAAGATGTAAAGGGAAGTCTCATAATCAGAACTTGCAATTAAAAGAACAATCAATCTAGCTCAGAACAGGAGGATAAAGAGCTTAAAATGAAACATATCCAAGAGAAAAAATGGAATTTTTTAAGTTTAAGTTTATATAGTTTAAGAGGAATTTTATAATTCTGTCTGAAAGGTTAGGAATAAACCAATAATGGGCACATAAAACAACCTTGGAAAAAATTAAAACGTGTTCGAAAAGAGAATTGTGATCATGGTTAGAAATGGCTCAACTGTGAACGATATTGATATAATCATAACAGTGATAAATGATTTCATCGCAAATTGTTATATAACAATGTAAGGAATACAAGTGTGGGTGGGTGGGTGTGGGTGCTGTAGGCAGGGATATAAAATTGTTTCCATTAGAAAGTAGACAAGAGTACTACACTTTTTGGTAGTATGAATCAGGGATGAGGTAGGGGACTGCTCTTTTTCGTTTTATATCTTGTAGTACAGTTGTCCCCTTTATCCATGGAGGGTATGTTCTAAGACCTTCAGTGGACACCCAGAACCATGGATAGTACCAAACGCTATATATACTGGCATACCTCAGAGATATTATGAATTTGGTTCCAGGCCACTATAATGAAGTAAAAATTACAATAAAGTGAGTCACACAAATTTTGGTTTCCTAGTACATACAAAAATTAGGTTTATACTCTATTGTAGTCTATTAAGTGTGCAATAGCATTATGTCTAAAAAACAATGTACATACCTTACTTGAAAAATATTTTTTAAAAATGCTAATGATCATCTGCGCATACATCACATTATAATCTTTTTGCTCATGGAGGGTCTTTCCTTATGTTGATGGCTGCTCAGGATGGTGGTTGCTAAAGGTTGGGGTGATTGGGGCAATTTCTTAAGACAGCAATGAAGTTTGCCGCATCGATTGACTCTTCCTTTCATAAAAGACTTCTTTGTATCATGTGATGCTGTTTGATAGCATTTTACCCACAGTAGAATTTGAGTTAATCCTCTCGAATCCTGCCACTGTTTTATCAACTAAACCTATGTAATACTCTAAATCTTTTGTTGTCAAATGTTCACAGCATCTCCACAGGAGTAGTTTCCATCTCAAGAAACCACTTTCTTTGCTCATCCATAAGAAGGAACTCTTCATTTTTTCAAGTTTTATAATGAGATTGCAGCAATTCAGTTACATCTTCAGGCTCCACTTCTAATTCCAGTTCTCTTGTACTTCTACCACATCTGCAATTATTTCCTCCACTGAAGTCCTGAACCTTCAAAGGCATCCATAAGATTTGGAATCAACTTAAACCAAACACCTGTTAATAATTTGACTTCCTCTCATGAATTACAAATGTTCTTCATGGCACCTAGAAGGGTGAATCCTTCCCAGAAGGCTTTCAATTTACTTTGCCCAGATCAGAGAAGTCACTATCTATGACAGCTATAGCCTTATAAAATGCATTTTGTAAATAATAAGACTTGGAAGTCAAAATTACTCCTTGATCCATGGGCTTCAGAACAATGCTGTGTTAGCATCCATTAAAAAGAAACCACATTAAT
>NW_012115788.1:1386-3633 GCF_000951035.1 Colobus angolensis palliatus | reverse complement strand
AAAAGTCATCACCATTCTCTTAATCTCAAGTACCCAGGGACACGTACACTGCCAAAGGTCGCAGGGACCTCTGCCTAGGAAAGCTAGGTATTGTCCAAGGTTTCTCCCTATGTGATAGTCTGAAATATGGCCTCATGGGAAGGGAAAGACCTGGTCATCCCCCAGCCTGACACCCATGAACAGTCTGTGCTGAGGAGGACTAGTATAAGAGGAAAGAAGGCCTCTTGGCAGTTGAGATAGAGAAAAGCATCTGTCTCCTGCCTGTCCCTGGGCAATGGAACATCTCGGTGTAAAACCCAATTGCATGTTCTGTTTACTGAGAAATGAGAAAATTGCCTTAGGGCTGGAGGTGGGACATGCTAGCGGCAATGCTGCTCTTTATGCACTAAAAAGGTTTATGGAGATGTTTCCATATGCATATCAAGGCACAGCACTTTTCCTTAAACTTATTCATGTCACAGAGATGTTTATTCATATGTCTTACTGCTGACCTTCTCCCTATGATGATCCTATTGTCCTGCCACTTCCCTTTTTCGAAGATGGTAAAGATAATGATCAATAAATACTGAGGGAACTCAAAGACCAGTGCTGCCGCGGGTCCTCTGTATGCTGAGCGCCGGTCCCCTGGGCCCACTTTTTCTTTCTCTATACTTTGTCTCTGTGTCTCATTTCTTTTCTCAAGTCTCTTGTTCCACCTAACGAGAAACGCCCACAGGTGTGGAGGGGCAGGCCACCCCTTCAGACAGTATGAGATTACATCATGCTACTCAAAATGGTGTGCAATTTAAAGCTGTTTCTTTCTGGAAGTTTCCACTTATTTTTGAACTGCAGTTGACTATGGTTAACTGAAACCAAGAAAGTGAGACCATGGAGAAGGGGAACTATTGTACAGAATTTTAAAAAATATTATGTACCAGTGTTACTTTGATTAAAAAGAAAAAAGTAAGCCGCTAAGGCAGCTTTAACTAGTCAATTGACATTTCATCATCTCCTCTTCCTTATCTGTAAAATAGGAATGTTACCTTATAGTATTTTTGTAATTGCCAAATAAGCCAGTATGTAAAACACTTTATAAATGATAAAGCTAAATCCAAGAAATTTAAAAATGTGAACAGGAGAACCCTGTTGCTGTTTTAGTTATACTAAAAACACAGGCACTACTGAGTCCTAACCCAACACAAGTCATATGTAACACACACATACACCCACCACATTCACAGCTGAAAACTAGGATGTTTTGGTTCATTAAAAATTGTGGGTAAATAGCAGTAACAATATTAACCATTTATGAATTACAGATTTTGAGGAATTAGAAGTACCCACCACTGAAGCCATCCTGAGCATGATCTAGTCTCTTTTTAGAGTTTCAGTAGACACTTCCAGGTCTCACCATCTCGCTCAGATCTCACTGTCTCAGAGAGTTGTTATCAGGAACATCAATGTGCTAAACATACCATGCTGGGCACTGGAGCCAGTTTATACCCAGCTGAAAAACCCAGTTGACATCACATTTGATAACAGGACCATCATCTAAAAGGATCATTTATAATGTGGAAAATTCAGAGGGAAGAAAAAAAAAAACACTTAAAGCAATGTACAGTCCAAAATAGCAGTTTAAAGCAAGCTGCCTTCATTCCACGTGTCAGAGAACAAAAAATATAGAGCCAGCAGTATCTTTCAACTCACATACGAGGAGGAGATATTTCCTAGGGGCACAGAGAAATTTTAAAAACTGTGAAGAGTTGGTAAGATAACTGAACTTCCATATCCTTGATTCTGCTATCTCCAATCTGCCTGGCACCAAGTGCATGGAAAATTTCCACCTGACTCAGGGTTTCTATACTGGAAAAAGTAAAATCGAGGTGGATAACTAGCCTCCCCACCTTCCTGGGTTCCCTGGCAGGAGACTTGTCCTTTCCTCAATCCATGGGAAGCATCGTGAGCTCCTGGAGAGATAAATATCACTGAGGACAGTCAGAAACAAAGGAGGGAGGCAGGACTTCCATCCCCCACCCTGGAAACTCTGTAACTCAGCCAAAGTTGATGCCAAATCACAGTGTTCAGCAGCATCACTCTGTAGGACGTACATTCCACAGGCCCTCTAGGCACAAACACCTAGACAGCCTTCCCACACTACTAAGAATCCCATTTGGGACCTCACCCATTCAGATGGGCAGCACTCTGGATTTTACTAGAATTGAGAAAAGCTTGGGCTCAAGGCACCTTCTAGTGCCAAAAAGGAGGCAA
>NW_012115788.1:0-341 GCF_000951035.1 Colobus angolensis palliatus | reverse complement strand
AACAAAGAAACATTGGAGCTAAACTACACATTAGACCAAATAGGCCTAACTGACATTTACAGAACATTTCACCCAACTGCTGTAGAATACACATTATTTTCATCAGCACATGGAACATTTTCCAGAATAAACCATGTCTTAGGCTATAAAACAACTCTCAACAAATTAAAAGAGTAAAAATCATATAAAGCATCTTTTCTGACCATCATGGAATAAAACAAGGAATTGATAACGGGAAGAACCTCAGGGTTTCTACACTGGAAAATATTTTTGATAATAGATTTTTCTATTACCCACTAATATTTGGATATTAAATCCACAAATATTTGGATATTAAACAA
>NW_012115787.1:11889-12194 GCF_000951035.1 Colobus angolensis palliatus | reverse complement strand
ACTCTCTTTCTTGGTAGAAACAGAAGTTTCATTCCTTGACTACATTAAGGGAGGGTAAGTCATTTTCTGGAATTGTTTTGTTGCTTAGGCATTTCGTACAATTTGTATAACAAGTGCTACCACGAGGTACCTGGCACAGAAATGATCACCTTTATTATATTTTGATGGCAAGCCTATTATAATTCTGTTTCAGATATAAAGTAAAAAATGTACATACCTAGAGCTATTACTTTTGGGGCAAATTGTAACTTTTCTTTAACCAAGAGAAAATATTGTATGATTAATAGTTGTAGATAATGGCTATT
>NW_012115787.1:5692-7633 GCF_000951035.1 Colobus angolensis palliatus | reverse complement strand
ACAAATTTAAAATTTGACTTTTATGGTAAAGAGATCTAGCTTGGTCAAGACACCCTTGTGTTATACAGTGACAGGCAAATGATTTAAAATATCTACACTTTAATTTCCTGTAGTTCACATGAATTGGATATTCTGAAGTTCGTTTGTAAAAGGATATAATTCAATTTGATCTTCCAGCTCTTCCATGACCTTAATGACATCTTATTTATTTTATCTTCACTCTGAAATCATTGTTTGCATTTTGACAGAAGGCTTACTCTAACCTATCGACTTACTCTCAGATGTAATTTGTGTATGATAATAGCTAACATCTGCTATTACTATTTTTTATAATCATGGGATCACACTATATACAATACACTGCATTGTATGTTTTGTTTATTAAATGTATTGTGTGTATATGCTAGTATGTCATTACTACCTTTTTGTAAACAGTTTTCCATTATATGATTGTACATCATTTAATTTAAAAATTTCCTGTTAATACATGCTTTAGTGACATACATATTTTATTATAAACAAAGCTGCAATATATATATACATGGTACATGGCATTTTATGCACTTCATTAGTGCACTTGTGTATAGATATACTAGCATATCTGTAGCGTTCCTTCCTAGAAATAATGTTATTGAATTTAATGATATATGTATTTCACAATTTGTTAGATATTTCTAAATTGTATTGCTAAAAGACTAAGAATTTATACTCCCCAAGTCTATGCAGGATGTTTACCATATCCTTACCTTTTCTGAATAGTGCCCCTCCTTTTTCATTTTCACTAATTTAATAGATATAAGTCCTTGTCAGTTTTCATCTGTAAAACCTTTTTATCAGCTATTTTCATCTTTTCTGTAAAAGCTCATGTCAAACCAGCTGTGTCTTTGGAAACAGACCTTTAAGAATTTTTTGTCTTCTGCTCCTTCTTCCCCCACTTCCACCATAAAGGACTGTGTATTTTCAAAGGAAGAAAAAACACAGAAAGATAGCTTGGAGCTACATTCCTTAGAGCTACATTCCTTTTTTAACAAGTCAGCTAAACTTCTGCAATATTCACACCTTGGTCTTTGATCCCGCTCCTCTTCAGCATGCCTCAGGGGAGACTCTTCTTAAGTTAGCTCATCTGGCCTTTATGCCGTGGGATGACATTGCAAAAGAATAAAATAAACAAACACTTCGGGCTATCATCAACCAAACCACCCAAATTAATATATTGGATGGCATATTTATTAGTACATTTGAAGATCTGTGGAATTAATAAGTATGATATATCAAGGTAATTGGAACAAATTGCTGAATTTAATTTGTTTTTTATAATGAATCATAGTAATTCCTCACTTTTAACTTAAAATACCAAGATAAGAGCACTGATTACTGCATTTGTGGATGGTTTTGTTGCTGACTTAAGGTGGCATCATCAATTCAGGGACCTTTTTTTTTTTCTGGCTTCAAGGCTTATTTCTTTATAATTTTTTGGGGGTACAGGTGGATTTTGGTTATATGGTTAAGTTCTTTAGTGGTGATTTTTGAGATTTTGGTGCACTTGTCAGCTGAGCAATATACACTGTACCCAATACGTAGTCTGTAATCCCTCACCTCCCTCCCAACCTTCACCCCTCAAATCCCCAAAGTCCATTTTTGTATCACTCTTATGCCTTTGCGTTCTCATAGCTTACCTCCTGCATATAAGTGAGAACATAGGATAGTTGGTTTTCCATTCCTGAGTTACTTTACTTAGAATGATGACCTCCACCTGCAGCCAATTTGCTGCAAAATACATTATTTTGTTCCTTTTAATGACTAAGTAGTATTCTGTGGTGTGTGTATATATATATATATCACACTTTCTTTGTTTACTTGTTGGTTGATGGGCACATAGGTTGGTTCCATATATTTGTAATTGCAAATTGTGCTGCTATAAACATGTATGTGCAAGTGTTT
>NW_012115787.1:0-312 GCF_000951035.1 Colobus angolensis palliatus | reverse complement strand
AAAAAAAAATAAGGGAATCGAAAATTATAAAAATGTTAAGTTGGTTTTTTACTCATGAATCCAATTAGAAATTATGCAGAGTTAAGAAAAAACACATTTAACTACTAAACAAAATTGTTTTCATAGCCTTTTAATATATTTTCCTTCAAAGGAACTTCTTTTTAGGCCTGGTTCTTAGTATTCAATATTATACACTTCCATTAGTTTAGTTATTATTGATGTAGGTATTTACATGAAAATACAAGCTTGATTGTTTGTGAAACCAGATTGTTAGTTTGTTACTTTTCATTCATTGTCTCAATCCCTAAAATA
>NW_012115786.1:10699-12897 GCF_000951035.1 Colobus angolensis palliatus | reverse complement strand
TACTTTGGGAAATATGGCCATTTTCACGATATTGATTCTTCCTATCCATGAGCATGGAATGTTCTTCCATTTGTTTGTGTCCTCTTTCATTTCATTGAGCAGTGGTTTGTAGTTCTCCTTGAAGAGGTCCTTCACATCCCTTGTAAGTTGGATTCCTAGGCATTTTATTCTCTTTGTAGCAATTGTGAAGTGGATTTTTTCATGATTTGGCTCTCTCTTTGTCTGTTATTGGTGTATAGGAATGCTTGTGATTTTTGCCCATTGATTTTCTATCCTGAGACTTTGCTAAAGTTGCTTATCAGCTTAAGGAGATTTTGGACTGAGATGATGGGGTTTTCTAAATATGCAATCATGTCATCTGCAAAGAGAGACAATCTGACTTCTTCTTTTCCTAACTGAATACTCTTTATTTCCTTCTCTTGCCTGGTTGTCCTGGCCAGAAATTCTAATACTATGTTGAATAGGAGTGGTGAGAGGGTATCCTTGTCTTGTGCCTGTTTTCAAAGGGAATGCTTCCAGTTTTGCCCATTCAGTATGATACTGGCTGTGGATTTGTCATAAATGGCTCTTATTATTTTGAGATACATTCAATTAATACCTAGTTTATTGAGAGTTTTTAGCATGAAGGGCTGTTGAATTTTGTTGAAAGCTTGTTCTGCATCTATTGAGATAATCATGTGTTTTTGTCTTTGGTTTTGTTTATGTGATGGATTACATTTATTGATTTGAGTATGTTGAACCAGCCTTGCATCCCAGGGATGAAGCCGACTTGATCGTGTTGGATAAGCTTTTTAATGTGCTGCTGGATTCAGTTTGTAGGGTATTTTATTGAGGATTTTCACATCGATGTTCTTCACAGATATTGGCCTAAAAATTCTCTTTTTTTGTTGTGTCTCTGCCAGGCTTTGGTATCAGGATAATGCTGGCATCATAAAATGAGTTAGGGAGGATTCTCTCTTTTTCTATTGATTGAAATAGTTTCAGAAGGAATGGTACCAGCTCTTCTTTGTACCTCTGGTAGAATTCAGCTGTGAATCCATCTGGTCCTGGACTTTCTTTAGTTGGTAGGCTATTAATTATTGCCTCAATTTCAGAGCCTGTTATTGGTCTATTCAGAGATTCAACTTCTTGTGAGTTAGTCTTGGGAGGGTGTGTGTGACCAGGAATTTATCCATTTCTTCTAGATTTTCTAGTTTATTTACATCGAAGTGTTTATAGTATTCTCTGATGGTAGTTTGTATTTCTGTGGGATCGTTGGTGATATCCCCTTTACCATTTTTTATTGGGTCTATTTGATTCTTCTCTCTTTTCTTCTTTATTAGTCTGGCTAGCGATCTATCTATTTCGTTGATCTTCTCAAAAAACCAGCTCCTGCATTCATTGATTCTTTGAAGGGTTTTTTGTGTCTCCATCTCCTTCAGTTCTGCTCTGATCTTAGTTATTTCTTGTCTTCTGCTAGCTTTTGAATTGGTTTGCTCTTGCTTCTGCAGTTATTCTAATTGTGATGTTAGGTTGTCGATTTTAGATCTTTCCTGCTTTCTCTTGTGGGCATTTAGTGCTATAAATTTCCCTCTACACACTGCTTTAAATGTGTCCCAGAGATTCTGGTATGTTGTGTCTTTGTTCTCATTGGTTTCAAAGAACATCTTTATTTTGCCTTCATTTCATTATTTACCCAGTAGTCATTCAGGAGCAGGTTGTTTGGTTTCCATGTAGTTGTGTGGTTTTGAGTGAGTTTCTTAATCCTGAGTTCTAATTTGATTGCCTTCTGGTCTGAGAGTTTGTTGTGATTTCTGTTCTTTCACATTTGCTGAAGAGTGCTTTACTTCCAAGTATGTGGTCAATTTTGGAGTAAGTGTGATGTGGTGCTGAGAAGAATGTGCATTGTGTTGATTTGGGGTGGAGAATTCTGTAGATGTCTATTAGGTCCGCTTGCTCCAGAGCTGATTTCAAGCCCTGGATATCCTTGTTAATTTTCTGCCTCATTGATCTGTCTAATATTGACAGTGGGGTGTTAAAGTCTCCCATCATTATTGTGTGGGAGTCTTCTCTTTGCAGGTCTCTAAGAACTTGCTTTATGAATCTGGGTGCTCCTGTACTGGTTGCATATATATTTAGAATAGTTAGCTCTTCTTGTTGAATTGATCCCTTTACCATTATGTAATGGCCTTCTTTGTCTCTTTTGATCTTTGTTGGTT
>NW_012115786.1:0-2597 GCF_000951035.1 Colobus angolensis palliatus | reverse complement strand
TGTTGCCCAGGCTGGAGTGCAGCAGTGCAATCCCAGCTTACTGCAACCTTCACCTCCCAGATTCAAGCAATTCTCCTGCCTCAGCCTCTCAAGTAGCTGGGATTACAGGCATGCACCACCATGCCTGGCTAATTTTTGTGTTTTTTTTTTAGTGGAGACAGGATTTCATCATGCTGGCCAGGCTGGTCTCAAACTCCTGACCTCAGATGATCCGCCTGCCTCGGCCTCCCAAAGTGTTAGGATTATAGGCGTGAGCCACCGCACTTTACCTAAAAGTATTTAATCTTAACAAAATCCAGTTTATCAATTATTTTGCTAACAGCACCAAATACTAGCAAAGATGAGGAACAACAAAAACTTTCATTTATTTCTGGTAGAACGTAAAATGGAATAGCCACTTTGGAAGACAGTTGGCAGTTGGGTAAATATACTCTTGCAATATGTTCTAGTCTGTTTTGTGCTGCTATAACAAACACCTGGGACTGGTTAATTTATAAAGAACAACATTTTATTTCTCACACTTATGGAAGGTGGGAAGTCCAAGATCAAGGTACCAGCAGGCTCACTGTCTGGTAAAGGATCCTCCATGCTTCCAAGATGGTACCTTGTTACTGCATCTAACAGAAAGGGAGAACACTGTGTCCTCACACACCAGACAGCAGAAAGGCAAGAGGACCAAATGCTTCACAAAGCCTTTTTTTAGTGGATGCTGAGCATGGTGTGATTCATACCTGCAATCTCAGAGCTTTGGAAGGCCTGAGCGGGAAGATAGTTTGAGGTCAGGAGTTTGAGACCAGCCTGGGCAACATAGTGAGACCTTGTCTCTACACAAGAGTTTTAAAATTAGCTGGACATGATGGCATGCACCTGTAGGTCCAGCTATTCAAGAGGCAGGGGCAGGAGAAGTGCTTGAGCCCAGGAGTTCAAGGTAGCAGTAAGCCATGATCATACCACTGTACTCCAGCCTGGCAAACAGAGCAAGATCCTATCTCAGAATTAAAAAAAAAAAAAAAAAAAAATGGAAGAAGTTATATCACTACAGATTTTGACGACAATAAAAGCATAGCATTAAATACAAAACATATTAGAAGTGGGTATGTAAAAAAAAAAAAAAAAATCAGTGGTGGCCAGGCACGGTGGCTCATGCCTGTAATCTCAGCATTTTGGGAAGCTGAGGTGGGTGGATTACAAAGTCAAGAGTTCGAGACCAGCCTGACCAACATGGTGAAACCCCGTCTCTACTAAAGATACAAAAATTAGCTGGGCATAGTGGTGCATGCCTGTAATCCCAGCTACTCAGGAGGCTAAGGCAGGAGAATAGCTTGAACCTGGGAGGCGGAGATTGCAGTGAACTGAGATATCGCCACTGCACTCCAGCCTGGGTGACACAGTGAGACTCCGTCTCAAAAAACAACAACAAAATCAGTGGTTGCCAGAGTTTTGGAAATAGGGAGTGATAGGTAGGCAGAGCATATAGGGTTTTTAGGGCAGTGAAATTACTCTGTATATGCTATAAAGAAGGAAACATGTCATTATACATTTGTCAAAACCCATAGAATGTACAACAACAATTGATAAAAACGTTGATAACGATTTGTCAATGTGGGTTTATTGATTGTAATTGTTAAATAAAATTTAAATTAGGTCATTGATTTGGACTGAATTCCTGCACTAGGCCCCAACAGACCAAACCAAAATAGGGTCATTCATGCTAAAGTTCTATGCCACCAAACCAAAACTAAGTTGTTTATCTGAATTTCCAAGAAATCAGGAGAGAGAGATAATACCCAAATCCTTGAATAAGTAATTTTTAACCAACATTCTAAAGAAGTTGCCTCGGCTTTAACCTTTACCAGGAAAGTAACTTTGAAATGACCAATCCACTTTTTCATCCTTATTTCTGCTTTCTTCAGCCTTTTTCTTTTCTTTTTTTTTCCTTTTTTTTTTTTTTTTTTGAGATGGAGTCTCTCTCTGTCACCCAGGCTGGAGTGCAGTGGCATAATCTCAGCTCACTGCAACCTCCACCTCCTGGGTTCAAGCAATTCTCCTGCCTCAGCCTCCCAAGTAGTTGGGATTACAGGCATGCACCACCATGCCCAGCTAATTTTTTTTTTGTTGTTATTTTTAGTAGAGACGGGGTTCCTCCATATTGGTCAGACTGGTCTCGAACTCCCAACCTCAGTTGATCCTCCCACCTCGGCCTCCCAAAGTGCTGGGATTCCAGGCGTGAGCCACTGTGCCCGGCTGGACATTTTTTCACATGCTTATTTGCAGTAGGTCCATATATCTTAGGTCTGTTCAGGTCTTTTGTTCACTTTTTATTTGGGTTGCTCAATTTTTGTTGCTGAGTTTTGAGAGTTCTTTGGATATTTTGGATACAAGTCCTTTATCAGCTATGTCTTTTGCAATATTTTCTCCCAGTCTGCCACTTGACTTCCCATTTCCTTGACTGTGTCTTTTAAGTATTTAATCTTTGTGGGGGTTTTTTTTGTTGTTTTTTGTGTTTTTTTTGTTTTGTTTTTTTTTTTTTTGAGACAGAGTCTCACTCTGTTGCCCAGGCTGGAGTGCAGTGGCATGATCTCGGCTCACTGCACCCT
>NW_012115785.1:13357-13689 GCF_000951035.1 Colobus angolensis palliatus | reverse complement strand
TTTTATCTTCTGCAAATACATTATTTCTCACAATTCCAAGGTTAGTTCAATACATCAGTCTATTTTCAACCACGTACTCAGTGTCTCCAGGATGAGGACATATTGTGGGGCTTTTCACACTTCTCTCTCCCATCACCCACCCCTCTCCTTCCATATTTAACATATTGTTGCATTTCTGTCAAATTAGCTGGGATGGAAGAGTAGTGTTTTATCAGGTGTACACACTGCCATAGGAACGTGGAAACTTGAAATTCTATCCCTAATCGCTAATGTTGAAGACTTCATAAAAGAGTTTTTTGTTTTTATTTATTTATTTATTTATTTATTTATTT
>NW_012115785.1:6714-8107 GCF_000951035.1 Colobus angolensis palliatus | reverse complement strand
TCCCTCCCGTTTCTATTTTCTTTTCTTTTTTCTTTTTCTTTTTTTCTTTTTTGAGATGGAGTCTTGCTCTGTCGCCCAGGCTGGAGTGCAGTGGCTCAATCTCAGCCCACTGCAAACTCCACCTCCAGGGTTCAAGTGATTCTCCTGCCTCAGCCTCCTGAGTAGCTGGGATTACAGGCGCACACTACCATGCCCAGCTAATTTTTGCCTTTTTAGTAGAGACGGGCTTTCACCATGTTGGCCAGGCTGGTCTCGAGCTCCTGACCACAGGTGATCTGCCTGCCTCGGTCTCTCAAAGTGCTGGGATTACAGGCATGAGCCACTGTGCCCAGCCATATTTTAACAATATTTTTATCACAGAAATAGCTCAGGGATAGAATAAATGTTCTAGGATTATCGCCATGCTGCTCAGTGAATGTTTGTCAAACCACATTTGTGACTGAAGCCCACGTAGAAAAGACTTGTGAAATAGTATTGTGGAAGCACCCTCATATTCCTGCCACCAGTAAGGATTTTCCTTTGTTCTTTCATGTTCATGTTTGCTTTAGTTCTAAGACCCAGAGGGGGCCGTTTATTCCCAGCTAGTTTGCGTAAGAAAGGACAGCTTGTGAAATACTCTATGAACAGGTTTGGCCAATCAAACATTCAGAGTGGCGTTGTCAGGAAGCTTGCCTCTCACCAGAAGGGGCACATCTGGGAGTTCTCACTGTACTAGACCATCGCCAGGTGGAGATCAGGCAGCTCCAACGGAATACTTGAAAGTGGTTAAGGACAGACCCATTGTGATCCCTTTTTTTTTTGGTAGAGTCTCACCACCTTGCCCAGGCTGGTTTCAAACTCCTGGACTCAAGCAATCCTTTCACTTTGGCCTCCCCAAGTGCTGAGATTATAGGCATGGGTCACCATGCCTGGCCCCTAATTTTTAATATTTATTCATGCTCTACTTAAGAAATGCCTTTCCTATACCGAGGACTGAGGTAGATATGTGCTAAGTACTTGAAATACAGGGGTGAGAGACAGTTACAATTTTTTTTTTTTTTTTTTTTTTTTTTTTTTTTTTTTTAATTCAAAAAACTTAAATGGCTACATAAGAAGATAGTCCAGTGACAGACATGGAAAGAGGCTTAGAGGTCATCTCACCATCACACCATTTTACAGAGGAAAGCAAAATGCCATCCAGAGAAGGAAAGTCACAAAGCCATCTAGCCCCAGACCTGGGAGTGGCAGCTGAGCATAACTGGCCAGACACAAGAAGCTGCTTCCAAAAGTGTTTCCTTTCATTCGTCCTGCAGCGAAGACGCCAGAAAACAAAATTTTATAAGCACGTCTCTAGCTCTAGCTCACTATTCAACTAAAGGACAAATTAAATCGGGAATGAGATAATCTTAACTTC
>NW_012115785.1:0-344 GCF_000951035.1 Colobus angolensis palliatus | reverse complement strand
GCATGATCTTCTCGTCTCAGCCTCCCAAAGTGCTGGGATTGCAGACGTGAGCCACCGCGCCCGGCTTGAATTTGTTATAATAAGCAAATGCCTTTGAAATATTGAGGTTTTAAAAAGAGATTAAAATGCCATTAAAAGACAAATATGCTAAAAAGAAAGGCAAAGAGGTGGATGAAGTACAGGCTGGGGAGAAAAACAAACAAACCTGGGAACAAGAAGTTGCATCAAATTGGGGTTCAGGGATAAATTTTTTGTAACAATTAGAAAATAAAGATGTAATAGCAACAAGGAGACTCCAACAATGGTGAATGTGAACCTCAGAAGAGAGCTTGGTAGGAGAGCCT
>NW_012115784.1:9023-9329 GCF_000951035.1 Colobus angolensis palliatus | reverse complement strand
TTTTTAAGTAGAGACGGGGTTTCTCCATGTTGGCCAGGCTGGTCTCGAACTCCCAACCTCAGGTGATCTGCCTGCCTTAGCCTCCCAAAGTGTTGACATTACAGGCATGAGCCATGGTGCCTGGCCTCATTTGTTTTTCATAATGACCACATAAGGCAAGCTATTATTCTGCTTTTTTAAATGAAGAAACCAAGGCACAGAGAGATTAAGTATCTTGCATAAATTAACACAGGGTACTGCTACATGGCAGGGCCAGGATTTAAACAAGGCAGTCTGATTTTAGAGCCTGTGATCTTTTTTTTTTTT
>NW_012115784.1:2509-3933 GCF_000951035.1 Colobus angolensis palliatus | reverse complement strand
CTGTGCCTGGCCAAGACTGGCAATGTTTTAAATTTTTTGCAAACCTCTTTAATGTAGGCATATGTAACTAGAGAAGGGAGGAGTATTTTAAAATATTTTTTGGATAATGGTATAAGTTTTTCCTTAATGCTGCATTAAATGCAACAAATAGTTTCTTATAAGTTAGTTACAATGTGTAATCTGAAATCACATCAATAGACATTCATATTCTATTACATTAAAATTTATTGCTCTGTTCAGCACTCTGAATACAAAAGTTACCCATGCATAATTTTATAATGTCATACATTGGTCATTTGGAAAATACTGGTTCACTGACTTAGGCAGATCTTCCAAATGTTTACATAATTCATTACACAACATAATAATATGTAAGCCAGTAATGGGTAAACAGAGCTAAGGTATTTTAATATCCCTCTATTATATAAAATGTAGCGTAAAGGTAGTGAATAAAGTATGGTAATTTCTAGGGTAACCATGCAAAAATTACAAACGAAGTATATAGTATGAGGAAAAAAGGAACGATAAAAAAAAACCTTGGTCTGATAAAAGAAAAGAGACAGAGAGAAAAAAACACTGAACAGTAAAGAAGTAGCACAAAATAATAAGATAAATTTCAAACTCAAAACATCAATGATTATATCATATAAATGGTCTAAGTGATTCAGTTGTCAGGCTGTATAAACAGTGAAACCCAATATATTCTAATGCCCACAGGCACATCTAGAAGGGCTGAAAGTGAGAGGCTATAAAAAGATGTATACAAATACAAAGAAAAGTAATACCACACAAAACAGACTTTAAGGCAAGAACTATCAGTGATAATAAAGGCTATTTCCTGATGACAAAAGGTTCCAATCTGCCAGAAAGCTGTAACAGTTTAAAATTTGTATGTACCTAATAATACATCTACAAAACATATAAAGCAAAAACTGACAGAACAGTAAGAAACAGATGAATCCACAATCATAGCCAGTGATGTAAGCATATTTATCTCCCTCCGTAACTGACAGAATAAACAGTCAAAAAACCAGCAAAGATATAGGTTTGAATATGAATAATGAAATAGACCCAATGGAAATTTTTTTAAAATTCTGTCTTCAATCAGTGCAGAATATTCATTCTTTTCTAAAATATACTGAACACTGAAAGAAACTGACCCAATTTCATAAGGCTAAAAAACAGTTTGAATAGTTTGTACACAGATTTGTCACCCCTGCTATATCAGTAGTTCCTCAAACGAACAAAAACCCTTTTTAATTTCTATGCCCCCAGTGTTTAACATGACGGTTATTAAAATAAAATATGTTAGAATCCAAACTAAGAAACAAAGGCTGATCCAGAAAGTAGTAATTGTCCAGATGACATGATACTTTTAGTGTATTTTTCTATACATTCAAAATTACAGCTCCCCCAAAAAAGTG
>NW_012115784.1:0-340 GCF_000951035.1 Colobus angolensis palliatus | reverse complement strand
TGGGGAAAAAATGATAGCTTGGTTAAAAAGCCTTCCAGACAAATGCTGACCATAGTCTAATCCTACTATGAATCTGTGAAATTCAAAGCTCTGAGTGAGATCAAGAGCTGCACACCTGGGTGCATCTAAGTTGAGTGCATCATCCATACCAGACCAACAAGGCCAGGGTCAAAGGAGGGGGAAGAGAAAACCTCCTACAACGATGGTGTTTTTGTACATAAAGTAATAAATCTGGGCTGGGCGCAGTGGCTCACGCCTGTAATCCCAGCACTTCGGCAGGCCGAGGCAGGAGGATTGCCTGAGATCAGAAGTTCGAGACCAGCCTAGCCAACATGGTGAA
>NW_012115783.1:4036-4435 GCF_000951035.1 Colobus angolensis palliatus | reverse complement strand
ATGGGTAGATTGCAAAAATTTTCTCCGATTCTGTAGGTTGCCTGTGCACTCTGATGATAACTTCTTTTGCTGTGCAGAAGCTCTTTAGTTTAATTAGATCACATTTGTCTGTGTTGGCTTTTGTTGCCATTGCTTTTGGTATCTTAGTCATGAAGTCTTTGCCCATGCCTATGTCCTGAATGGTATTGCCTAGGTTTTCTTCTAGGGTTTTCATAGTTTTATGTCTAACATTTAGGTCTCTAATCCATCTTGAATTAATTTTTGTATAAGGTGTAAGGAAGGGATCCAGTTTCAGCTTTCTACATATGGCTTGCCAGTTTTCCCATGACCATTTATTAAATAGGGAATCCTTTCCCCATTGCTTGTTTGTGCCAGGTTTGTCAAAGATCAGATGGTTGT
>NW_012115783.1:3042-3726 GCF_000951035.1 Colobus angolensis palliatus | reverse complement strand
TTCTTTTTGCTTAGGATTGTTTTGGCAATATGGGTTCTTTTTTGGTTCCATATGAACTTTAAAGTAGTTTCTTCCAATTCTGTGAAGACAGTCATTGGTAGCTTGATGGGGATGGCATTGAATCTATAAATTACCTTAGGCAGTATGGCTATTTTCACAATATTGATTCTTCCTATCCATGAGCATGGAATGATCCTCCATTCATTCATGTCCTCTTTTATTTCGTTGAGCAGTAGTTTGTAGCTCTCCTTGAAGAGGTCCTTCACATCCCTTGTAAGTTGTATTCCTAGGTATTTTATTCTCTTTGTAGCAATTGTGAATGGGAGTTCACTCATGATTTGGCTCTCTGTTTGTCTATTATTGGTGTATAGGAATGCTTGTGATTTTTGCACATTGATTTTGTATTCTGAGACTTTGCTGAAATTGCTAATCAGCTTAAGGAGATTTTGGGCTGAGATGATGGGATTTTCCAAATATACAATCACGTCCTCTGCAAACAGGGACAATTTGACTTCCTCTTTTCCAAATTGAATACCCTGTATTTCTTTCTCTTGCCTGATTGCCCTGGCCAGAATTTCCAACACTATGTTGAACAGGAGTGGTAAGAGAGGGCATCCTTATCTTGTGCCGGTTTTCAAAGGGAATGTTTCCAGTTTTTGCCCATTCAATATGATATTGGCTGTG
>NW_012115783.1:0-721 GCF_000951035.1 Colobus angolensis palliatus | reverse complement strand
GTCAAGAAGTTCTCGTGCCATGGTTTTCCACTCCATCAGGTCATTTAAGGTCTTCTCCATGCTGTTTATTCTAGTTAGCCATTCATCTCACCTTTTTTCAAGAATTTTAGCTTCCTTGCAATGGGTTAGAACATGCTCCTTCAGCTTGGAGGAGTTTGTTATTACCGACCTTCTGAAGCCTACTTCTGTCAACTCGTCAAAGTCATTCTCCATCCAGCTTTGTTCCGTTGCTGGCGAGAAGCTAAGATCCTTTGGAGGAGAAGAGGTGCTCTGGTTTTTAGAATTTTCAGCTTTTCTATTCTGGTTTCTCCCCATCTTTGTGGTTTTAACTACCTTTGATCTTTGATGTTGGTTACCTACAGATGGGGTTTTGGTGGGGATGTCCTTTTTATTGATGTTGATGCTGCTCCTTTCTGTTAGTTTTCATTCTAATGGTCAGGTCCCTTAGCTGCAGGTCTGTTGGAGTTTGCTGAAGGTTCACTCCAGACCTTGTTTGCCTGAGTATCACCAGTGGAGGCTGTAGAACTGCAAATACTGCAGAACACCAAATATTGCTGCCTGATCCTTCCTCTGGAAGCTTCATCCCAGAGTGGCATCTGCCTGTATGAGGTGTCTGGCGGCCCCTCCTGGGAAGTGTCTCCCAGTTAGGCTACATGGGGGTCAGGGACCCACTTGAGGAGGCAGTCTGGCCATTCTCAGAGCTCAGACACCGTGCTGGGAG
>NW_012115782.1:12519-12859 GCF_000951035.1 Colobus angolensis palliatus | reverse complement strand
CTAACTACGTGGTGTGGTTAAAAACTGCCACAGCCCACCCACTGGCCACAGCTGCTGGTTCCTATCCCTTCTCTGCAGCGGTCAGCTATCACAGCATGGGCCCATCAGTTTATTCCCTGCTATGGCCACTTTTGTTTGTTTGAGGCAGAGTCTTGCTCTGTTGCCCAGGCTGGAGTGTAGCGGTGCCATCTTGGTTCACTGCCACCTTCACCTGCTGGGTTCACACAATTTTCATGCTTCACTCTCCTGAGTAATTGGGATTCCAGGCTTGTGCCACCACGCCTGGCTAATTTTTGTATTTTTAATAGAGATGGGGTTTTGCCATGTTGGCCAGGCTGGT
>NW_012115782.1:6588-6974 GCF_000951035.1 Colobus angolensis palliatus | reverse complement strand
TTAATTCTAAACAGAACTGGGCCAGGCATGGTGGCTCACACCTATAATCCCAGAACAGTAAGAGGCCATGGCAGGAGGATCACTTGAGTCCAGGAGTTTGAGACCAGCCTGGGGGACATAGTGAGACCCTTTCTCTACAAAAATTAGAAAAAAAAAATTAGTTTGGTATGGTGGCACACATCTGTAGTCCCAGCTGCTTGGGAGGCTGAGGTGAGTGTATCACTTTAGCCCAGGAGGAAGAGGCTGCAGTGAGTCAAAATTGTGCCAGTGCACTTCAGCCTGGGTGACAGGACAAGCTCCTGTCTCTAAAACATAAACAGATAGATACATAGACAGACAAACAGAGAGATACATACATACAAACAACTGTAATAAGGATGCACACT
>NW_012115782.1:0-728 GCF_000951035.1 Colobus angolensis palliatus | reverse complement strand
AACTGCTCCCTAGCAAAAAGTCCCTTAAAGGCTCCTCTTGGCTATTTTGAAGGTACTTTTAATTTTTGGTTCTCACAGCATACAAAATACAAAAAAAGAATAGAACCAAGCATGGCTACTTGTTAGTAAAAAAAGAAAGGGGTACTGTGTGTGTGTGTTTTAAGTACTGAAGCCATTTTTTTTTTTTTTTTTGAGATGGAATCTTGCTCAACATTGCCCAGGTTGGAGTGCAGTGGTGCGATCTTGGCTCACTGCAACCTCCATCTCCTAGGTTCAAGTGATTCTCCTGCCTCAGCCTCCCGAGTAGCTGGGATGTGTGCCACCACACCTGGCCAATTTTTGTATTTTTAGTAGAGATGGGGTTTTGCCATGTTGGTCAGACTGGTCTCGAACTCCTGACCTCAGGTGATCTGCCTGCCTCAGCTTCCCAAAGTACTGGGAGCCACCGCGTCCAGCCTGAAGCCAGATATTTTTTGAAGGAATCTTATACCAGCCCACAATATAGGACCTAGGTAAAGGCAAAGCTGCTCTGTCTGCAGAAGCTGGAAGAGACAAGAGTTGTCCTTTCATCAGCCTTTATTCCCCGTGGCCACCACCTAAAACCATTTCCCTGGACTTCATGCTAAGGAACCCACAGTTTTGGCTGATCTCAAACTAGCATTCAAGGCCGGGCGCGGTGGCTCAAGCCTGTAATCCCAGCACTTTGGGAGGCCGAGACGGGCGGATCA
>NW_012115781.1:3582-4014 GCF_000951035.1 Colobus angolensis palliatus | reverse complement strand
TGAGCCACTGCACCCAGGCTGAAGACTTAGTTTTGTGTTTTTGTTTTTGTTTTTTATTATACTTTAAGTTCTAGGGTACATGTGCACAACATGCTGGTTTGATACATAGGTATACATGTGCCATGTTGGTTTGCTGCACCCATCAACTCATTATTTACATTAGCTATTTCTCCTAATGCTATCCCTCCCCCAGACCTCCACCCCTTGACAGGCCCCAGTGTGTGATGTTCCCTGCCCTTTGTCCGAGTGACATCATTATTCAATTCCTACCTATGAGTGAGAACATGTGATGTTTGTTCTGTCCTTTCAATAGTTTGCTGAGAATGATGATTTCCAGCTTCATCCATGTCCCTGTAAAGGATATGAACTCATCCTTTTTTATGACTGCATAGTATTCCATGGTGTATATGTGCCACATTTTCTTAATCCAGT
>NW_012115781.1:0-1742 GCF_000951035.1 Colobus angolensis palliatus | reverse complement strand
CCCGCCACTGCGCCCGGCTAGTTTACAAAAGGAATGCTTCCAGGTTTTGCCCATTCAGTATGATATTGGCTGTGGGTCTGTCATAAATAGCTCTTATTATTTTGAGATATGTTCCATCAATACCTAGTTTATTGAGAGTTTTTAGCATGAAGGGCTGTTGAATTTTGATGAAGGCCTTTTCTACATCTCTTGAGATAATCATGTGGTTTTTGTCATTGGTTCTGTTTATGAGATGGATTACGTTTATTGATTTGCATATGTTGAACCAGCTTTGCATCCCAGGGATGAAGCTGACTTGATCGTGGTGGATAAGCTTTTTGATGTGCTGCTGGATTTGGTTTGTCAGTATTTTATTGAGGATTTTCACATCTATATTCATCAGAGATATTTATCTAAAATTCTCTTTTTTTGTTGTGTCTCTGCCATGCTTTGGTATCAGGATGATGTTGGCCTCATAAAATGAGTTATGGAGGATTCCCTCTTCGTCTGTGGTTTGGAATAGTTTCAGAAGGAATGGTACCAGCTCCTTTTTGTACCTCTAGCAGAATTTGGCTGTGAATCCATCTGGTCCTTGACTTTTTTTGGTTGGTAGGCTATTAATTACTGCTTCAATTTCAGAACCTGTTATTGGTCTATTCAGAGATTCAACTTCTTCCTGGTTTAGTCTTGTGAGGGTGTATGTGTCCAGGAATTTACTGTGTCTTCTAGATTTTCTAGTTTATTTGTGTAGAGGTGTTTATAGTATTCTCTGATGGTAGTTAGTATTTCTGTGGGATCTGTGGTGATATCCCCTTTATCATTTTTTATTGCATATATTTGATTCTTCCCTCTTTTCTTCTTTATTACTCTTGCTAGCAGTCTATCAATTTTGTTGATCTTTTCAAAAAACCAGCTCCTGGATTCATTGATTTTTTGAAGTGATTTTGTGTCTCTGTGTCTTTCAGTTCTGCTCTTATCATAGTTATTTCTTGCCTTCTACTAGTTTTTGAATTTGTTTGCTCTTACTTCTCTAGTTCTTTTAATTGTGATGTTAGGGTGTCAATTTTAGATCTTTCCTGCTTTCTCTTGTGGGCATTTAATGCTATAAATTTCCCTCTACACACTGCTTTAAATGTGTCCCAGAGATTCTGGTATGTTGTGTCTTTGTTCTCATTGGTTTCAAAGAACATCTTTATTTCTGCTTTAATTTTGTTATTTACCCAGTAGTCATTCAGGAGCAGGTTGTTCAGTTTCCATGTAATTGTGCAGTTTTGAGTGAGTTGCTTAATCCTGAGTTCTAATTTGATTGCACTGTGGTCTGAGTGACAGTTTGTTGTGATTTCTGTTCTTTTCCATTTGCTGAGGAGTGCTTTACTTCCAATTATGTGGCCAATTTTAGAATAAGTGTGATGTGGTGCCGAGAAGAATGTATATTCTTTTGATTTGGGGTGGAGAGTTCTGTAGATGTCTATTAGGTCTGCTTTGTGCAGAGGTGAGTTCAGATCTTGGATATCCTTGTTAACCTTCTGTCTTGTTGATCTGTCTAATGTTGACAGTGGGGTGGTAAAGTCTCCCATTATTATTGTGAGGGAGTCTAAATCTCTTTGTAGGTCTCTAAGGACTTGCTTTGTGAATCTGGGTACTCCTGTATTGGGTGCATATATATTTAGGATAGTTAGCTCTTCTTGTTGAATTGATCAGTTCAATTCCTGGATATCCTTGTTAACTTTCTGTCTCGTTGATCTGTCTAATGTTGACAGTGG
>NW_012115780.1:4431-5771 GCF_000951035.1 Colobus angolensis palliatus | reverse complement strand
ATCTTGGCTCTCTGCAACCTCTGCCTCCTGGGTTCAAGCAATTCTCCTGCCTCAGCCTCCCGAGTAGCTGAGACTACAGGTGCGTGCCACCACACTGTTTTTTGTATTTTTAGTAGAGACAGGGGTTCACCATGTTGGCTAGGTTGGTCTTGAACTCCTGACCTCAGGTGATCCACCTACCTCGGCCTCCCAAAGTGCTGGGATTACCACCACGCCCGGCCGCTACTTCGTAACTCTTCACATAGTCTATTACGTCAGCACCACTACCAGCACCACTTTACCACCACCACCATAATCCAAGCTGCCTTCCAGGTATTCTCTACTTAAATTGTTCCAATAACTTTTCAGCAATCAAGGAACTCCTCACTCTCTTGCCTCTTACCCTGGTTATTGCTTATTCTTCCTCATTAGATCACTTATCATTTTCTCAGGGAGCCTTCCCTACTGGGTCCATTGTTTTTATTATAAATTCTTGTTTAGCTTGCAAGTCGGGTAAAAAAGCTAAAAAAAAAAAAAAAAAGCGTCAGGCGAGATGGCTCACGCCTGTAATCCCAGCATTATGGGAGACCAAGGTCGGTGGATCATTTGAGGTCAGGAGTTTGAGACCAGCCTGGCCAAGATGGTGAAACCTCATCTCACCTAAAAAATACAAAAATTAGCCGGGCATGGGGGTGGCTGCCTGTAATCCCAGCTATTTGGGAGGCTGAAGTAGGAGAATCACTTGAACCTCGGAGATGGAGGTTACAGTGAGCCAAGATCACGCCACTGCACTCTAGTCTGGGCGACAGAGAGAGGCACTGTCTCAAAACAAAAAAACAAAAACAAAACAAAACAAAAAAAGAAAATTCAGAAAGAAAAATTCTTGTTGTACCATGCACCACTGCCTTTATACCAGTTGTCACCATTATAATTTTATGCTAACTTGTATAATCTTCATTAATGTTTTTTTCCTTTACCAGAGCTCCATGAGGCAGGAAATATGTATTTTTATCCCCTATGTACAGCAATGTGCCTACCTATAGTGCACACTTAAAAAATATTAGAATTAAGAGGCCAGGCGCAGTGGCTCACGCCTGTAATCCCAGAACTTTGGGAGGCTGAGGCAGGTGGATCACTTGAAGTCAGGAGCTCAAGACTAGCCTGGCCAACATGGTGAAACCTCATCTCTACTAAACATACAAAAATTAACTTGGCAAGGTGGTGCATGCCTGTAATCCCAGCTATTCAGGAGGCTGAGGCACAAGAATCACTTGAATCTGGGAGGCGGGTGTTGCAGTGTGCTTAGATCACCCCATTGCACTCCACCCTGGGTAACAAAGCCAGTCTCAAAAAAAAAAAAA
>NW_012115780.1:1461-2122 GCF_000951035.1 Colobus angolensis palliatus | reverse complement strand
AAGCAGGTTGTAATAAGCCAATCCTAATCTCTTAAATTTGGGAGATCCCCTTAAATCTTTCCACATACTCCCCTAATTAGACCTCTGGCCAAGTACAAGGCACAGAGGGGTTTTATGATTTGGTACAGGCCTGGTTTTTTTCTTGTTGTTTAAGAGATGGAGTTTTGCCATGTTGGCCAGGCTGGTCTTGAACTCCTGGCCTGCCTCAAGTGGACTGCCCACCTAGGCCTCCTAATGTGCTGGGATTACAGGCATGAGCTGCCATGCTGGCCCAGGCTTGTTTTCCTTAGCAATTACCATGCAAAACAACTCGGGATACCTGGGATCCAACAGGCCTTGCTCCACTCCCCACGCCATCTCTCTCACAGCATTGCTGATCTCATGACGGGATGTGTATGCAAAACAGACATTCAGGAAACACCTGAGGAGGGAAGAAGAGAATAATTTACCAAAGGGGGACAGGGACTGATGACTGAAGTCACTGATTACAGAGCAGCCCTTCCAGCCTTTCCCTAGAAAAACAAATACACACCAAATGTTAACCTTGGATACCTCTGAAAGGTGAAATTATGAATTTTTTGTGGTTTCCAAGTTTTCTTAGAATAAACATGTAACTAGTTTTACAATAAGACAAATACTAAATGGCTCCTTTTTTTTTTTT
>NW_012115780.1:0-1411 GCF_000951035.1 Colobus angolensis palliatus | reverse complement strand
AACCCCATCTCTACTAAAAATACAAAAACTTAGCAGGTGTGGTGACGCAGGCCTGTAATCCCAGCTACTCGGCAGGCTGAGGCAGGAGAATCGCTTGAACCCGGGAGGCAGAGGTTGTAGTGGGCTGAGATCGTGCCACTGCACCCCAGCCTGGGTGACAGAGCAAGACTCCGTCTCAAAAAAAAAAAAAAGAAAAAAACTTAGTCCTTTGGGGCTGCTCTAATCCTGTACCACTAAAGGTGGAGAACAATGCTGAGAGGTGAAGAACAATGTTAAGAGATGGAGAGCTGGAGAAATGTTGAGAGATGGAGAACAGGAGAAACAAAGCTAAAGAGCTACCTCTCTAAACCCTTAACAAACATACAAGCAAACAAATCTATTGTCATCTTAGGAAAATTACCAGTGAGAACCTGACACTTGAACAGCCTCAGGCTCTAAAGACCTTGCAAGGCAGCCACTGTGGATGGCACATCTGGGTTGGAACCCACCACTGACATCAGTCAATATAGTTGCTAATAACAAGTTTGATTTTTGAGCACTTCCTTTATGTCATTGCCTGTGCTACATGCTTTTCATTGTGCCATCTTATTTATCTTCAAATAATCTACTGAGAGAGATTGCTAACTCTGTTTTATAGATGAAGAAACTGAGGCAAAAGGAAGCTACATAACTCACTGCAGGTCGCAAAACCAGACAGTGACAGAGCAGGGGTGCCAATGAGTTCTGAGTGACTCCAGAGCTTAAGCTCCTAAGCATTAGGCAAAACTGCCTCTCAGTTACAAAACAGAAGCCAGAGTCAACAAACTCTATAAAGTAAAGACTTCTACAAGGTGTTAGTGAGAACCCCACTGCCACTCATTCAAGAAAAAAACATCACAGCCCTGGCATCACGCTGTGCCCCTGTGCCAGGATACTGGGACCTGTGAACTACAGACCATATTTCCATTTTTTTTTTTTTTGAGACGGAGTCTCGCTCTGTTGCCCAGGCTGGAGTGCAGTGGTATAATCTCAGCTCACTGCAAGCTCCGCCTCTCGGGTTCACGCTATTCTCCTGCCTCAGCCTCCTGAGTAGCTGGGATTACAGGCGCCTGCCACCATGCTCGGCTAATTTTTTGTAATTTTAGTAGAGACAGGGTTTCACCATGTTGGCCAGGCTAGTCTTGAACTCCTGACCTCAGGTGATCCACCCGCCTAGGATTACAGGTGTGAGACACTGTGCCCAGCCACTAAATAGCTCCTATTGCCCTCCTAATCCCCTCCCCTTCTACTGTACACCGGCTTTCAGAGGAAGACCCCACTGTGACATTGGCACAAACAAAGGAAAATAGGAAGGAGGTTTGATGTAAAACAAGTCCACTGCCAAAATACATGTTATGTTTCAAACATCACGGAGTTTGGATTATTGAATTCT
>NW_012115779.1:9022-9434 GCF_000951035.1 Colobus angolensis palliatus | reverse complement strand
AAATAAAATAAAATAAAGTAGTATGACCTTTTTTTGCCAAGTTACTTATCATATGAGAAGAGTATGACTATTTACTGAGCCCTGTGAGTATTTCTAGTGAATCCCCAAACAGAGACCCCTGTCTTAGTTGTCTTAGTCTGTTTGGGTGGCTATTGTTACCTGGTGTCATGCCTACTTGAAATAGCTGAATTTCTACCCCACCCTAACTCTGCTTATCTTTAAGAAACAGGACGTCTGTATTAAAATGTTCACTTTGTTACCAGACCAGCTGAGACTGGTTCAAACCAAGATAGCTGACCAAACGACTTCAAAAATACCTCAGCTGGTCAGGAGTTCGAGACCAGACTGGCCATCATGGTGAAACCCTGTCTCTACTAAAAATACAAAAAATTAGACCAGTGTGGTGGCAGGC
>NW_012115779.1:5890-7252 GCF_000951035.1 Colobus angolensis palliatus | reverse complement strand
ACAGGCACCTGCCACCACATCTGGCTAATTTTTGCATTTTTTAGTAGAGATGGAGTTTCACCATCTTGGCCAGGCTTGTCTTGAACTCCTGACGTTGTGATCCACCAGCCTCGGCCTCCCAAAGTGCTGGGATTACAGGAGTGAGCCACCGCGCCTGGCCCCTTTTCTCCTTTTTTAAAAAACTGGTATAAGCCGGGTGCGGTGGCTCATGCCTGTAATCCCAGCACTTTGGGAGGCCAAGGTGGCGGATCATGAGGTCAGGAGATTGAGAGCATCCTGGCCAACATGGTGAAACCCCATGTCTACTTAAAATACAAAAAAATTAGCTAGGCATGGTGACGCGTGCCTGTAATCCTAGCTACTTGGGAGGCTGAGGCAAGAGAATCACTTCAACCAGGGAGCTGGAGGTTGCAGTGAGCCAAGGTCGTGCCACTGTACTCCAGCCTGGCAACAGAGCAAGGCTCTGACAAAAGAAAAAAAAAAAAGCTGGTACATAGGTCAGAAAGAAATTTTTTTTCTTTAGATGAATCAAGTATCCTGGGGAAGCCATTAAGAAATTTTTCATCCCTGAAATTACAACTTCTATTTCTAGCATTTCAATTGCATACTTTTTATTGTTTCCCTTGTTCTGCAGAAAATGTCCATGTGCTCAAGTAGGCTAGAAACCTTTTACACTGGATCCTTTAACGTATTAACCATAATTATTCTAAAGTCCTGGTCAGAGTTTTTCAGTAACTGGTTCATCTCTCTGTCTGATTCTATTAACTTCTTTGTCTCAGAATCAAAATTATTGTTTTCTTTTTATTTATTTATTTATTTATTTATTTAAATTAGAGATGGAGTCTTGTTATGTTGACCAGGATGATCTCGAACTCCTGGCCTTGAGTTATCCACCCATCTCGGCCTCCCAAAGTGCAGGGATTACAGGCATGAGCCACCATGCCCGGCCATTATTATTTCTTTCTTTCCAACTTTTATTTTAGGTTCAGGGGGTACATGTCCAGGTTTGTTACACGGATAAATTGCAGCCATGGAGGTTCAGCATACAGATTATTTCATCACTCAGGTTATAAGTATGGTACTTGATAGGTAGTTTTTCTGTGTGTTTTTGTTTGTTTGTTTTTGTTTTTTTTGAGATGGAGTCGTTTTCTGTCAGCCAGGCTGGAGTGCAATGGCACAATCTTGGCTCACTGCAACCACCCCCTCCCGAGTTCAAGCGATTCTCCTGCCTCTGCTTCCCAAGTAGCTTGGATTACAGGCACCCGCCACCATGCCTAGCTAATTTTTGTATTTTTAGTAGAGGTGAGGTTTCACCATGTTGGCCAGGCTGGTCTCGAACTCCTGACCTCAGGTGATCCACCT
>NW_012115779.1:0-2672 GCF_000951035.1 Colobus angolensis palliatus | reverse complement strand
TCGCTAAATTTTGCATTCTAGCCCAAAGCTAGAAATAACCCAAATGCCCATCAATGGTGTCAGAAGCATTAGAACCAGAGTGACTCCATCTTGAATAGGGGCTGGGTAAAATAAGGCTGAGACCTACTGAGCTGCATTCCCAGGAGATTAAGCATTCTTAGTCACGGGATGAGATGGAAGTTTAGCACAAGATACAGGTCATAAAAACCTTGCTGATAAAACAGGATGTGGTGAAGAGGCCGGCTAAAACACACCAAAACCAAGATGGCGATGAAAGTGACCTCTGATCATCCTCACTGCTCATTATACGCTAATTACAATGTGTTATGCTAAAAGACACTCCCACTGGTGCCATGACAGTTTACAAATGCCATGGCAATGTCAGGAAGTTACCCTATGTGGTCTAAAAAGTGGAGGAACTCTGTTCTGGGAATTGCCCACCTCTTTCCTGAAAAACTCATGAATAATCTACCCCTTGTTTAGCATATAATCAAGAAATAGCTATAAGTATACTCAGTGGAGCAGCCCATGCCGCTGCTCTGCCTATGGCAGAGCCATTCTTTTATTCCTTTATTTTCTTGTTTCTTTTTTGAGAGGGATTCTCTTCTGTTGCCCAGGCTGGAGTGCTGTGGCAAGGTCTCGGCTCACTGCAACCTCCACCTCCCGGGTTCAAGTGATTCTCCTGCCTCAGCCTCCCAAGTAGCTGAGATTACAGGCTCGTGCCACTATACCCAGCTAATTTTTGTATTTTTAGTAGAAACAGGGTTTCACCATATTGGCCAGGCTGGTCTGGATCTCCTGCGTGATTCGCCTGCCTCGGCCTCCCAAAGTGCTGGGGTTACAGGCCTGAGCCACTGCGCCCGGCCCTATTCCTTTATTTTCTTAATAAACTTGCTATCACTTTACTCTATGGACTCACTCTGAATTCGAAATCTTGCGCAAGGTCAAAGGACCCTCTCTTGGGGTCCGGATCGGGACTACTTTCCAGTAAAATCCGAGTATAACTTCTGATATATTCAAAGTAATAATTTTTTAGCACAGCACATAGAACAGACACATTCTTTTTTTTTTTTTTTTTTTTTGAAACGGACTCTCCCTCTGTTGCCCAGGCTAGAGTGCAGTCAGTGGCGCGATCTCGGCTCACTGCAACCTCCGCCTCCTTGGTTCAAGCGATTCTCCTGCCTCGGCCTCCCCAGTAGCTGGGATTATAGGCAGGTGCTACCATGCCCAGCAAATTTTTTATTTTTAGTAGAGACAGGGTTTCGCCATGTTGGCCAGGCTGGTCTCGAACTTCTGACCTCAGGTGATCCACCCGCCTCAGCCTCCCAAAGTGCTGGGATTACAGGCGTGAGCCACCGCGCCCGGCCTTATTTTCTGAGCCACAACAATACAACTCACAATTACCTAAAAATGTAACTAAAAATAAAAAATGTACACATGCAGACTATAAAACACTATAAGACAAATTAAAAATAACCTAAATAAGTGGAGAAATATACAATAGTCACATAAAACACTATACACAAAAATTCAGTATTACAAAGATATTGAGGACAAAACTCTAATTTTTTATATTGCCCACGTGCCTGTCTGAGGGGTCTGGGGAGTCATGCCCTACAAAGCAAATTCTCATCAGATGGGTTTTATTTAACCCTATATATCGTGATTTACTTTCCAACCTGACTCTGGCATAACATTACGAGACAAGGAAGAAAATCAAAATGTACTCCAAAACATGTTTCTCTGCCATATTTTCAAATGGCCCTACAAAACTCTTTGTGGGGGAAAATTTGCATCTGTAAAGAATCTCTATTAATATAGCTAGATCTTTTTCTTCCAGACCCTCCCAATCCTAAAGAGATTAAATAAGATCTAAATAGGAAACATTTGTCATCTATTGTCTCTAAGGGCAGCCACTGTAAGACTTTAATAGAACTTTGGTCTCCACAGTTTTTATCTTAATTGAACATTCTCTTTCTATGAATCCCAGGTCTTTACACAAACTCAACCAATTGTCAGCCAGAAAGTTTAAATTCATGTATAGCCTGGAAGCCTCTGCTTTGTGTTGTCCTGTCTTTCTGGACCAAACCAATGTATTTCTTAAATGTATTTGATTGATGTCTCATGCCTCCCCAAAAATGTACAAAACCAAGCTGCACCCCGACCACTTGGGGCACATGGTCTCAGGACCTCCTAGGGCTGTGTCACCGGCCATGGGCACTCATATCTGGCTCAGAATAAATCTTTTCAAATATTTTACAGAGTTTGACTCTTTTCATCGACAATATCAATTCTCCCCAAATTGATTTATAGTGTCAATGCAATTCCAGTCAAAACCAAGCAGGTTTTTGCTATGAAAATTGACAAAGTAGGCCAGGTGCAAGGGCTCATGCCTGTAATCCCAGCACTTTGGGAGGCCGAGGTGGGCGGATCACCTGAGGTCAGGAGTTTGAGACCAGACTAGACAACATGTTGAAACTCCGTCGCTACTAAAAATACAAAAATTGGGTGGGTATGGTGGTGGGTGATTGTAAACTCAGCTACTCAGGAGGCTAAGGCAGGAGAATCGCTTGAACCCGGGAGGCAGAGATTGCAGTGAGCCGGGATCCCACCATCGCACTCCAGCCTGGGCTGATGGAGTGAAACTCCATCTCAAAAAAAAAAAAAATAGA
>NW_012115778.1:6463-7128 GCF_000951035.1 Colobus angolensis palliatus | reverse complement strand
GAACTCCTGACCTTGTGATCCATCTGCCTCAGCCTCCTGTCATCTTGCTCTGTCATCACCCAGGCTGCTCTGTCATCACCCAGGCTGCTCTGTCACCCAGGTCTTGCTCTGTCATCACCCAGGCTGGAGTGTAGTGGTGTGATCATAGCTCACTGCAGCCTCAAACTCCGGGACTCAAGTGATCCTCTTGATTCAATCTCTCGAGTAGCTGGGACTACAGGTGCCCAACTCTGTGCCAGCTAATTTATTTATTGTAAATTATTTATTTGAGATGGAGTCTCACTATGTGGCCTAGTCTGGAGTGCAGTGGTGCCATCTCGGCTCACCACAACCTCCGCCTCCTGGGTGCAAGTGATTCTCCTGCTTTAGCCTCCTGAGTAGCTGGGATTAAATGCACATACCACCACGCCGGGCTAATTTTTGTAATTTTAGTAGAGACAGGGTTTTGCCATGTTGGCCAGGCTAGTCTCGACTTCCTGACCTCAAGTGATCCCCCACTTCAGCCTCCCAAAGTGCTGGGATTACAGGTGTGAGCCACCACACCTAGCCTTTACAGTGACTTTTCTACATTCCACCAGGCTGGCTGTTCCCTTGGGAATAAACTCCTATGTGTCTGTGTCTCATAGAGCCATCTGTGATTGTTCTATAGTGAGCTGTGGGTCCTG
>NW_012115778.1:5343-5668 GCF_000951035.1 Colobus angolensis palliatus | reverse complement strand
AGATTTCAGCCCACATCAACTTCAGCCTCCTGGGTTCAAGCGATTCTTGTACCTCAGCCTCCCAATAGCTGGGATTATAGGCACGTGCCACTACACCCAGCTAATTTTTGTATTTTCAGTAGAGATGAGGTTTTACCATGTTGGCCAGGATGGTCTCGATCTCCTGACCTCATGATCCACCCTCCTCAGCCTCCCAAAGTGCTGGGATTACAGGCCTGAGCCACCACACCTGGCTCTTTATTTATTTTTATTGAGATAGAGTCTCACTCTGTCACCCAGCCTGGAGTGCAGTGGTATGATGATGGCTCACTGCATCCTGGACTTG
>NW_012115778.1:0-873 GCF_000951035.1 Colobus angolensis palliatus | reverse complement strand
TGGGAGGCGGAGCTTGCAGTGAGCCGAGATCGCTCCACTGCATTCCAGCCTGGGAGACACAGTGAGACTCCGTCTCAAAAAAAAAAAAAAAATTATAAATTATGCCTCTGACAAAAGACTGGATATACAAAATCTACAAAGAACTCAAACAACTCAACAAGAAAAAACAAATGACTCCATGACTAGGCGCAGTGGCTCATGCCTATAATCCCAACACTTTGAGAGGCCAAGGTGGGAGGATTGCTTGAGCCCAGGAGTTCAAGACCAGCCTGGGCAACATAATGAGACCCTATCTCAATAAAAATAAAGCAAAAATAAATAAATAAAACCCACCAAACAACTCCATTAAAAACTCGGCAAAGACATGAACAGACACTTCTCAAAAGAAGACATACAAGTGGCCACAAACATATGAAAAAATGCCCCACATCACTCATCATCATAGAAGTGCAAATTAAAACCACAATGAGATATTTTATACCACTCAGAATGGCTATTATTAAAAAGTCAAAAAACAGATGTTGGTGTGGATGCAAAGGAAAAGGAACACTTGGCCTAGCGTGGTGGCTCACACCTATAATCCCAGCACTTCAGGAGACCAAGGTGGATAGATTGTTTGACCCCAGTAGTTTGTGACCAGCCTGGGCAATGTGGTGAAACCCCATCTCTACTAAAAATACAAAAAATTAGCTGGGCCTGTTAGTACATGCCTGTAGTCCCAGCTACTTGGGAGGCTTAAGTGGGAGGATCACCTGAGCTTGGGAAGTCGAGGCTGCAGTAAGCTTAGATTGCACCACTGCACTCCAGCCTAGGCAATGGGAGTTAGAGCCTATCTAAAAAAAAAGAAAAAAGAAAAAAAGAAAAAAAAAAAAA
>NW_012115777.1:5408943-5424790 GCF_000951035.1 Colobus angolensis palliatus | reverse complement strand
TGATGGGTACAGCACACCAACATGGCACAAGTATACATATGTAACAAATCTGCACGTTATGCACATGTACCCTCGAACTTAAAGTATAATAAAAAAAATAAAAAAAATAAAAATAAAACTACTGCCAAAATTAACAGAACTATAATGAATTATTACTATATGAAGCCACTTGGAGATAGACGCATAAGAAAAAATTGCTTTAGCCGTGTAAATGCAATAGTTCCAATTATATGGTTTCAAATTATTATTTCACAGTTTTAAAATCAATAATGTGAAATTCTCACGTAAAACACTGACAGGTTCCTTGTTTTCAGGAATTTAAAATCACAAATCCTCCCAAATTTTATTTTAAGTTAATGGGGTTTTTTATTTTACTCCATATTGAAACGATGTTAAGTCCAAGACCTATTTACCCATTCTTTTTTTTCCCCCTTGGAAATAAATGAGTTTGTCATATCTAATCACATCTCATTAGCTAAAGTAAGTCACATGGTCATGCCTATCTTCAACGTGGAGAGGAGTATAATCCTTCCATATTCCAGGAAAGGGAAGAGAACTAGAAATACTATTGTTTCTAGTAAAGTTTCTACACTACCTGAGAGTTCAAATGAAATTTTTATTTTAAAAACGATCTTATTGCGCAAAAAACATTTAAACAAAAATGACAAATTTTTAAAGATGAATAAATCACTCGTTTTCCACCTCTCGATTTCTGGGTTCTCATTTCCTTATGCCTTTAAAATTTTCACGTGCTTGTCATTAGAGTCTAAATACAATTTTTTTATACTTAGCATTATGTCATATCCATTTTTCTACATTGCTACAGTCTTTATTATTATTATTATTTTTCTTTGAGATGAAGTCTCACTCTGTCACCCAGGTTGGAGTGCAATGGCACGATCTCGGCTCACTGCAACCTCTACCTCCCAGGTTCGAGCGATTATCCTGTCTCAGCCTCCCAAGTAGCTGGGATTACAGGTGTACACCACCACACCCAGCTAATTTTCTGTATTTTTAGTAGACACAGGGTTTCACCATGTTGGCCAGGCTGGTCTCGAACTCCTGACCTCAAAGTTCTGGGATTACAGGTTTGAGTCACCATGCCCAGTCTATAATTTTTGATACCAGTGTAATAAATTGAATTCTTAATAAATCAGATGTTCTTAGAGTATCTAATAATTCCTATTCTGATTTTAAATTTGTATTCAATCTAATCCTTAATCCTCTCCTGTGTTTAAAGAAAATAAATCAATAAACTAATACATTTCATGTCTTAAGCACTTGTCAGAAAACTTGAGATTTTCTGGTCCCTCATAACATGCAAATAGGCTATTAAAGAATCTGCTTGGCTCTGAGAAAGTATTACTAAATTCTTTTTTTTTTTTTTTTACTGATAAAAGTTTTATTTTTATTTTTATTTTTTTTATTTTTTTTTTATTTTTTTTTTAATTTTTATTTTTTTTATTATACTTTAAGTTCTAGGGTACATGTGCATAACGTGCAGGTTTGTTACATATGTATACTTGTGCAATGTTGGTGTGCTGCACCCATCAACTCGTCAGCACCCATCAATTCATCATTTATATCAGGTATAACTCCCCAATGCAGAGACATTTTTTTTCTAACATAAATAAGTAGCTTGACAATCTTGCCAACAGAAAAAAGAGCAGAAGCTAAATAAAGGAATGTGATTATTAAATTGGTCAAAAGCTGTATCTAAAGATGTCAATTTTTCAGAGAAGAGTGATATTTTAAGAAAATAAATTTTTACTTTATAAAACTCTTTCTTACAAAACCAAAAACTGAGGAAGTAACAGGGTAATATAAGATTATTTACTGTAAGTTTCCATTTAATGGCAAGTTCCCTTGAGTGAGTTTGAAATATATAATAAATATACAAAAATTAAATGGCATCAAAGCTGCCCGGTTGTGCACCTAATATAAAAATGAGCAATTCCTGTGCTGAACTTTAGGATGTTGAAGCTAGTGGCTCAACCATTAATTGAGTGTTAATGGAAGACAAGAAAAAGATACACATTAAAAATTGAGGCACTGGCAAGAAAGTGGCTCCCAGACAATTTCTAGTTGTTTAGGAAAAATCTTGAGAATACTTTAAGGGAATCTAATAATACATGTTGCATGAAGAAAAAAAATGTGTATATTTAAATGTGTCCTACCATTTTCACTTCAATATCATCTTGTTCCTCCTCAACTTTTATTTCTTCCTCCTGAATTAAGTGAGACCTTTTTTCTTGTTGTTTGGACTCTTCTTCGACCTCTTTGCTGATTGCTTTCTCTACATTGTCAATATCATCTTTGACAAGCTCAGTTACTGTGGAAGTGTGTTCTTTTGATGGTGTTGAAACAGGGTGCAGTGCAGAAACATGATCATAGTGAGTATGCAGGAGTCGTACAGCAATGTCACTTGTTGCTAATATCCTTGGAATCTCAAATCCAATTTGTGTTTCAGAGAATCTGACACTTCTGTGCCTGTTAATAATTAATTACAACAAAAAAGATGAGACCCTAGAAAACTCTAGATCTGTGTCAAATTTATAACTAAGCAGTATTTCTCTTCATTTTAATTTTGCTCCAATTTTTAGTCTGATTACATGTGCTTTCTTTGCAGGATTTGGACCCAGTTGCGGATGCTATCCTTCTCAAAACCGTTTATTGGGATCCATAACCCCACAGTCTTCTCCATCTCTGGCAGTTCCTTCTGTCTCCTCTATATGGCCTTCTTCCTGACCATCCCTTCGATATTGATATTACTCAGTGCTCCATCCTAAGCCCTCTTTCTCCTCTCCCTCAACACACACTGGATATTGTTACTTCTGTGGCCTCAATTACTATCTACACTATCAGAGGTTTTTAATAAGAGCTTTATTTTTCCTAGGGTTGGGTAGGGGTATGACGCATCTCTGAATGGACTTTAAGAGGTCCAAAAATGCCCTTCCACAAGTGCAAGCATCTGTAATTGCTTGACATTCGGAAGAATCTATGACTCCCGAAAAGTGAAGAACCATTGGTCTATATGCTGATGACTCCTCAAAATATACTACACTTCAGATTGCTCTCAATGCCTCCAGCCAGTTGCACTCTGGTATCTTATAAGTACTTCACACTCAGCCAGTTCAGCACCGAACTCATCATCCTTACAACCCCCACCCCAATCATCATCAAAATGAAACTTGTTCTGCCTGCACTATTCCTTATCTGGTAAAAGACAACACCTAATTCTCTTCTTAAACCTGGGTAGTGAGTACAGAGCTATTCATTTTATTTTTATTCATTTAAAACTACACAGATTAATTTCCTTCACTTTTCTGTACTTGACATATTTTACAATGAGAAAGGTTACTATATTGTCCCCGATTAGATGTGAACTGAAGAGTTGTTTTTTTTTTTTTTTTTCATAGCAAAAGGAAAGAACTTGGGAAATTTTGTTCTTCCCTTTTACTAAACATCAAAAATAAAGTCCAATTTTTTTTAAAAAAAATGTCACATGGCTAGTCTTTTCAGAGGTAGGATCCACACCCAGGCCTCCTAATTTTTATTCTGGTTATTTTTCTCTAAAACTCACTGCTATACTAATGCAAGTAACTTAAAATGTTTAAAGATCAAGCAGCAACCAAGTGATCATGAATTTGCCATCATCACTGTCATTCCTCAGAAAAATGTTTCTTTGTTGAAAACTACTGGGGAAACAGCACTTAAATGTCCAAGAAATACACATATGAAAATCTATTATTTTTAACAGTTCACAAAGATTCATTAAAAAAAAAAAAAATCCAGATTGCCATGTAGAAAGTACCTATCAGCCAGGCACAGTGGCTCACATCTGTAATCCCAGCACTTTTTGGAGGCCAAGGCAGGCTGATCACTTGAGGTCAGGAGTTTGAGACCAGCCTGGCCAACATGGTGAAACCCTGTCTCTACTAAAAATACAAAAAAATCAGCCAAGTGTGGTGGCATGCGCTTGTAATCCCAGCTACTCAGGAGGCTGAGGCACAAAGAATCGCTTGAACCCAGGAGGTGGAGGTTATAGTGAGCCGAGATCACACCACCGCATTCCAGCCTGGATGACAGAGTGAGACTCTGTCTCAAAAAAAAAAGAAAAGAAAAGAAAAAGAAAGTACCTACCAATTCTATTTTTTTTGGAGGGTAGAGGGGTTAAGTGGGTAAAGAGAAGAGGAAGACCTGGTATTTAATCAGTATATATTTGTAATAAACACTATAACTTTTACATGCACTAATGTTTAATCTTCAATCCAATCCTATTAAGGGACATAATCATCATTTTACTGATGATATACTGAAGCTCAACAAAGTTAAGTAACTTGCGTTAAGTAAATGGCAGGTTTATGATTCAACCTTCAGTGGGCTAATTTCCTAAAATGGGCTTAAGTCATCTGGCAATCATGATGTGGTTCAATGTCTTTCCACCTACAGGGAAAGTATTATCCACAAGGGTACCTTGGATTCTTCTTGAGGTTTGCCCACACATATAGAGTAACATTTTCATCTTTAATGACTTTTTCCATATTTCCACTGTCCAGATCTGCCAAAGTACTAGCTTGCTGTAAGAGAAAAGGAAAACATTACAAAGG
Source organism: Colobus angolensis palliatus (assembly GCF_000951035.1). NCBI lineage: Eukaryota > Metazoa > Chordata > Mammalia > Primates > Cercopithecidae > Colobus > Colobus angolensis. The sequence continues at coordinate 5,420,180 of NW_012115777.1, read as the reverse complement.
GCCACAGGCCTCATAAATTATACAACTTAGATAAGTTACTTTATCACTTATATGTTGGATTCCCTTTATTAACCACCTAAAAGAGTAACTTGGGTAAAAATCAGGTTCAATCAACATGACAAAGGATTGTTTTAAAAAATTCTCTAAAGGATGCAAATGTATTTACTTACTTAAACATGCACCTCCTTTTTCCACTCAGTTTCTCCTAAGGTGTCTAAGAATTAAAGTTGCTCTTAGGTTGGGTGAGGTGGCTCATACCTGTAATCTGAGCACTTTGGTAGGCCAAGTTGTAAGGATCATTTGAGTCCAGGAGTTCAAGAACAGCCTGGGTAACATAATGAGACCCCACAGGTCTACAAAAAATTAGCTGGGTGTGGTGGTGTGCGCCTGTAGTCCCAGCTACTTGGGAGCTGGGAGGATCCTAGGTGGAAGGATTGCTTGAGTCTGGGAGGTTGAGGCTGCAGTGAGCCATGATTGCACCATGCACTCTAGCCTGGGTGACAGAGCGAGACTGGGTCTCAGAAAAGTAAAAAATAAAATTGCTTCTGTATTTCCAGGTAGCACCTGTGGATTAATATTATGTTACCTTTCTCAGTCATAACATCAGAATCATGACTTTTCATTTTAACTATACACATGCTGCTTTATCTGTATCTTATTAAAATGTAGACTATTCTACTGCAAAGTTAACCTACCTCGGAACACATCAAGTTTAGAAAGCAAAATATCCAGCTTATAAAATCCAGATGAGTCATGTTTTCACTAGTCTAATACTTAATATCCAATATTAACCATAAAACTCAAGTATGTTCTTAAGAATTTTAAAGCAAAAACTAACATAGTTTGATGCCTATTGCTCAAGAAATCAGCTGTCATAAAGGATTTGAATAAGTCAATATGCGGTTGCTAGAACGTAAAACTTTAAAATGTTGAAGATTATATTTATTATTAATTTTTTAAGTGTGATTATTCTTGCACACTTTTTGTTTTCTGTAACTGTAACTTTTTGAAGTGTTCAGGACAGTTATCTTGTATAATTGTCCCACATTGTGGATTTCTATTATTGTTTGCTCATCGCATTGTTTAACTTGCTCCTCTTTATTTTTGTACACTGGAAGGTCTAGGGGTTTAACTGAATTCAGGTCCACCACTTTCAGCAAGGAGGCATCATAGGTTATGCTGTATTCTTCATGCTGCATCCTATCAGAAGACATACGATGTTCCATTATATTAATGATATGAACTTGATCACTTGGTTAAGGTGCTGACCACCAAATCCACCCATTGCAAAGTACATTTTCCCCAATCTGAGGTCAAATACTTTGGCACTAGGAGAATTATGTATTCCTCAACAGCTTTTCACCTAATCACTTAGGTAGCCGTTGAGGATCCTTATGTGAAGCAGTTACTACACTGGGAATTGAAAAATGGTGATTTCCTAACTGATCACTGCATCCACATTAGATAGATGGCATTCTACTGTAAAGAACTGTTCTTTCTCCACTCCACCTTCCCCTTTGTTTCTGAAGTATCACTATAAACTCAAAAATTTTTATTTATTCAATTTTTTATAATTGATTATAATCATTATTCTGATATTCAAATTATTTATTCCAAATTTGATCAGTGGGACTTCTAAGCTAGCCACTTAGCTAACGGCATCTCTTTCATACAATGTCATTAGTCTCTGAGCGTTTGCTTGCCTTCTAGCACAGGAAGACAATCCAGCCTCATCTTTCACTTTTCCTGCCCCAGAACTGAAATCTCAAATCCTATTTATGGAATAAAAATAAATCTGGTTCATGCTGATATTTCAAACTGAAATATAACATTATAGTATTTTTTCTAATCCTCCTCCTCCTCCTCTTCTTCTTCCTCTTTTATTTATTATTATTATTTTTTGAGACAGAGTCTGCCTCTGTTGCCAAGGTTGAAGTGCAGTGGTGCGATCATGGTTCGCTGCAGCCTTGACCTCCTGGGCTCAAGCGATGGTCCCACCTCAGGCTCCCAAGTAGCTGGGACCACAGGCAAACCATGCCTGGCTAATATATATATATATTAGGATGAGGTCTCTTATCCTATCCTTATATATTATTATCCTAAGAATAATAATATAAGGTGAGTACAAAAGTAATTGTAGTTTTTGCCATTACTTTTAATGGCAAATAGAAATAATATTCTATTTCTTCAAAAATAAAATGTCTGGTGGGGAGCAGTGGCTCACACATGTAATCCCAGTACTTTGGGAGGTCAAGGAAGAAAGACTGTTTGAGTCCAGAAGTTTGAGACCAGCCTGGGTAACACAGGGAGATTCCATATTTACTATCTCTAAAGAAAACCAAATCAAACCAAAACAAATTACATTTAAAAATAAAATATTATCAGTTATTAAATCTGAATAAATATATGTACTTTATTCTACTAACTTTTCCATAAACTCTTGATTTTTCAGTTTAAAAAATACTGAATTATTTTATATATAACATAAAATGTTAGCTCTTATAAAACTTAATATATAAGCAAAATATCACACTTACTCTGAGAAGTATTTCTGTGGCTACATTGAATTTAAGATGAAGGAGCTCCTGCAGTTGTAGAATTGACTCTTGGTACTGTATTATATTTTTATCTTGCAAATCACACGGTGGAGTTTCCAATAAAATAAATTTCAACTTCTCAATTAACTGTAAAGTAAAATAATATTTGCATTAATTCTCAGAGAAATAGTCAAGGACAAGTGAAAAAGGGAATGTTCTATCCCTTTTGAATTGAAGAACACATCCTTAGCAAAACATATAGAAATCCTTTCCTGTATTTATTCTGTAATTTAAGATCATAAACAAAAATTTCCTCCCAAACTCCCTTAAAATTAATTGTAACACACTGAATAAATAAAAATCCATGAGTGTATAGTGTTAGACGTTCAGAAATGAAAGGGGAAGGTCGGGTGAAGAAAGAACAGTTCCTTACAGAAGAATGCCATCTATCTAATGTGGATGCAGTGATCAGTTAGCAAATCACCATTTTTCAATCCCCAGCGTAATAACTGCTTCAGATAAAGATCCTCAATGACTATCTAAATGATTAGGTGAAAAGCTGTTGAGGAATACATAATTCTTCCAGTGCCAAAGTATCTGACCTCAGATTGGGGAAAATATACTTTGCAATGTGGAGATTTAATGGCAAACACCTTAACCATATGATCAAATTTGCATCATTAAATTAATAATGGAACATCATATGGCTTCTGATAGGATGCAGTATGAAGAACACAACATAATCTATGATGCCTTCTTGCTGAAAATGGTGGCTCTGAATCTAATTAAACCCTCGGACCTACCAGTTAACTATGTGTGACAGAGCTTTCATTAGCAAGTTAATAAATGAGTGGCAACTTGTCATTATCTAAGACTGAGAGACAATAGAAAAAACAACAATAATATAACAATGATGAGGAGAAGGAGGTGGAATAGAACTACTACCATTTTTACTGACTGTTTACTATGTACCAGGAACTGTTCTAAATATTGTATATGTTTTAATGCATTTAGTCTTCATTATAATTCTATGAGGTAGATATTGTTATGGTATATATTTTATAGATGACGAAACTGAGGCACAGTGTGATGAAGGAACAACTAGTAAGTGGCAGAATTAAATTTCGAACACTGACACAGATAATACGTAGAAATTTTCTGATTTAAAACAGGCAGCATCGTAGGGTAGGGTAGTATGGACTCAAGCAAGAATGCTAGGCTTCAATTCTGGCCACCTCTCAACTAGCAGTGTGGTCTTGGGCAAGTCATTTAACATCCCTGTGCCTTAACTTCCTCATTGGAAAAATGGGGTTTATAGTACCTATCTCCTAGTGTTACCATGAGAACTCAGAAAGTTAGTATTTCCAAAGCTTGGCATAGATTAAGTAGTACATAAGAGCTTATTAAATAAATTTGAAAATTTGGAAATTGGTGTTTACTATGGGGCCATTTCCTTCTGTTACTGCTATCCAACTCCACTTGTTCTGCAGCTTTCTGCTTTCGTTTCCTATTGCTGTGATTACTCCCCTCTTCTGTCTCCTGTGTTACTGAACTTATCCTTTTCTCATCTTTTTTGCTCTTTATTACTTGTACTTCTGACTCCTCATTCTTGTAACAGGAAGATGTCCCTTGCAGCTCATCACTGGTGAACTCTAGTACTACTTCCCACTACCTCCCTGCTAATTGCAAAGTACCAGATTCCTAAGCTGACGTTATGCCATGGCAGCTTCTCTGGTAAAGAGGATGTGTAGTAGCAAGAACACTGTATGATTAATCCACTGGCATTTAAATAGCTCAGACTGTATGGGAGACTCCTTGGGCCTTTGGAAAGTCAGAGTAAGGTCCATCTAAGGTCTCATAGTGGACTGTAAGCAAATCACAATCTATCTTTCTTTATTTGTTAAAGGACTCTCATAACTCTGTTGTTCAGATTAAATCATGCAATGCATGGTATGAGCTTAAAAGAGTCTACAGTTATACTCTCTTATGACAACATGAAGTTAAACTACAGCAGCAATGACAGGAAGCATAAAACTGTGAGGAACTAGACCAAAAAAGCACTAAAGGATAATAACAGAAATGAGAGTAGTGAATTCCTTCTAGTTTCTATTATCATGTAAGTGTGTTTAACTCTGAATTTATTTATCCTAACTTGATGTGACATAAAAAGAAGTATTTGGTCTCTGCCGCCTGTTCCTGGTATAAGCTTCTTAGAATTTCTTGAGGGCCAGGAATGAGAGAGACAGCTTTTGTTATTTATAATAAGCCCTTTTCAACCTTAGTCTGAGTTTATGCTAGTATGATGAGTCTTAGCAGATGGGGGCTGACTGCCAGAGGGACCAACCATGAGATTAGAGGGCTGAAACCTGCAGCCCCACTCCCTGGCCTCGAGGATGGGGAGAGGGGATGAAGATGAACTGAAACGTCAGTGGCAAATGATTTAATCAATCATGCCTACATAAAAGAGGTTTCCATAAAAAACTCAAACAACGAGGTTCAGAGAACTTTCTGGTTGGTGAACACACTGAAGTGCTGGAAGGGTGGAGTGCCCCAAGAGGGCATGGACGCTCTACATTCCTCCCTACAGACCTCACCCCTTGTATTTCTTCATCTAGTTGTTCACTTGTATCCTCTGTAATATCCTTTATAATAAACCAGTAGAGGCGAGTAAATGTGTCCCTGAGTTTTGTGAACCATTATAGCAAATAACCTGACCAATGGCTTGTGGCTGATTTATAACAGGCTGATCAGAAGTACAGGTGACAAGCTGGGACTCGTGACTGGAAGTGAAGGAAGACGCAGTTTTGCGGGACTGGGGTCTGCACTAGCTCTAAGTACTCAGTACCAGCACTGGATCGAAGGACACTTAGTAGGTATCTGGAGAGTTGGAGAATTGGTTGGTGTGAGAAAACCCCATATACATTTGGTGTCAGAAGTGTTAAAAGTATAAACACTAGTTTTTCTTTTTACTTAGAATTTCTCAAGTTTCTTGAATGTGAGGATTCACATCTTTCATCAATTCTGGAAATTTTTCAGTCATTATCTCTTTGAATATTGTCTCTCTTCCATTCTTCTGTATCCCTTCTTTTCCATATATTTTTAGCCCTTCTTACTCTATCATACATGCCTGTCAACTGCTCTTTCATATTTTCTATTTCTTCGTCTCTGTGCTGTCTTCTGGTAAATTTTTCCAATCCAACTTTTGATTTACTCCTGATTAAAAATTCTCAGCCGGGTACAGTGGCTTATGCTTGTAATCCTAGCACTTTGGGGGGCCAAGGTGGGTGGATCATTTGACGTCAGGAGTTTGAGACCATCCTGACCAACATGGTGAAACCTCATCTCTACTAAAAATACAAAAATTAGCTGGGTGTGGTGGCACATGACTGTAATCCCAGCTATCGGGAGGCTGAGGCATGAGAATTGCTTGAACCCAGGGGGTAGAGGTTGCACTAAGCCAAGATTACGCCACGGCACTCCAGCCTAGGTGACAGAGCGAGATGCCACCCCAAAAAATAAATTAAATAAATATTCTTAGTGGAGACATTTTTGTTTCTTATTCACTAAAGATAAGCCAAACACTTCTTATCTCTTTTTGCACAATAAATTTTTCTTGTTATCCATAATGTCTTTTGAGGTTCCCAGCCATATAGGAGTCTCTGGTTCAACTTGCCACCTTGTATGTACTCTACTAGGCTTTGCATCCTGATGGCCCTTTGAACCAGTGCTAAGCCACTAGTAGCTAGCTAGCTAGGCCACTAGGTAGTTAGCTGGGAAGCCACTGGCTTCAAGACTTTCTTACTTTCTGGATTGTTTTATGGCCTGTAAGGTTTTACCTTACTTTTTTGTGATTAGGGCAATGAATTTAAATTTTTTAAAATAAATTAGTTTTTTTCCCCCCAGTATTTTTAAGTGCATTGTAAAGTGGAAGTTTCCAGGCTAGTCTAACCATCCTATTTGCAGGAACAAAAGTTAGAATATTCTCTTTTGTCTTTGTACCCCCATTGTCTCTAACAAGAGTCTATACCTGGCACCTAGTAAACATTAAAAATCATGGGTACTAAATTACTGAACAGTGGATATTCCAACTGAGGATAAAATTACCCACTACCCCCACCTGAGCTATCTACATGAACGCATGCAACTTGATTTTTTTTCTTGATTAGACAGACAAATAATGTTTTATGATATGGTGACCTTAGCTAATGTGGCAAGGAATTCTTAGGACTTGTAAAAAGAAAAAAGAAAATGAAAAAGCTTACCAATTACTTCTTTTGCTAAGGGTTCAGAAGCAGTAGTGTTATTATTTGGCAAGTAATATATTAATTTATTTTTATTTTGAGTTAATATCAGACTATTTGTAATAGCCAGTTTATAGGAAAATACATAAACACCTACATTTAGCACTACTTTACTCTTCTCAATCACTTCCTCAAAAGTCTCATTTGTTTTCTCTTTCCACAAACTAATAAACGTGTTCATTTCTTGGGCTACTGAAGGATCAGGACTCCCATCACATTGAATGTAGTGTTTCCACTGTGGAATAAAAACGTTTAAAGGTTCACACTGATGAAGATTCAACCAAAGATTAAATGACTTCTTTTTTGAAGTATAAATTCTTATAACCTAGTTTAACCAACTTAGATAAAAACGTGATAGCTTTAACCATTAACTTGAGAGAGCTCCAAAATAACCAAATTCTTATTTATCCAAGTAATTTCTAATACTTAACATTCAGATACATAGAAGCACTAATTACTTTCAGATTTTTATTTTTAAAGCATTATTTATAAGTAGTTTTTGTTTTGTTTAGTTTTCCTCTCTAATCATAGAGCTGCTTATTTGCAAAGGCCAACACTTGGGCTAATATCTACTTCCCAAGTTATTACTAATGTCTAGTTGCCACTGGCATTTTAGTACGAGGCCTTCCATTCATTTTGTGGTTTATGCAGATTTCACATTTGTAATCATATTGTACTGTACTGAGAATTTTTCACTTAAGATTATACCACAATCTTTAGCCATATTATAGTTTTTCATTTTTCTTCTGATATTCACCTACATTATTTCCAAAGTTATGCTGTTGTGAGCAAGACGAGACTGCCTTAAGCACAAAGCTTTTACGTTTTAATTTAGCATAATTTCCCTAGTATACATTCCCAACAATTGAGTCAGTGTCGAAGAATATAAACATTTCAAGGACAATATTACTGACAAATAGCTTTCTACAAAGTTATGTTACTTTACTTTGCCATAAGCAATCAATTTGTCAGATGAGAGGGTTTTTTAAAACAGATAAATTTAAAGTTTCTTGGCATCAAAATTGGACTACAACTCCATCTTGTGGTGACAAAAGTATTAGCTAAAAAAGAGAAATCAGTCTTACCCGAGAAAGCAATCTAGTCTCCTGTTTCAATTTCTCTGCTTCAGGAAAACACCTCTCTAATAAATAAAGTTCTTCAAGTTCTTCATTTCTCCTTTCTAGATCCTGTTGCACAAGGACAGATATATTGATCTGCTCTTTAATTTTAGCTTTTTGTTTCACAATTAGCATCTAAAACACGTGGCTAAATATATAACTGTAGTTCCAAAATGAATATTAAAATTAGTTTGAATATAACTGATATCTCCAAAAGGTTTCATCTGTAACAGTGGCTTACAAAGTGTGATCTATAGACTCTTGGTGGCTCTAGGACTTGGGATCTGTGAGGTCAAATCTATTTCCATAATTATATTAACATTATCTGACTTTTTCATCGTGTACCTATTTGCACTGATTGTGCAAGATGGTGTGAAAGTGCTGATGTCTTAGCACAAATCAGACAGTGACCCCAAACTGTACTATTTCTACGGGGAGAGGTGAGGGGAAGGAACCAGCTTGACAAAAGAATGCCCGGATGGACAGGTACAGTGACTCACAACTGTAATCCCAGCCTTTGGGAGGCCGAGGCACGCAGATCACGAGGTCAGGAGTTTGAGACCAGCCAACATGGTGAAACCCCGTCTCGACCAAAAATGCAAAAATTAGCCAGGTATGGTGGCGTGTGCCTGTAAGCCCAGCTACTCGGGAGGCTGAGGCGGGAGAACTGCTTGACCCTGGAGCCAGAGGTTCCACTAAGCCAAGACCGCGCAACCACACTCCAGCCTGGACAACAGGGCAAGACTCTGAATCACATTAAAAAAATAAAAATAAAAAAAAAAGAATGCCCTGATGAAGAGGTGAAAAATTATTAATTGTATTAAAACTCAACCCTAAGTCCATGTCTTTTTAATATCCTGTTGGATAAAATGGGAAGTAAGCACAAAGCTCTTCTGTTGCATATCAAATGACAATACTGTCTTGAGAAATATCACTTGTGCAATTATTTGACTATTTTGGCAGACATTCTCTCAAAAATGAATGAATGGAGTGTGTCACTTTAAGGATACAACTCAAAATATTTATTGCCAATGATAAAATTCAAGCTTTCAGGCAAAAATTCAAATTTTAGAAAACTTGTATCTATCACTGTAAGTTTGAAAGTATTCCAATCTTTAAAAACTTCTGGTTTGGGCCTGGTGTGGTGGCTCACATCTGTAATCTCAGCACTTTGGGAGGCAGGGGTGCATGGATCACAAGGTCAGGAGTTCGAGACCAACCTGGCCCTGTCTCTACTATAAATACAAAAATTAGCCGGGCGCAGTGGTGGCCACCTGTAATCTCTGCTACTCAGGAGGCTGAGGCAGGAGAATCACTTGAACCTGGGAGGTGGAGGTTGCAGTGAGCCGAGATCATACCATTGCACTCTAGCCTGGGTGACAGAACAAGACTCCGTCTCAAAACAAAACGAAAAAACTTCTGATTTGATTGGTGATTATACTAATGTATGTGATTTTTGATAATGAATAATAAATTACATCAACATTTGGAAGCAAATAATTCAGTGAACCAAACCTTTTCAAGCAAGCAACACATGATGATGCTAAATCATATATGAAAACAAGATCTATTCAGAGGGTAAGATAGATCAATGTTTCAAAATAACAGAGTATGAATAGTTCATTGATATGGTTTCATATTCCACATTAAGAAACTATGACTTGTAGAGTTTTGATATAGTATCAAAGAAGAATATCCACAATTATCAGAAAGGCTATTACAATATTACTTTTTTTCCAATTTCGTATCTATATGAGGACAGATTTTCTTTATATGCTTCATACAAAACAACACATTGCAACAGATGGAATACTGAAATAGATATGAGAATCCAGCCGTCTTCTGTTAAGTCAGATATCAAATAAATTTTTAAAATGTAAACAATGCCATTCATATCCTCAATTTTAAAAAAAAGTTGTTTCTTTAAAAATGTTCATGCATTTACTTGTGTTTAATAAAGTTTATTTTTATCAACATGTAATGTCTGTTAATGTAAGCAGTTTAAAATTTTTGTTTTAATTTCTAATATGGTAAAATATTGATTGATGTAATCCACATAAACATAAGCTCCTTGGGGGGGTCTTCAGTTTTTAATAGTAATGGAGTTTGGTCTTGAGATCAGAATATTTCAGAATTACTGATCTAAAAGATTCTAGTGAAACAGACAAGTGAAACTAAAAAAGGAGAGGTAGAATTTGAATATTTTGCTTTTTTTTTTTGTTGGTTGCTGTCAACTTGTCTATAAAACGGATTCACATATGCTTTAAGGTTACAAGCATAGGCTCTTCAGCAAGACCTGCTTAGATCTAAGTCTTGACTATGCCACTGATTAGATGCTGAATTTCTCCGTACCTTGATTTTCTCATCGGTGAAATCTAGATAACAATGTCACTTATTCTACGGTAGGATTAAGTTCATGTAGGCCTAAATATTACTGGTAGCTATGGACTGAGAAGGACATTAAATGACAATAGATCTGATAGCCATAGTTTAAAGTATTCATTAAGAACATTATTAATGTTTATTTACTTTTGCTTCAAGTCGATTCCATTTTTCTTTCTCAATTCGTTGTATTTCAAGCCTTTCCTTTTCTTCTTTCTCATATTTCAAACGGGCTTCCTCTAAAGAACCAAAAAAATTTTTTTTTTCTCAGTGAACAGATCACTGTATTTTTTAGCCCTTAAAATTACTCCTAACATTTTCAAGATGTAGTGGTGGCATCTTTTGTAGAAGTCACAGTCTTTATTACATGGTAGATATGAGAAAAGTGTCAGTTCTCCATTCTTCAAGAAAGTAACTACAAGAAAACATCAAACAACCCCATCAAAAAGTGGGCGAAGGATATGAACAGACACTTCTCAAAAGAAGACATTTATGCAGCCAACTGACACATGAAAAAATGCTCATTATCACTGGCCATCAGAGAAATGCAAGTCAAAACCACAATGAGATACCATCTCACACCAGTTAGAATGGCGATGATTAAAAAAATCAGGAAATGGCTGGGCATAGTGGCTCACGCCTGTAATCCCAGCACTTTGGGAGGCTGAAGTGGGTGGATCACAGGGTCAGGAGTTCAAGACCATCCTGCCTAACACAGTGAAACCCATCTCTACTAACAATACAAAAAAATTAGCTGCGAGTGGTGGCAGGCACCTGTGGTCCCAGCTACTCTGGAGGTTGAGGCAGAATAGCGTGAACCCGGGAGGCAGAGCTTGCAGTGAGCCGAGATTGCACCACTGCACTCCAGCCTAGGCAACAGAGCAAGACTCCATCACAAA
>NW_012115777.1:5319831-5408428 GCF_000951035.1 Colobus angolensis palliatus | reverse complement strand
TCAAAAAAAAAAAAGCCCACAATAATATTTTTCTTCTCCAAAAGGTTTATAGAAATCCAATAGTGATTTTAACCAATAAAGTATGGCAGACCTATCACGGCAATGGAGAGGAAGTCAAGTCTTCAGAAGACTTCCATAATCTTGTGACATCTACATCTTCAAATGCAATTACCTTAATCTTCTCCTGCTCTCACTATTAAAAACAAAATGTGAAGTACATATTGAAGAGTATTAGTTTAATCCAATATAAATAAAACATGCCCCAAGATATAGATCCTGATACTGTATTTGTATCAGGAGTCACCTAAAAAAAAGGATGTATAAAATTATACACAAAAAATCAATATGGAACCTAGGAACAGTCTTTTAAAAACCTATATCTAAATACTCAGATGTTAAAAACCACTTTTTGGTACTTTAATTAATAAACACTTTCATCAATGTTTAATTTTTTAACAAATAAAATTAGTATTTTAAATTTGGTAAATAAATATTAAACTGTAAAAATTTAGGCTGCTCTACATATTTCTTGCTAGTGTATATTCCCCACATTTAATGAATTTGAGTTTCAGAATTTTTACCGATCAGCACCAGTGCTCCTAATTTCATCAGTAAACATAAACACTTCAAGATAGGGTTACCAGAATTAGCAAATTAAAACATGGGATGCTCAGTTGAATTTGAATTTTAGATAAACAATAAACATTTGCTGAATATGAATTCTAAATTTCTCTTCAAAGAATTAATAAGTCAGTATGTTCAATTCTTTGCTTTCTACGTTTAAACTTCCTTGTAAAGCAACCTTTTTCAATTACCTACTCCACCCTGACTTATTCTGATCACCTGCTCCACCCTGACTCATTCTGATCACCTGCTCCACCCTAACTCATTCTGATCACCTGCTCCACCTTAACTCATTCTGATCACCTCCTCCACCCTAACTCATTCCAATTTCCTGCTACCTGCTCTGTCCTGACTCTCGCCAAAGCGCTTACCCGTCTTTCTCTTTAAATTAGCCAATCGGAATTAGTTTTGCCTGTGCGGTCTAACCCTAGCCAATAGGGGAACAACACAGCAGCAGGGGCCATGTGCGCCAGGGATAAGAACACCTTCTCCTCCCTCCCTTGTCCAAGTGTGTGCCCACCATTGCTCCACTGGTGAGAGCATACCCTTCTATAGAAGTACCTTGCTTTGCTGAGAATTAAAAAGAAAATTTTATATTTGAGTGCTATTTCTTTTGCAGCACCGAAACTTTATTTAAACAATTTTTTTAAGTTAAGTATGTCCCAAGTATTGCATGGGGCAAATTATCCCAAATTATCCATTTGATTATCTGAAAGTTAAATTTAACTGGGCTCCTGTATTTTATCTCTGGCAGCCCTATTTCAATATATATCTGAAAGAGACTGGCATGTACTAACATCTTTTTGGATACTTTCTAAATGATAGGTATCTATTATAAAACAGATTAAAATTTAAGAACTTTGAAAAAATATTGACTGTACTACAGAAGACCAACCTATCATGACTGTTACCTGTGTATGTATATAGTATCACTATTTATTTTGTACCTTCCTCTTTCAGTCGTCTCTCTTCCTCCTCTTGTAGCAGCTTCAATCGTTCAGCTTTGGTGATTTTCTTTTTCTTACTGCCAGACTTAACAAAGTCCACATCATAAAAAAAAGCTATTAACACGCAAGTTACTTGAAAAACACATCTTTTCAAATACTAATTATGAAAAACATTTTTGCTTTCATAAAACCAGCCTTTCATGCATTCATTCAACAAATAAGACTGCCTATTAGTGTAAAGCTTTGATTCAGTGCATTGAAGGACAAAGTCTGGGAACAAGAAAAATAAGAATATAAATTATTCAAAGGGTGACAGTGGCAAGTATGTGCAATTTAAATAATTCTCATTCCTAGTTTCCATATCTTTAAAATGGTGCTAAAGAAAACCTCCTCTTGTTGTAGAGAATAAAGTAAAACATATGTAAAAGCAGTTTGAAAACTGTACGCTTATAAAATTGAAAAGAATTCTTATGACTAACAGGTATACACAGAGTTATTTTGCAAGTTTGGAGGAAGGAGAGACTATTTTCAACAGTGAGGAGCATGTAAAATGTTTACAGAGTAGGTGGTATTTAAATCAGCGCTCAAAGGATTTTTACCAGTCAGAGAACATATTCCAAGAAGAGGGAAATGCAGGTACAAGATAGGGGATTGAAAGAGCATTGGATGGGCCAACAAGTTCAGCGGGCCCTAGAAAGACTCCAAGAAGAGGTGGTGAAGAAAATGAGAATGTGAAAGAAGGCTAGAGCCTATGCTAAAGAGTTTGGATACTATTCTTGGAGAAACAGAAAACTCCTAAAAGTTTTTGAGAAGGACTGTGGCTATAAAGAATATAATTTTGAAAATTAACCTTGTATTGGAGAAAAAAACATAAAGAGGATACCATTTTGGCAACAATTAACAAAATTCAATAAACTGAAGTCCTGGCAGTGTTTATAGAATAGATGTCATTTAAATTTGTGGCCAAAGGATTTTAACATTCAAGGGAAGATATCCCAAAAAGAGGGAAACAAAGGTGCAAGATAGGGAGCTGAATGGGCACTGGATGGGCCAACAAGGTCAGTGGGACCTGGAAATGTAGAGAAGATCCAATAAATATTTTACAAGCTAACTTAGTAATGATTAAAATTGGAGGCAAGGAGAGGAAAGAGTCAGGAGCAAGTCTCACAGAGGGAGAATGGCATCCAGAACAGGTTAATTTGAATGAAGAATTGTTAAAAATAATTTACATATAGTTAGTACAAAATGCTGATGGAGCATTCAGGCAATTCTGGCAGGCACTAGAACTGTAGAATTGAGGTTTAGCAAAGAGGTCATTGCTACAGAAGCAGCTATGAAAGCAATTTCTGTGATAACGACCTCTCCTCCATTTTCACAGGGGAAAGCTAAAAAGAAGAGCACCATCTAAATTTGGGAAGAATCCATAGAAAGAGTGGTTAATTGTTGGGATGTATAGACTCTTGGATCTTCTCTTTTTGGTTCACCTTCTCTAAGACGATCATAGACTCCATTAGCTCCACTGGGATCTCTAATCCATTGCCCTTACCACTTTTTCACTGTTCATTCACCTCCTCCACACCTTCATTTCTTCCTTTCCCAGGTTAGATTTCACAGTTCATCATCCTTATCACTAACTTATATACCTCCACTTCCCCTGTTCTCCTTGTCCTCTAAAAAGCTCAGCTGGCTAAATCATAGTTCTAGTGAAACTCAACTTTCCATTTGTTCTGTGCTAGCAATACGAGCTGCAGAACCTTATCACAGAAAAACACACATGGGCTCAAATTTATCAACATAATTTTAAAATAGACTCCAGATTGTGAATTTTAGCTCCAGATCGACTACAAGAACAAACCAGCAATCCTGAGGACCCACAGACACCCTGAAGGAAGCGAACTGCTCCTGTGGGACCTGGGAGACACCCGAAATACTGTGAGTGCCCGAACTGTGCGAGTGGGCAAGGGAGACACTCCTCTCACAAACACACACCCCCACTGGAGAAGCTGAGGGTCTATTTGCAGGAGAAGTTTCCGACTTTACCTGGAGCTGAGTCAAGTTGGAACGCTGAGGGAAATACAGGAGCAGAGGAAGCAGCAGAAAGGCCCTGGGAGCTCGCTGGGTCCGCAAGCAGCCCATTCCTGCCTGGCACCACAGGGATCCATTGGGAGGGTGGCCAGAGGAGCAGAGGGTAAAACTCCATAGGGAGAAGGAATTCTCTAGCTGAACTTTGTAACAATTTGAATGGGGCAAAAAGCCTCCTGGCCAGAACTTGGGGGAGGGCATGAATTGGCATGCGGACTTCACAGGCAGTGGGGGAAAGCTAAAGTCCTTTTCTCTCGCAGTTGGGAGGCAGATAGCCTCAGGCAAGTTTTTAAGTCCATCTCACCCTTCGCCTGGAAACAGACTCGGGTTGTTCGGGTGGCACAGTGGGAGTGAGACCGGCCCTTCAGTTTGCAGGGGAGCAGGGTGAGGCCTGTGACTGCCGGCTTTCCCCCACTTCCCTGACAACCTGCATGACTCAGCAGAGGCAGCCATAATCCTCCTAGGTACACAACTCCAGTGACCCAGGAATCTCACCCCCATCTTCCACAGCAACAGCAAGACCCGCGTAAGGAGAGTCTGAGCTCAGACACACCTAGCCCTGCTCCCACCTGATAGTCCTTTCCTATTCACCCTAGTAGTGGAAGACAAAGGGCATATAATCTTGGGAGTTCTAGGGCCCCACCCACCGCTGGTCCCTCTCCACACTACCACAGAGGAGGCTCTCTGGAAAGCGCCACCTCCTGGCAGGAGGCCAACCAGAACAAAAACAGAGCATTAAACCACCAAACTTAAGGACCCTCACGGAGTCCACTGCACCCTCCACCACCTCCACTGAAACAGGTGTTGGTATCCATGGCTGAGAGACCCATAGACGGTTCAAATCACAGGACTCTGTGCAAACAACCCCCAGTACCAGCCTGGAGCTGGGTAGATTCGCTGGGTGGCTAGATGCAGAAGAGAGACAATAATCACTGCAGTTCAGTTCACAGGCAGCCACATCCATAGGAAAAGGAGGAAATTACTACATCAACACCCCATGGAACAAAAGAATTTGAACAACAGCCTTCAGCCCTAGACTTTCCCTCTGATAGAGCCTATCCAAATGAAAAGGAACCAGAAAACCAACCCTGGTAATGTGACAAAACAAGGCTCTTCAACACCCAGAAAAAATCACACTAGTTCACCAGCAATGGATTCAAACTAAAAAGAAATCCCTGATTCACCTGACAAAGAATTCAAGAGGTTAGTTATTAAGCTAATCAAGGAGGCACCAGAGAAAAGGCAAAGCCCAATGCAAGGAAATCCAAAAAATGATACAAGAAGTGAAGGGAGAAATATTTATGGAAATAGATAGCTTAAAGAAAAAACAATAAAAAATTCAGGAAACTTTGGACACACTTTCAGAAATACAAAATGCTCAGGAACGTCTCAGCAATAGAACTGAACAAGTAGAAGAGAGAAATTCAGAGCATGAAGACAAGGTCTTCCAATTAACCCAATCCAACAAAGACACAGAAAAAAGAATAAGACAATATAAACAAAGACTCCAAGAAGTCTGGGATTATGTTAAATGACCAAACCTGAGAATAATTGGTGTAGCTGAGGAAGAAGAGGATTCTAAAATGCTAGAAAATATATTTGGGGTAATAATCAAGGAAAACTTCCCTGGCCTTGCTAGAGACTTAGACATCCAAATATAAGAAGCACAAAGAAGACCTGGGAAATTCATTGCAAAAAGATCTCTGCCTAGGCACATTGTCATCAGGTTATCCAAAGTTAGGACGAAAAAGAATCTTATGAGCGGTGAGACAGAAGCACCAGGTAACCTATAAAGGAAAACCCTATCAGATTAACAGCAGATTTCTCAGCAGAAACCCTACAAGCTAGAAGAGACTGGGGACCTATCTTCAGCTTCCTCAAACAAAACAATTGTCAGCCAAGAATTCTGTATCCAGCAAAACCAAGCATCATATACGAAGGAAAGATGCATTTTTAGACAAATAAATGCTGAGACAATTCACCATTACCAAACTACCACTACAACAACTGCTAAATCTTGAAGCAAATCCTGGAAACACATCAAAACAGAACCTCTTTAAAGCATAAATCACATAAGACCTATAAAACAAAAATGCAAGTTTAAAAGCAAAAACAAAAAACAAAACCAAAGTATACAGGCAACAAAGAGCACGATGAAAGCCACGGTACCTCACATTTCAATACTAACATTGAATATAAATGGCCTAAATGCTCCACTTAAAAGACATAGAGGCCAGAAACAATAGCTCATGCCTATAATCCCAGCACTTTGGGAGGCTGAGGCAGGGGGATCACCTGAGGTCAGGAGTTCGAGACCAGCCTGGCCAACATGGTGAAACTCTATACTAAAAATACAAATATCAGCTGGGTGTGGTGGCATGCACCTGTGATTCTAGCTACTTGGGAGGGTGAGGCAGGAGAACCACTTGAAGCCCAGAGGTGGAGGGTACTGAGATCACACCACTGTACTCCAGCCTGGGTGACAGAGAAAGACTCTGTCTCAAAAAAAAAAAAAAAAAAAAAAAGATACAGAACCACATAATGGATAAGAACTCCCCAACCAACTATCTGCTGCCTTTAGGAGATTCACCTAACACATAAGGACTCACATAAACTTAAAGGGGTGGAAAAGCATTTCATGCAAATGGTCACCAAAAGCGAGCAGGGGTAGCTATTCTTACATCAGACAAAATAAACTTTAAAGCAATAGTGGTTAAAAGAGACAAAGAAGGACACTGTATAATGGTTAAAGGCCTTGTCCAGGCCAGGCCCGGTGGCTCACGACTGTAATCCCAACATTTTGGGAGGCCGGGGAAGGGGGGTGGATCACCTGAGGTCAGGAGTTCAAGACCAGCCTGACCAACATGGTGAAACTCTGTCTCTAATAAAAATACAACAATTATCCGGGTGTGGTGGTGGGTGCCTGTAATCCCAGCTTCTCAGGAGGTTGAGACAGGAGAATCACTTGAACCTAGGAGGCAGAGGTTGCAGTGAGCCGAGATCATGCCACTGCACTCCAGCTTGCACAACAGAGCAAGACTCCATCTCGGAAAAAAAAAAAAAAAAAAAAGCCTTGTCCAACAGGAAAATATCACAACCCTAAACACATATGCACCTAACACTGGAGCTTCCAAATTTATAAAAACAATTACTAATAGACCTAAGAAGACAGACGGTAACACAATAATAATGGAGGACTTCAATACTCCATTGACAGCACTAGACAGGTCACCAAGACAGAAAGCCAACAAAGAAACAATGGATTTAAACTATACCTTGGAAGAAATGGACTTAACAGGTATATACAGAACATTCCATCCAACAACTGCAGAATACACATTCTATTCAACAGCACATGGAACTTTCTCCAAGATAGACCATATGATAGGCCATAAAATGAGCCTCAATACATTTAAGAAAATTCAAATTATATCAAGCACTCTCCTAGACCAAAGTGGAATAAAACTGGAAATCAACTCCAAAAGAAACCTTCAAAACCATGCAAATACATGGAAATTAAATAACCTGCTGAATGAGCATTGGGTCAAAAATGAAATCAAGATGAAAATTGAAAAATTCTTCAAACTGAATGACAACAACACTACCTATCAAAACCTCTGAGATACAGCAAAGGCAGTGCTAAGAGGAAAGTTCATAGCCCTAAATGCCTACATCAAAAAATCTGAAAGAACACAAATAGGCAATCTAAGGTCACAACTCAAGGAACTAGAGAAACAAGAGCAAACCAAACCCAAACCCAGCAGAAGGGAGGAAATAACCAAGATCAGAGCAGAACTAAATGAAATTGAATCACAAAAATGCAAAAGATAAATGAAACAAAAAGCTGATTCTTTGAAAAGATAAATAAAATTGATAGATCATTAATAAGATTAACCAAGAAGACAGAAAATCCAAATCATCTCACTAAAAAATGAAATGGGAGATATTACAACTGACACCACTGAAATGCAAAAGACATTCAAGGCTACTATAAACACCTTTATGCACATAAACTAGAAAATCTAGAAGAGATGGATAAACTCCTGGAAAAATACATCCCTCCTAGCTTAAATCAGCAAGAATTACATACTCTGAACAGACCAAAAACAAGCAGTGAGATTGAAATGGTAATTTAAAAATTACCAACAAAAAAAAGTCCAGGACCAGACAGATTCACAGCAGAATTCTACAAGACATTCAAAGAAGAATTAGTACCAATTCTATTGACACCATTCCACAAGATAAAGAAAGAAGGAACCCTCCCTAATTCATTCTATGAAGCCAGCATCACCCTAATACCAAAATCAGGAAAGGACATAACCAAAAAAGAAAACTACAGACTGATATCCTTGACGAACATAGATGCTAAAATCCTTAACAAAATACTAGCTAACTGAATTCAACAATACATCAAAAAGATAATTCACTATGATCAACTGGGTTTCATACCAGGGATGCAGGGATGGTTTAACATATGCAAATGTGAAACGACACATAAACAGAATTAAAAACAAAAATCACATGATCATCTCAATAGATGCAGAAAAAGGATTTGACAAAATCCAGCATCCTTTTATGATTAAAACTCTCAGCAAAATCAGCATAAAAGGGACATACCTTAATGTAATAAGAGCCATCTATGACAAACCCAGAGCCGACATAATACTGAATAGAGAAACCTGAAAGCATTCCCTCTGAGAACTAGAACAAGATAAGGATGCCCACTCTCACCCCTCCTCTTCAACATAGTACTGGAAGTGCTAGCCAGAGCAATCAGACAAAAGAAAGAAAGAAAGGGCATCCAAATTGGTAAAGAGGAAGTCAAACTGTCACTGTTTGCTGGCAATATGATAGTTTACCTTGAAAACCCTAGAAAGCTCCTAGAACTGATAAAAGAACTTAGCAGTTTCTGGACACAAGATTAATGTACACAAATCAGTAGTTCTTCTATACACCAAAAGCAACCAAGCAGAGAATCAAATCAAGAACTCAAGTCCTTTTACAATAGCTGCAAAAATAAAATAAAATACTTAGGAATATACTTAACCAAGGAGGTGACAGACCTCTAGAAGGAAAACTACAAAACACTGCTGAAAGAAATCACAGAAGACACAAACAAATGGAAACACATCTCATGCTCATGGATGGGTTGAATCAATATTGTGAAAATAACCATACTGCCAAAAGCAATCTACAAATTCAACACAATCCCCATCAGAATACCACCATCATTCTTCACAGAATTAGAAAAAACAATTCTAAAATTCATACAGAACCAAAAAAGAGTCCACATATCCAAAGCAAGACTAAGCAAAAAGAACAAATCTGGAGGCATTACACTACCTGATTTCAAACTATACTATAAGACCACAGTCAGCAAAACAGTGTGGTACTGGTATAAAAATAGGCTTATAGACCAATGGAACAGAATAGAGAACTCAGAAATAAACCCAAATACGTACAACTAACTGATCTTTGACAAAGCAAACAAAAATATAAAGTGGGGGAAAGGACACCCTTTTCAACAAATGGTGCTGGGATAATTAGCTAGTCACATGTAGGAGAATGAAACTGGATCCTCATCTCTCACTTTATACAAAAATCAACTCAAGATGGATTAAGGACTTAGACCTAAGACCTGAAACTATAAAAATTCTAGAAGTTAACATTGGAAAAACCGTTCTAGACATTAGCTTAGGCAAGGATTTCATGACCAAGAACATAAAAGAAATGCAATAAAAACAAAGAAAAATAGCTGGAACCTAATTAAAGAACTTCTGCATGGCAAAAGAAACAGCAGAGTAAAGAGACAACCCACAATGTGGGAGAAAATCTTCACAATGTATACATCTGACAAAGGACTAATATCCAGAATCTGCAACAAACTCAAGCACATCAGTAAGAAAAAAACAAACAATCACATCAAAAAGTGGGCTAAGGACATGAATACACAATTCTCAAAAGAAGATATACAAATGGCCAACAAACATATGAAAAAATGCTCAGTGTCACTAATGACCAGGGAAATGCAAATCAAAACCACAATGTGATACCCCCTTACTCCTGCAAGAATGGCCATAATCAAAAAATAAAAAAAAAAGTAAATGTTGGCATGGATATGGGGAACAGGGAACATTTCCACAAGACTGGTGGGAATGCAAACTAGAACAGCCACTACGGAAAACAGTGTAGAGATTCCTTAAAGAAATACAAGTAGAACTATCATTTGATCCAGCAATCCCTCTAATGGCTATCTAACCAGAGGAAAAGAAGGTATTATTCAAAAAAGACACTGGCACACACGTTTACAGCAGCACAATTTGCAACTGCAAAATCGTGGAACCAACCCAAATGCCCATCAATCAACGAGTAGATAAAGATAAGAAACTGTGATATAGATATGTGTGTGTGTATATATATCGTATCATACATATATAAATATATATAAATAAATATATATATGATAGAATACTACGCAGCCATAAAAAGGAATGAATTAACACATTTGCAGTGACCTGGATGAGACTAGAGACTATTATTCTAAGTGATGTAACTCAGTAATGGAAAACCAAACATTGTATGTTCTCACTGACATGTGGGAGCTAAGCTATGAGGACACAAATGTATAAGAATGACACAATGAACTCTGGGGACTTGGGAGGAAGAGTGGAAGGAGGGCAAGGGATAGAAGACTACAAATATGGTGCACTGCTTGGGTGATGGGTGAACCCAAATCTCACAAATCACCACTAAAGAACTTACTCATGTAACCAAATACCACCTGTACCTCAATAAGTTATGGAAAAGTAAAATTTTAAAAATAAATTTAAAAAAATAGACTCTAAGCACTGTCCAGAATTCCCACAACTATTTCATTCTCACTTCAAACCTCCAAAATCCTCTCTTCCACTACTCTCAGCTGTTGACTTTACCTCTTATGTCACTGAAAAAACAGAAGCTTTCAGAAGAGAAAAATCTTTACACACCAAATCTTTCAGCCTATCTATATTTTCGTCTGCCTTCCTTCCCATCGCGGTGGATGAACTATTATGTTTCGCTTTTAAACTTTTCTTTTTTTGAGATGGACTCTCGCTCTGTCGTGCCAGGCTGGCACAATCTTGACTCACTGAAACCTCTGCCCCCCAGTTTCAAGGGATTCTCCTGCCTCAGCCTCCCAAGTAGCTGGAATTACAGGTGCCTGCCACCACTCCAGGCTAATTTTTTGTATTTTTAGTAGAGATAGGGTTTCACCATGTTGGCCAGGCTGGTCTCAAACTCCTGACCTCAAGTGATCCACCCACCTTGGCCTCCCAAAGTGATGGGATTACAGGCGTGAGCCACCGCGCCCGGCCCTACACATTTTTAAGGTGTCACTGAAAACTTTTTATCACGAGTTTAAATAGCTGTGAATATTGTCCTTTCAAGTATATGATCCTTAAAATAAAACTTTTACAGTACTGTTCGAAATATATCCATCACTGCTTAAGATATATCCAATGGAAGGCCGGGTGCAGTGGCTCATGCCTGTAATCCCAACACTTTGGGAGGCTGAGGCGGGCAGATCACGAGGTCAGGAGTTTGAGACCAGCCTGGTCAACATGGTGAAACCGCATCTCTACTAAAAATATAAAAAATTAGCCGGGCATGGTGGCAGGAACCTATAATCCCAGCTACTCGGGAGGCTGAGGTAGGAGAATGGCTTGAACCTGGGAGGCGGACATTGCAGTGAGCCGAGATCATACCACAGAACTCCAGCCTGGACGACAGAGGGAGACTTCATCTCAAAAAAAGATATATCCAATAGAATCTACATATCATAGAGATTTAATGACCAATTTAAAATATAAACAAGCTTTTTTAAAAGAAAAATGTTAATCTGTTTCTATTTGAGTTCATATTTCCATGCCACTTCCCTCATGGAATCTTATCCTAATTAATATACTTGAAAAACTTTCGTTGATCCCTTTATATTTGTTATAAAAATATGAATAAAAATTTAAATTAAAAAATTTATTTCCCTTGTCTCTAAGTATTAAAAATTCTGCTCTAGATTGAATTAATCTTATTTTCACTACACAACTGAATATAGTAACATATTATAAATTTTGATAACTAAATGTTAAACATAAAAACCAACATTTTCCTGGATGTACATCTCTTGATGAAATGTTGGGCTTTTTCTTTTTTCTGGTTAGCTCATAATCCATGGATAAATGCTAGCCATTGCTGAATGAAACAGAAATTCAGATTAATTCTATTTTTATTTTTAAGTTTTATAAATACATGAGAGAGAAATCTGGTTTATATTAAAAAGTCAAGCAGAATAGGTTATAGTAACATCACGCAATTCTTTGAATTCCTTCACCTCCTATACCAAAAATTATATACTGATTTACAATAAAAATTACCCCTACAGATAATCTCTGACTTTGTGATCATTTCCTTATTTTTCTTTATAGTTTTCTTATGTATATATCTCAAAAATATAGATTTTTGAACCTTACATAAATTTAATGATACTTTATGTATATTATTGTGATTTGTTTTTTTTTAATTGTGGCAAAGTATACATAACATAAAATATACCGTTTTAACCATTTTCTTTTCTTTTCTTTTTTTTTTTTGAGACAGAGTCTCACTCTGTCACCGAGGTTGGAATGCAATGGCACGATCTTGGCTCACTACAACCTCCGCCTCCCAGGTTCAAGCAACTCTCCTGCCTCAGCCTCCCGAGCAGCTGGGATTACAGGTGCCCACAACCCCGCCTGGCTAATTTTTGTATTTTTAGTAGAGATGGGGTTTCTCCATGTTGGCAAGGCTGGTCTTGAACTCCTGACCTCAAGTGATTCACCTGCCTTGGCCTCCCAAAGTTCTGGGATTACAGGCATGACCCACCTTGCCCAGCCATTTTAACCATTTTCAAGTGTGCAATTCAATGGTTTTAAGCACATGCACACTGATGTATGATCATCACCACAACCCACCTCCAGAACTTTTTCAGCATCCCAAACTGAAACCCTGTATACCATTAAACGATATTAAACATTAAACAATAGCTTCCCATTGCCCCCAGCCCTGTCACTCACCATTCTACTTTGTCTATATGAGTTTGACTACTCTAGATATCTAAGTGGAAAAATACAGTATTTGCCCTTATTTGTGATTTACTTCTTTAGATATACATTATGGTTTGTAAAATTCATTCATGTTGATAGATATTGCTATGGCTGTATATTTTCACTGCTGAATAGTAATCCATTGATTTTATCCTTTTTTCTATTGCTAGACATTGGATTGTTTCTAGTTTCTTACTATCATTAATGCTGCTATAAACCTTTGAATGTATCTACCCTGCTGTCCATCTGCAAGGGGTTTTCTATTGTATGCACCTAGAAATAAAACTGATGGGTACATATATTTTCAACTTTACTAAAGATGAACTGTCTAGAGTAGTTATTCCAATTTACACTCCCACAGTCATTATTTCCAATGTACACTCCCACAATTATTATCCCAGTCAGTGTTTGTTAATTTCAGCACTTTTGCTTATCTAAAAGGTGTTAAAAAAATACAGACATCTTTATCAGACTAAGAAAGTGCCCTGTAACCTATCAAATGGTAAAGTGTATTAAATGAATTTCTAACTCAATCTAATTGTATCTATTTAATTTCTCATATTAAATCAACTCTGCCTTCCTGGGATAAACTGAATTGTGTCATGATTTATCATCATCTTCCAGATTGAGCCTGGTAACATTTTTGTTTAGGACTTTTGTATTTGTGTCATGAATGCACTTACATTTTTCTTTCTCATAATATCTTCAGGTTATCCAGGTAACTCAAAATGACTTCACGAGTGTTTCCCCTTTTGTCATGTTCTAGAAGATTCTGTATTAAGTATGAAATTATTTCTTTACCTCTGAATGAAAAACTAGCACATAAAGACTTATGGACCTAGAATTTTCTTCCTGGGAATATTTATAACCACTGATTTAATTTCTTAAATGATTATAGGACTATTCAGGTTTTCTACTTCTTCATGAAGACAGTTTAATTTTTTTCTGGCTATCTGTCTAATTCATCTAAGTTTTCTAATATATTGGCATATAAAGTTGCTCAAATAATGTCATTTATTGTTAAAGTCATGTCTCCCTTTTTATTCCTAATATTTATTATTTATGCCTTTTGTTCTTCTTGACATGTCAGATAATTGTCAATTTTATCAGTTTTCAAAGAAATCTATTGTGGCTTGTTCATTTATTCGATAAATATTGAGAGGCTAACATGTGCCTCTTTTTTGAGACATATAAGTAAACAAAAATTCTTACAATTCAAATGTAAAGAGGAAGGCAAAAACAATATACTAAAATTTAAAAGAAATTAGAAAATATTTTAAGGAGTGATATGTGATATGGAAGAAAGTAGGGGGACCCCAGATGGCTGGTGTAGCTGTAAAAGGGATGAAATCACAATTTTAAATACAGTGGTTTGGATTGGCCTCATGGGGAAGGCGGCATTTGGGTGAAGGCTTGAAGGATATGAGGTTACTGACCCACTCTATTCGGTATTTCTATTAATGTCCTTTTTTTTTTTTTTTTTTTGAGACGGAGTCTCGCTCTGTTGCCCAGGTTGGAGTGCAATGGTGCGATCTGCGCTCACTGCAAGCTCCACCGCCTCCCAGGTTCACGCCATTCTCCTGCCTCAGCCTCCCGAGAAGCTGGGACTACAGGCGCCCGCCACCACGCCTGGCTAATTTTTTTGTATTTTGTTTTTGTTTTTGTTTTTTTGTTTTTTTGAGACGGAGTCTCACTCTGTCACCCAGACTGGAGTGCAGTGGCGCCATCTCGGCTCACTGCAAGCTCCGCCTCCCGGGTTCACGCTATTCTCCTGCCTCAGCCTCCCTATTAGCTGGGACTACAGGTGCCCGCCACCACGCCCCGCTAATTTTTTTGTATTTTAGTAGAGACGCGGTTTCACTGTATTTGCCAAGATGGTCTCGACCTCCTGACCTCGTGATTCACCTGCCTTGGCCTCCCAAAGTGCTGGGATTACAGGCGTGAGCCACCACGCCCGGCCTAATGTCTGTATTTGTTCATATTATTTCCTTCCCTTTCCTTCTCCTTCCTTCTACATTTGTTCTTATTATTTCATTCCTTCTCCTTTGGGTTTTATTCTTTTTCTGACTTCCTGAGAAGGATACCTAAGATCATCAAGTTTTAGCCTTTTTTCTTCTTCTAATATAAATATTTAGGTCTACATATTTCCCTGTATTACTTTAGATACATTCCACAAATTTTTAAGTATTTTCCTTAACAATAAGTTTAAAATATTTTCTGATTTCTATTATATTACTTCTTGACCCACTTTAGAATGTTTTAAAAATTCCAAGCATATTGTACTTTCCTGTTTACTACTGAATTATTTTTAGCTTCAATATAATATTCATTCTGATACATTCTCTGAATTGTTTTCATGCATTGAACTTTGAGAATAGTTTTGTATCACAGTATACTAGCAATTTTGGGGGGAAACGTATGTGCGTTTAGAATCCTCTACTTGTTTGGTGTGGTGTTCTAAATATGCTTAATTCATTAGATTTGCTTATCACACTGTTCCAATCTTCTAAATCCTTACTGATTTTTTAAACACTATTCTCTTAATTATTGAAAGAGAAAATCTTCCACTATGATTGTGGATGTGTCTATTTGTGGATGTGTCTATTTCTCCTTGTAGTTCTCTGAATTTGTGCATTGTATATTTCAAGGCTTTGTAATTAGGTATATACAAATTCAAAATTAGATTTCCTTGGCTAATGAAGTCTTTATCATCATGCAATGATGCTTCAACATATGCAAATCAATAAATGTAATTTACCACATAAGCAGAGTTAAAAACAAAAACCGTATGATCATCTCAATAGACACAGAAAAACCTTTTAATAAAATCCAATATCCCTTCATGATAAAAAAAAAAACCTCAAAAAACCAGGTATCGAATGAACATATCTCAAACTAATAAGAACCATTTATGTATGACAAACCCACAGCTTACATCGTACTGAATAGGCAAAAGCTGAAAGCATTTCCCCTAAGAACTGGAACATGAAAAAGGTATCCGCTTTCATTACTCCTATTCAATAGTACTGGAAATCGTAGCCAGACCAATCAGTCAAGAGAAAGCAATAAAAGGCATCCAAATAGGAAAAGAGAAAGTCAGATTATCTTTGTTCACCGACAACACGATCCTATGCCTAGAAAACCCTAAAGATTCCTCCAAAAGCCTCTTGGACCTAATAAATGACTTCAGTAAAGTTTCAGGATACAACATGCAAAAACAAGTAACATTTCTACACACCAACAACGTTCAAGTTGGGAACCAAAGCAAGAACTCAATCCCATTTACAATAATAGCCACACACACAAAAATAAAATAGAAATATATTTAACCAAGGAGGTGAAATATCTCTACAAAGAGAACTACAATACACTGCTGAAAGAAATCACAGATAGTACAAACAAATGGAAAAACAATCCATGCTCATGGATTAGAAGAATCAGTTTCACTAAAATGATCATACTGCCCAAAGCAATCTACAGATTCAATGCAATTCCTATCAAATTACCAATGTTATTTTTCACAGAACTAGAAAAAACAATTCTAAAATGTATAGGAAACCAAAAAAGAGCCCACATAGCCAAAGCAATCCTAAGCAAAAAGAAGAAAGCTAGAGCCATCACATTACCAAACTTCAAACTATACTACAGGCTGTAGCAACCAAAATAACATGGTTCTGGTGCAAAAATAGATCAACGGAACACAATAAGAGAACCCAGAAATAAAGCCACACACTTACAACTAACTGATCTTCAACAAAGTTAGCAAAAATAAACAAACAATGGGGAAAGGACACTGTGTCCAATAAGTGATGCTGGGAAAACTGGCTAGCCATTTGCAGAAGAATGAAACTGGACCCCTAACTCTTACCATATATAAAAATTAACTCAAGATGGATTAAAAACTTAAATATAAGACCTCAAACTATGTATTTTTTTTCACTCTTGTCACCCAGGCTGGAGTGTAGTGGTGCAATCTTGGCTCACTGCAACCTCTACCTCCCGGGTTCAAGAGATTCTCCTGCTTCAGCCTCCTGAGTAGCTGGGATTACAGGCACTTGCCACCACACCCGGCTAATTTTTTGTATTTTTAGTAGAGACGGGGTTTTGCCATGTTGGGCAGGCAGGCTGATCTCAAACTCCTGACCTCAGGTGATCCACCCACCTTGGCCTCCCAAAGTACTGGGACTATAGGCATGAGCCACCGCGCCTGGCCTATAATTTCTTTTAAGAGATAGGGTCTCACTTTGTCATTCAGGAAAGAATGGGAGTACAGTGGTGCCATCACAGCTTACTGTAATCTCAAACGCCTGGGCTCACACAATTCTCCCACCTCAGCCTCAGGAGTAGCTAGAATTACAGACGCATGCCACTGCATCTGGCTAATTTTTTACTTTCATTGTTTGTAGAGGTGGGGGTCTCGCTATGTTTCCCAGGTTGGTCTTGAACTCCCGGCCTCAAGCAATCCTTCTGCTCCAGCCTCCCAAAGTGTTGGGATTACAGGTGTGAGCTATTGCATCCAGCCAAGACCTCAAACTATAAAAACCCTAAAAGAAAACCAGGAAAAACTCTTCTGGGCATTGGCCTAGGCAAATAATTTGTAACTAAGACCTTCAAAGCAATTGCAACAAAAACAAAAATTGATGAATGCAACTTAATTAAACTAAAGAGCTTCTGCATAGCAAAAGAAACAACACAGTCAACAGACAGCCTACAAAATAGGAGAAAATATTTTCAAACTATGCATCTGACAAAGGACAAATACCCAGAATCGATAAGGAACTTAAATCAGTAAGAAAATAAAAAGCCCCAATAAAAAGTGTGCAAAGGACATGAACAGATACTTCTCAAAAGAGGCAACACACATGAACAAATGCTCAAGATCACTAATCAGAGAAATATCAATTAACACCACAGTGAGATATCATCTCACACTAGTCACAATGTCTACTATTAAAAAATTTTTTAAAACACAGATGTTGGTGAGGACGCAGAAAAAAGGGAACTGTTGGCGGGAATGTAAATTAGTTCAACCTCTATTGAAAATAGTATGAAGATTTATTAAAGATTTTAAAATAAACCTACCATTCAACCCAGCAATCTCACTACTGGGTATCTGCTGAAAAGAAAAGAATTTTTTTTTTTTTTCCAAAAAGACACCTGTAGGTTGGGCGCGGTGGCTCATGCCTGTAATTCCAGCACTTTGGGAGGCCGAGGCGGTCAGATCACCTGAGGTCGGGAGGTCAAGATCAGCCTGACCAACATGGAGAAACCCCATCTCTACTAGAAATACATTAGCCGGGCATGGTGGTGCATGCCTGTAATGCCAGCTACTTGGGAGGCTGAGGCAGGAGAATCGCTTGAACCTGGGAGGCAGAGGTTGCAGTGACCGAGATCGCGCCATTGCCCTTCAGCCTGGGCAACAAGAGCGAAACTCCATCTCAAAAAACAAAAAAAAAAGACACCTGTACTCATATTTTATTGTAGTACTAGTCACAATAACAAAATTATGGAATCAACCTAATCAACAGTGGATTGGATAAAGAAAATGTAGAGTGTGGTAGCACACACCTATAGTCCCAGCTACTGAGGAGGCTGAGGTGGGAGGATTGCTCAAGCCTGGGAGGTTGAGGCTGCAGTGAACTGTGATCGTGCCACAGCACTGCAGCCAGAGTGACAGAGTGAGATTGTCTAGACACACACACACACACACACGCACACACACACAAAAGCCAGACGTGGTGGCTCTCATGCCTGTAATCCCAGTGCTTTGGGAGGCCCTGGTAAGAGGATCACCTGAGCCCCAAAGTTTAAGACCAGCCTGGGCAACACAGAATGACCTCATT
Source organism: Colobus angolensis palliatus (assembly GCF_000951035.1). Taxonomy (NCBI): domain Eukaryota; kingdom Metazoa; phylum Chordata; class Mammalia; order Primates; family Cercopithecidae; genus Colobus; species Colobus angolensis. The sequence goes on along the minus strand of NW_012115777.1, from coordinate 5,389,816 downwards.
TCTAAAAAATAAAAAAAAATTTAATTAGCTAGACATGGTGGCACACGTCTGTGGTCCCAGCTACCCGAGAGGCTGAGGTGGGAGAATCGCTTGAGCTCAGGAAGTCAAGCCCGCTGTAAGCCGAGATCATGCCACTGCACTTCAGCCCGGGAAACAAAGTGAAAAGAAGAAAGGAAAGAAAGGAAAGAAAGGAAGGGAGGAAGGGAAGGAGAGAAGGAGAGAAAGAGAGAAAAGAAAGGAAGTAAAGAAAGAAAGGAAAGGAAAGGAAGGAAAGAAGGAAAATGAGGTACATATACATCATAGCATACTACACAGCCATAAAAAGAATGAAATTATGTCCTTTGCAGGAATATGGATATAGTTGGAGGCCATTACCCTAAGTGAATTAAAGCAGAAACAGAAAATCAAATACTGCATGTTCTCACAAGTACAATGAGTACACATGGTCATAAGGATAGAAACAATAGACACTGGGAACTCTAAAAGAGGGGAGGGAGCAGGGGGCAAGGGTTGAAAAACCGTACTAAGTTCACTATTTGAGCAATGGTTTCACCAGAAGCCCAAATCCCAGCATCATCCAATATACTCATGTAACAACCTGCACGTGGGTATATTTGGTAATGCTAGGATTTGGGCTTCTGGTGAAACCAATGCTCAAAACAAAACAAATAAACAAAAATCTTGATCACCACAAAATGTCCCTCTTTATTCCTAGAAGTGCTTTTTGTCTTAAAGTCTATTATATCTAATATTAATACAGCTATATCAGCTTTTGTTTTTCCAGTAATTTACATAGTATGACTTTTTCCATCATTTCACTTCCAACTTTTCTGTATTTAAAGTTTTTTTTAAAATTTTACTTTTTGTAGAGATGGGGTCTATGTTGTCCAGGCTGGTCTCAAACTCCTGGACTCAAGTGATCCTCCTGCCTCAGTCTCCCAAATTGTTGGAATCTTTATTCATAAGGTGGCTGTTTGTAAAAAGATGATTGTTGGATTTCATTCTTTATCCCATCTGACAATCTTTCTCTTTTAACAAGAGTAATAGATCCATTTATATTCCATGTATTTACTGATATATTTGGGCTTAAATATACTATCTTACTTTTGGGTGTTATTCTGTATTATTTCTTGGTAACTTTTCAATTGATTTTTTTTTTTGTTATTCCACTATGTTCTCTCTACCAGTTTAGAAGTTATACACTGTGTAATTTTAATGGCTACTATAGAAAGTCAACAAATATGCCTCCTATATCAAGACCTGTATCCTCTTTCCCAAGGACTTTAGAATGTCTTAACACAATCTATCCTTCCCCTACCAAATTATACATTAGTATTATCATGAATGTTTTTAACAATAGTTTTATTGAGATATAATTCACACACCATGCAAATCACCCATATAAAGTGCACAATTTAATTAGCTAGATGTGGTAGTATATTCACAGAGTTGTGTAACCATCACCACAATCAATTTTAGAACATTTTTCATCACCCCGAAATAGAAATCTCATACTCATTAGTAGTTACTCTCCACTTCTTCCAAATCCCTAGCTCATGGAAACTATGAATCTACTTTCTGTCTCTGTAGATTTGCCTCTTCTGGACACTTCATATAACTGTAATCATGTAAAAAGTGGTCTTTTGTGACTGGCTTCTTCCATTTAGCATGCTTTCAAGGTTCATCCATGCTATACCATGCATCAGTACTTTCTTCTTATGCCCAAATAATATTCCAATGTATAGATATACCAAATTTTGTTTATTGATTAATCAACTGATGAACATCTGGGTTGTTTGTTGTCATGTATCTTAATTACTGTTAAACCCACATTTTTTTATTATGATTATTGTTTTATACTATACATATATAATCTGTTTTGCAGGTGGCAAACTCAGTTTTTGTTTGTGAGAAAATGTTTTTAGTCCACCTTCATTTTTGAAAACTTATTTAAGTTGGTACAGAATTCCAAGTTGGCAGCTATTTTCTTTCAGCACATTAAAGACATCATTCCACTGTCTGGCTTTCATTTTTGCTATGAAGACCAAAGCTCAAGTTCTGCCCAGCTCTGCAAATACCTTCATGATAAAAATTGCTTTGGACTGGGCACGGTGATTCATGCCTGCAATTCCAGCACTTTGGGAGGCCAAAGCAGAATTGCTTGAGCCCAGGAGTTTGAGACCAGCCTGGACAACACAGTGGGATCCCATCTCTTAAAAAAAAAAAAAAAAAAAAAAAAAAAAAAAAAAAAAAAAAAACAATTTCCAGGCATGGTAGCTCATGGTTGTAGTCTCAGGAGGCTGGGGTGGGAGGATCACTTGAGCCTGGGAGGTTGAGGCTACAGTTAGCTGTAATTACACCACTGTACTCCAGCCTGGGTGATAGCAAGAGCCTGTCTCTAAAATAAAATAAAATAAAATAAACAAAAAACAAAAACAGTTGTAGTGCTTCCATTACTTCTTTGGTTCATGTCTTCACTCAGGTTTTTCCTGATAATTTTGTCCTATATTATCGCCTCTTAAATGCTTTTAAGATGAGAGCTTTTATCTATATGTATATATTGTAGTGAGCATTATTTATTGTTTTTAGCAGAAATGGCAGTCCCAAAAATCTTAAGCCTAATATTAATGAAATTGGAAAGATCAAAATATTATTTTTGATAATTTTTTATCTTATCACTTTCACCAAAATCTTAAAGTTACAGATATAGCTCATTTGAAGTATAAAAAATGTCTACCATTTACCTAATTGGCAAAACTGTTTCCGAACTTACACTAAATGGCCATATCAGACTTGCTTTCTATCAGACAGTCTGACTTCATTTTTTTGGACAAATAAATATGTTGATATGCATCTTCATGGCAACCTATCTCATTTTTTATTATAAGTCAGATGTAAATTGATTTAATTCCCTCATATGTTGTTTTAAAAAGATGTAATTTTAATGTCCTGAACTTAATACCATTTATATTTTAGTGTCAGCACTGAATGTTCCATAAAAACCAGGACTAACTCTTTGGCAACTGAAGTCTGTTTGTAAAGACAGTGTTCCTAAATGAAAATAGAATTTAAAGTACAGACTATAGCAATAAGCAACCCCCTTTTGCCCATTCATTACACTCCCATTTCTGGAGATAGTTGAGCACAATTTTAATCAAATAAAATACAATCAATTCAAATAAAAGTATTAAAAGTTTTATAAAATCTCTTCACAGTTGTATTCCTAAACAATAATTTGAATATCAAATTTGTATTAATAATGCCATTTTCTTCACTGGAAGAAAACTTCTTCAGTTAAATTATTAACTGAGACTAACTGGAATCATCTATGTATTCATCAATTTGTAAAGCAATTCTTCTCATAGTCTAATCACAGTTTTCTGTATTTCATGTATTCTGTGAAGTACAGTGGTTTCTGACAAAAATATATTAATAAAAGGAAGTGATGGGTTTTTTAACAGTACATCAGGTATCACAACCTTTTCTATAGTCTTACACAATTTTCTAACTTTTGCAATGAACAATACTAATTTAAATTACATGAAGTTTCAAAAGGCAACTTTGAAATCTGCGTAAAAATATTACACTCACATTTTTACTAATACCCTAATCTTTCTTCATTAAAAAATTAATTATATTATCTTTGTAGTCTGGTACCAAAACATTGATTGTTATCAAATGATGGTACCAAAAAGTCTCTCACAATGTAACTTGATAAATTTTTTGGTACCATAATTTGATAATAATCTCAGGGGCAATGTAACTAAACAAAAATGATCACCACTTCACACTACAATATGTATAAATTCACAATATCTCAATACTTCTAATGACACATTTCACCACTTCCAAAAAGACAAGTAAGGCAGACAAAACCAGGAGGTCCTTGGTGTCTTGATTAAAGAAAGCTTGGCCAACATCAGCATTTTGAATTGTCTGATGGTTTCACATCCCAGGCGCAAGGGCAAAGAATCACAGTGAGAATGGGAGTAGATAACAGATAAGCTTTACTAAGAAGGGTGATTGTGACAGAAGAGGATGCAATGGTAAAATGGCAGGACTTTATAACTACATTTTCTCAGGAAAAGGTAAATATGGAAGTCAATCATCTGAAGATTGATTTCCATAAAACTGTGTCCTTGTGTCCTTAGAAAATCTTTGTACACCTGTCAGAGTGTGCGTTACTTCTCAGGTTGAAGATTTCTAACCTAGACTGCTGTAATGGATTCCTAAAGGGTACTCTTACTTTTACCCTTGTGTCCCCCTACAGTGAATTTTCCACATGGCAATCAAACTGATCCTTTAAAAATGTAAATCAGATCACGGCACTCTTCTGTTTACAACTTTCCCAGGCTGCCCATCACACTCACAGTAAAACCCAAATACTTTACCATGGCTTACTTGGCCATGGACTACAAACTAGCTCCTGATTAACCACGATCTCCAGGCCGTGTTTTAATCTTTCACTTTCTACCTCACTCAGTCTGTTCTCACCACACCAGCATTTCGCCAAGGTCATTCTAAACTATGCTTACTCGCAACAGCTGTTTCTCCTGCTTAGGATACTCATTCCCCCAGGTAATTACTGACCTATTGCCTTGCTTCATCCAGATCTCTTCTTAAATTTCATTCCTTAATCATATTATAAGAAATAGCATCATCATTAGCCCTACTCCACATTTTTCATGACCTCTTAGTTTCTATGTATTAAAAGCTACCTGAAATTATTTATTTTCCTGTCTCACTTCCCACCCTCAAGCTGAATGTAAGCTTCATGAAGGCAGGAACTTTGTCTTGCTGCTGTTCACTTAATGCCTTGAACACTGCTAAATCAATGAAATAAATATTCTTCCATGTTTGCAAGAACTTACATATAAGGATCTTCATTCCTGCCTTGACTGTGATAGCAAAATGAAGGCCAACATAAAAATCATGTTGCATACTTTCAATGGGATATGATGCAGTCATGAAAAAGAGTGAGGTAATTTCAATACGCCAAAACATAAAGGTCCCCAAGGTATACTTACTCCATTGAACCTAAGACATCATCAGATGTAAGATGTATTTATTATGTCCCAAAAAAGGAAATAATGCCTAAGATGGCAGTTAAAGGCAACACCTGTATAAAACTGGATATAGGGAAAGACAAACAATCCCACAACACAGTAATGCATAACAAACAAACAAAAACTTGCATATCTCAACTCTGACACTGGTAGAAGGAAGAAAAAAAAATTCCTGAGAATTTAAACCACAAGCCAGTTCATGTGGATTTGCAGTCTGACTCACACCGTTGGTGTGGTCCAAAACCCTCAAGTACAGAATTTAAGTAGTATCAGACTGGTAATAAGCCCGAGGGACAGATAGAAGCAAACATTCTCTGTTGAAGAAGTAGATGTCAATCCAGGACTACAATGATTGTAAGATACTATCATAAGACACATCTCAATTTCAGTAATGTTAAAATATAAAAAGATGAGTATCCTGTAATTAATAAAATATTAAGTGAAAAACAGAAGGTGCAGAATGCTCCCACATGCGGGGAGAAAGGGGGTCTGTATGTGTCTGTGTGTGTGTACATAAGTGCACCTTTTAACATTTAGAAAATGTATGAAAAGATGTGCAGTGGTTCTAAGAAGGCAGATCTAATGTTTTGGGTGGAAAAAAGTTTCAATTTTTTAATGCTATTTTTATTTTGTACCATGTGTGTTTATTAATTTTCCCTTAAGAAAACTTTAAAAAGCCAGAAAGTATAAAATATATCCTTCAATGTTTTCCTACCTACACTGTAAGTTCCCTTTATAGAACACCTCATCTCCAAACTGCGATATTTAAAAGTAAAATAATTTTTAAAAGTAAGTGATTTCTTTGCTTGAACCTGGGAGGCAGAGGTTGCAGTAAGCCGAGATTGTGCCACTGCACTCCCGCCTGGGCAACAGAGCGAGCCTCTGTCTCAAAAAAAAAAAAAAGAAGTAAGTGATTTCTTCTCTGGGTTTGGTTGCAAATTTCATAGGAAGAATCTTACCATTCTTTCGGAGAAACAATACCATCAACATAATAGCCCACCCATGTATATCATGAAGCACCAAGGTAATTTAAAACAATGAGTTTTCAGATTTAAAATGATCCCTCTAAGATTTCACAGTCTAAAGCACAAAATGAATGTCCATACAAATCAATGAATGATTATAGAGACACAGAGGCCCTCCAGAATGCTTCCCCCATAAGAATGCTTCCAGAGCCTTCATAGATTTTGTTCAGTTATATTCACAGCTCCTAAAAGAATATCAGGTTGGTCATGGGTCCAAGTGACTGACAGAAGCAAACAAAGAAGGCATTCAATGGTATTTCTTGAAGAAATGTTTGACTGTATAAATACTGAATACACTTTATATAATCTCCTTTAAAGAGCCCAAGTGTTTTTAAGGGTGGTAGATTAAATGGGGTTTCACATATTCATTTAACAAATATTGATTGAATTTCTACTATGTGCCAGGCACTGTGCTAAACATTATAGATGTAAAAATATGACATGCTCCTGACCATGAAAAGCTCACCATTATAAATAATTACAATAAATGATAGAAGGGTTATAACTGAGGTGTGCACGAATGCATGTGCTATGAAAACACAGAGTAAAAGCCGGGCGCAGTGGCTCACGCCTATAATCCTAGCACTCTGGGAAGTTGAGGCTGGCGGATCACTTGAGGTCAAGAGTTCGAGACCAGCCTGGCCAACAAGGTGAAACCCTGTCTCTACCAAAACATACAAAAATTAGCCGGGCATAGTGGCGCGTGCCTGTAATCCCAGCTAATCAAGAGGCTGAGGTGGGAGAATTGCTCGAACCCGGAAGGTGGAGGTTGCAGTAAGCCAAGACCATGCCACTGCACTCCAGCCTGGGTGACGGCATCTCGCTCTTAAAAAAACACCAAGTACGTGTTACCATGTAACCCATTTAAAGTCATATTACCTTAGATTTCACTTTAAAGCCATAGCACATTTTATAATTAAAATTTTATATATGTATCTGGAGTGAAGAAAAAGGGGTTCCTAATCCAACATTTTCTAGAGCAGAATTAACAAAAAGCTGCAAATCTACACACAAGTAAAAATTAAAAGCTATTTTTTAAAGTATTCATGAAATTAGAACTCTCTTATGTCAAATTTGACATGTGACCTATTGTTGCAAAGGATTATTCCATGATTTAAACCACATTAATGTCTAAAAAGTAAGCTTAGTAAACTCTACAAACTAAAACTATAATTCTGTAAATATTCTGTTCACACACTGTAAGTGATTACACAACTATCTATTTTGAAAAAAATTCTACATACCTTTTTTGCTTTAGGACCCTAAAAGTTGGAAAACAAAAGAATTGATCAATTTTAAAGAGAATTCTGATATGAAAGCATCATGATTATGTAAGATGTTAAAATTAGAAGAAGCTTGGTAAAGGGCATAAGGGAACTCTCTGTACCATCTTTGTAAGTTTCCTTGCAAATCTAAAATTATCCCAAAATAAAATGCTTTTTTAAAAACAGTTGAGACAAAACTACAAATAAGTATAGGAAAACTAAGTTCACCTACTGAAGCATTTTTTTGTATGTAGATTTTACACTATTTCTTAGGTCAGTCAGTGATCCACGTTTAAGGAAATGCCCTGTTACTAAACAGAGTACTAGTCAAGAAGGCACTAGTTTAAAGGGTTCAAAGGACAATAAATTATTGACCAATTATGTGCACTAATGTCAAATTTACAAGTGTGGGAATGATCTCATAAAGAAAGAACCTTTCTGTAAAGTTAGATTGATGATTTTTATAGAAAGGGAATCAGTTATTTAAAACACACAAAGCAGCCTTGTACAGTGGCTCACTCCTGTAATTTCAGCACTCAGGGAGGCCAAGGCAGGAAGATCACTTGAGCCCAGGAGTTCAAGACCAGCCCAGGCAACACAGGAAGACCCTGTCTCTACGAAAAATTTTTAAAAATTAGCCAAGCATGGAGGCACATGCCTGTGGTCCCAGCTACTTGGGAGGCTGAGGTGGGAAGATCACTTGAGCCCAGGAGGCTGCAGTGAGCCATGACATTCAGCCTGAGCAGCAGAGCGAGACCCCATTTCCAAAAAATGAATAAATAAATACAGCAGGCGGCTGGGTGCGGTGGCTCACACCTGTAATCCCAGCACTTTGGCAGGCTGAGGAAGGTGGATCACGGGGTCAGGAGATGCAGGCCATCCTGGCTAACATGGTGAAACCCCGTCTCTACTAAAAATACAAAAAATTAGCCGGGCGTGGTGGCATGCGCCTGTAGTCCTAGCTATCTACTCAGGAGGCTGAGGCAGGAGAGTCACTTGAACCTGGGAAGCGGGGGTTGCAGTGAGCCAAGATCACACCACTGCACTCCAGCCTGGGTGACAGAGCAAGACTCAGAAATAAATAAATAAATAAATAAATAAATAAAGCAGGCAAAGCTATGATAAAATGAAGATTCTATTCAGCAACGTGTTTTAAGGCAAACCTAATCTTTTCTGGAAATTATTTTGGAAAGCACAGAATTTCAAAAAAGATTCACAGTTACAATAATACCACTTACACTTTCCTGATTAGGCTCATGTGTTTATCAGATTTCTGGTAAGGAATATGTAGGAGATCATGTGAATACAATACACTTTACATATTTGAAGAGTTATAGGTGGGAAATATTGGTTCATCCTACAAGATTATACCGTGTAAAACTGAAGTTTAACACATATCAGTAGATTCCATCTTCTTGAAGAGTGCATATATTACAGTAATTCACTCAGCAGATAGTAATTAATGGTTTACACACAAGGCACTCTGAGGCACTGGAGATAGAATAGTAGAGACTTTGCTGCCATATAATTTTTACAAATAGATTCTACTTTTATCACAGTTTCTATCAATTAATAGTTAACATACTTCCATCGTGAAATAAGTACTAAACAGCTGAATATGTAAATAGCATTGCTCCGGTTCTCAAGTAGCCATATTTTAAAGAGGGGTAAATTGTCACTTCTCACTTGTGCTTTTAATATAGATCAGGTTTGGGGTAAGTACATATCCTCACTCCTCCTATATGTCATAAGAGCTACTCACTATGTAGTGAAGTAGTTCTCAAAGTTCTGAGGGCATAAGAATCATACGGGAAGCTTGTTAGAAATGCATATTTATGGACTAAACATGTATACACTCACTTCTCTTCCTACACTGTGGTTCAGTAGATGTTATGGATTGAATTGTATCCCTCAAAAAATTACATGTTGTCCGGGTGCGGTGGCTCACGGCTATTACAGCACTTTAGGAGGCACAGGCGAGTGGGATCACCTGAGGTCAAGACCAGCCTGGCCAACATGGTGAAACCCCGTCTCTACTAAAAATACAAAAATTAGCTGGGTGTGGTGGCATGAGCCTGTAATCCCAGCTACTCGGGAGGCTGAGGCAGGAGAATTGCTTGAACCCGGTAGGCGGAGGTTTCAGTGAGCTGAGATCTCACCATTGCACTCCGGCCTGGGCAACAGAGCAAAATTCTGCCTCAAAAAAAAAAAAAAAGAAAGAAAATCCTATTTTGGCTGAGTGCACTGGCTTAGTCCTGTAATCCCAGCATTTTGGGAGGTCAAAGTGGGAGAGAATCACTTGAGCCCAGGAGTTTGAGGGCAGCCTGGGCAACGAAGCGAGACCTTATCTCTAAAAAAAAATTAAAAATTAGCTGGGTGTGGTGGTGCGTGCCTTGTACTCCCAGCTATTGAGGGGGTTGAGTTGGGAAGATTGCTCGAACCAGGGAGGCTGAGGCTTCGGTAAGCCATGATAGTGCCACTGCACTCCAGCCTGGGTGACAAAGTGAGACAGTCTTAAAAAAAAAAAAAAATTCATATGTTAAAATACTGATCCCCAGTACTTCAGAATTTGACCTAACTGGGAGATAAGGTCATTACTGATTTTATTAGTTAAATTAAGATGAAGCCATACTGAATAGGGTGGGCCCCTAATCCAATATGATTTGTGTCCTTATATAATGATAATAATAATAAAGGAAACTTGGATATATATACTCAGATGGAGAATGCCATGTGAAGAATGAAGTTTTGTTACCACAAACCAAGGAACTACCAGAAGCCAGGAAAGGTCTGAACAGATCTCTCCCTAAGGCCCTCAGAGGTATCACAGACCTACTGACACTTTGATCTTGGTCTTCTGGTCTCCAGAACTGCGAGACAATAAAATGCTTTTCTTTTAGCACTTAGTTTGTGGCAATTCCTTACTTGGCAGCCTTAGGAAACTAATACAGTAGATTTGGAGTTGAGTGGGTTCCTGGAATCTGTATTTTTAACTAGTACTCTGGGTGCATTCGAAGTAAATGTTCCAGGGGCCACACTTTGAGAAACACTCGGAGAAGGATCTAAGAAGAAGAAGAAACTTAGGTAACACATTGGAAGGTAACAAGTAAGTGCTTACAGGGGCCACACTTTGAGAAACACTGGGAGAAGAATCTAAGGAGAAGAAGAAACTTAAGTAACAAATTGGAAGGTAACAAGTAAGTGCTTACTGTTCTCCCAATTTATTAGCAATTGTAAATTGACTTAGGTTCTGTTTGCATTCTGCCAGGAATGCTCTCCACTCCCCATTTCTTTCTTTCTTTCTTTTTTTTTTTTTTTTTGAGTCTCACTGTGTAGCCCACGATGCAGTGCAGTGGCACAATCTCGGCTTACTGCAACCTCCGCCTCCCGGGTTCAAGCGATTCTCCTGCTTCAGCCTCCTGAGTAGCTGGAATTACAGGCGCGCACCACCACGCCAGGCTAATTTTTGTATTTTTAGTAGAGACAGGGTTTCACCAAGTTGGCCAGGCTGGTCTCGAACTCCTGACATCGTGATCCGCCTGCCTCAGCCTCCCAAAGTGCTGGGATTACAGGAGTGAGCCACCGCGCCAGGCCTCCATTCCCTATTTCTTCCCACTATTTGTGGAAAACTCATATTTATACTTTAAAACAGGTTGAAAAGCACCACTCTTTCCTTACCTTGTTTCCCCTCACTGATTTCATCATTTCCAACTTTGTGTTACCCCATTTTAGATACTTCAATTGTTACAGTTGTAAAACTGTATTGTAATTAATTTGTTTAATCTGTATCCCATAAGCAGAGCTGTCATCATGTTCTTGGAATTCTTGGCTTCTAGCCCAGTGCCAAGTACAAAGAATGCACTCCATATTTTCCCTTAATTAATGAATTAAATAATTAAGTAACTACATTCGCCACTTCCTCTGGTTTTAATTATAGAAAATGTCTTGATGGAAACCACATTTAAGAAAACCAGACAGAGATACTCTCATAGCTACATGTTGGCCTGTCTCCTTGGTGAAAACATGGCAGTTGAGAAGTGCAGAAAAACAAAATGAGAAGCTTTATCATATTTAACGCAGGATGAGTACCTTGAATCACAAAACAATTCATAGTCCCACAAAAGACGACACAAAATACCTTTTCAAAGCAGAGTAAACTGCATTAGCTTTTAATTAACTGCTGGAGAGGTACTAAAACATTTCCGCCAAGTTGCTATAAGAGAATTTAGTGGCAACGTCTATCATTACTGGAAGTTACTAGGTTGGGACCAATTTTCAAGCTTAGCAACATTCGAGATCAGGATACCGTGTGACAGCTTTGACCATCTCCCGTTTGCAGAAACCGGTTTGGGACTCACTCCTACCCGTCCGCCCGATCCAGGTAAGGAAAGCTATTGCTGAGAAGAGGGCCGACCCACCCCGAGGTATGAGTTATTTCCCAAACCGACCCACTTCTCTGTAAAATATGACTGGCTCTGATTACATCATTTAACACTGGTGAGGCAGAATCAATGGTCGCCCCTCCACCTGTCTGCCTCATTCGCCTTGCTCACCATTAGGAGTCAAGTTCCACCGCAGTAGTCCGCAGAGTCGAAGCTGAAATTATGTGAACAAACGCTCCCGGGTTGTCCGGACGACAGGTCCCGCCCACTTGCGCTCCAGGAAAAGAGCGCAGCCGCAGCAGGCTCTTCCGGCCGGCGCCCCGCCCCCTTTACTGACAAGTTGCCCTCCTTCCCCAACCCCACCGCGCTTCGCAGTAGACCGACAGAGGAGTCGAAGCGGTGGAAGGTTTTGCGGCTCCGGCGTGCCGGAAAGTGCGTGAGTGCCGGCGCCGGGGAATTTTGTTCCGTTTCCCGGATTCTGGGGTCTGCAGGCAAAATGCGCTCTGGGCGAGGACCACCGGCTGTGGGAAGAGGGTTCTGAGCGTCTCCTGACCTTGACGGTTTATTTCCTATAGTGTGTTGGGGCTCAATCTTTCTGGGAGAGTTTCGAGAAGGGAACCGGCATGCGACTGGTTCAAGCAGCGGAGACCCGGTGGGCGGCCCGGGCCACTGCGATTTAAGCCAGCAGGGGGATGGGGCTCATTGGGCAATTTAAAGAGGGAAGTAAGTTGGCTCCAGAGGGTTGTTTATTTTAAGATTAATGACCTTCGGAGTCTTCTCTCTGCTCTATTGTTTACTTTCTGTGCAGCGTACGTGTCCTTTTGCCTAAAAGCGCCCTAAACAAGGCTAGAAAATGAAGCAATTCCTGGGTAAAATATTCCTTAACATGAAGATCGGTGAGGCCCCAAAGACTCATTAGTTTCCCAAGGTCACAGACTAATTGTACTAATCAGTAACACAACCTTCAGAATTTCAGTCTCCTCCCACACGAAGAAACGCTGGCACCTTACGCCGCCAGGAAAACTACAATTAAGTGAGGCTGTTCTCCTCAAGCCCGACTGAGTTCTCTGTAATTGTAGGGCACCCTGTTTTAGCATTATGAGACCTGAAAATACTTTTAAATTACTGGCACCATTTCTCATCTCTGAATTCTAAGTTTATAATGCTCGATCCCTTCCAGTGTTATTGACTACATGCATTATTCATAGATAAGTAGTAGGACTAAGCTAGTCTTTGTGGGTTAAAGTGTTATTATCCCCATTGTAACCTGTAACTATTACAGGTTGTGTAATAGTTATTAGCATTTTACATCCATATCCTGGTAGCAAGATAAAAACATTTTAATAGCGACTTCGTACAGAGTTCTTACTCAGTTTGCCGTGGCTGTTTGGTATGGAAGTTAAGGTTTCCTTTTAAGTTAGTTTCAGGAAAACTAATGTTTAATGATAAAACACCTCAGTCAACTCAAATTAGGATTCTTGGGGGTAAGGAGACAGTACAGTAATCCCAAGTTACCTTAAAATAGTGGGCTTTTAGAGGAAAGGCTTTACTGAAGCTCTCACTGTATCTACCCCATGGGGAAAAATGGTTAACAACTTTGGGCACCACATAACCCCCAGTAAAATGACAATTCTCCACTAGCCTAGAACTGGAACTGGTAAAGTCTTAACTCCTTAGCCTAGAATGACAGCGGGGAAAAACTATCAATAGGGATTGCAACCGCTGTCTCATCCAGCGCACACATCCAAGTTTTCAGAATAATAGGGGGCTTCTCTTAGTCCTTAACTCTTGGCTCCTTACTTAAAACAGTAACGTCCATGACTTGGTGCAGAGTTCAGGAGCAGCCTCAGGCCCTGCTGAACTCAAATTGTTTATTCACTACATTGTGAACCCAAGGAGACCTGTTTCTCTTAATGGCTAAAATAAACCTAAATGCTTCAAGGTCAACTGCATAAAGATAAACTGCATTACCTGGCGTGGTGGCTCACACCTGTAATCCCAGCACTTTGGGAGGCCAAGGCGGGCAGATCACGAGGTCAGGAGATCGAGACCATCCTGGATAACACGGTGAAACCCTGTCTCTACTAAAATAATACGAAAAATTAACCGGTCGTGGTGGTGGGCACCTGTAATCCCAGCTACTCTGGAGGCTGAGATGGGAATCGCTTGTACCCAGGACAGGGAGGTTGCAGTGAGCCAAAATCACACCACTACACTCCAACCTGGGCAACAGAGCAAGACTCCATCTCAAAAAAAAAAAAAAAAGATAAACTGCATTAATTCATATAAGTTAACATATCAAAGAAGAACAAATTTACCATAGCCACATTAGTTACATTTTTGCTAGGCAAGTCTTTTATAATACATAATTTGTAAAAAGACCAACAACTAAAAAGGACAACTTAAGCCAGGTCCCTAAAAGCTTTCACAAGTTACAAATTGTGAATTAAATGAAAGTGTGCTGTTAGGCATTAAACAGGTTATAGTTTGCAATTTGAAATTACTTCTATGTAGATTTAATTTTAAATATGTGAAAAGAACATGGCTCACAAGAGGTGTTTTTTGTTTGCTTATTTTGTTTTGAGACAGGGTCTCAAAATGAATTTTGCCCAGGTTGGAGTGGTAGAACAATCATGGCTCACTACAGCCTCAACCTCCTGGGCTCAAGCGATCCTCCCACCTCAGCCTCCCAAATAGCTGAGACTACAGGCACACACCACCATGCCTGGCTAATATTTTTTTACTTTTAGTAGAGACAAGGTCTCACTGTGTTGCTCAGGCTGGTCTCAAACTCCTGACCTCAAGCCATCCTCTGGCCCTGGGCTACCAAAGTGCTGAGATTACAGGTACAAGTGACCATGCCCAGTCTAAGAATCATTCTTAGTAAGATTATTTCACACTGCTAATGGCTGTCTGCCAAAAGAAAAATAAGTTTAAAAAATGAAGTAGTTAATATAGTGGGTTAAATACTCTCATCTAATTTTACTCCCTTCCAAAATTACTAAATCTATAGTAAAATGATATAAAAATAAATTGGAAAAATTGCGACAGGAGATAACAGCAATAAAACTTCAGAAGCTGGAAAACAGGTGAATGAATGTGACTTAGCACACCAGAAAAACGCAATTTACCCTGCAGAATTCTCAAAAGGCACTGAAACAGGGGCCCTGAAATTGGAAGTGGACTACATGAAAGCTATATGAGAAACACCTCTAAGTAACTCTACCCCCTTACTCCCATAAAAGACTAGAGGTTTCTGGACAAAGTAGTACTCATCCCTGGACTGGGGCATCCTCAGGCATTCTAGAGAAGCACGCTGGAAACAAAATTAAGTGAATTTAGGTATATATAATGCTGGGTACAGGGCCTGCATTCCTCTTTCACTTTTTAATGTTTCATAGGCAAATTCTTAGAAGACTGGAAGACTCAACTCTGAGGAACTGCCTAGCCCAGGAGGAGCAATCCAAGATACTGACATCAGAGGTTCCTCAGTAAAGGCCCACTCAGAGCACCCTAAGTGAAGCCCAGAGTCTGTATGCTGCGCCCATATATACAGATCTAAAAAGCTTTTGTGTCTTTTCACTCGTAAGAGTAGACAGAAAAGAATGACCAGATTTTGGAAGAAAGCTCAGAAGTGATAGAGACAAAAGCAAGCAGAAAAGCTATTTGAAGTAAAACAACAGAAAATTTCAAGAAAGCAAGAATCAGTGAACTTGAAAGAAAAAAATGCCTACATAGTATGCTTGTTATGTGAATTAGCTCATTAACTAGTAGTAAGTACAATTTTACAAGTATTAATGTAGAAGTAATGTTGGTTCCTGTGTGATTTTTTTTCCCCTAGGAAAGAGGAGCCAGAAAAGCAGTAAATGTATGACCTTCAGCAAGAAAAGGTCATGGCTTCACTGCTATGCTGGTGGCAAGTGCCTTTCAGATTTTTTCATTGATTCAAGTGTATATTCCCAGGGTTCCCTCCTCAGCGAGGCATACCCCAAGTTCTATGCAGCCATTGACTGGGGGCAGGTAGAGTCACCTCTCCTACCCACGAATTGGCAGCCCTGTGGTTTAGATCGATTTCTACTTCCATGTGTTACCTCAGCATCTCTTAGCTCTGTTCTTAGACTTTGGCTGGCATTTCTATTATTTTTTTAAGTTTTGCTGAAATAGAATTGACACTGAATTACACTTATAAAGCATAATTCGATAAATTTGGTTCATATATATACACATCTATATATGCATATTTATAGATATATATGTGCTATATAGTATATATACTACCTATAGTATACATATATAGTATACATATAATTTTTGTTTCCATGGAAACAAAAATAAAAGGAATTACTATGTACTATATACTATATATATCTACTATCTACTACATAGTATATATATATATACACCATAGTATACTATATACTGAAAATGGCTGACTACCTCTATTTGTAAATATATATTTTAATATATTTTTGCAAATAATAAAATGCCAGCAAAAGTCTAAGAACAGAGCTAAGTGGTGGGGAAACTACATACTATATACTATATAGTATCTATTCTAACTATATAGATATGTATATATACATATATACGCATATGTATATACACACACAATGAAGCCATCACCACAATCAAGACAATAAATACATCCGTTATCCACAAAGGTTGCCTCGTGCATCTTTGATTCCTTCCTGGTCTCCAGCCCGTACTCCCATTCCCAGGCTACTCTATTATAATTTTTTAGTATTTTTCACATCTCTGTAGTAGTCTCCAGCTATGCTGAGAGCAATCTGAGTGGTCAAAATTAACTGTCCAGGAAGAGCAGAAGTGAAAAACTCAATAGAACACTTGAAAGATGAAAATGAGAAAATCCCCCATAAAACTGAATAAAAGGCCGGGCACAGAGGCTCACACCTGTAATCCCACCCAGCACTTTGGGAAGCCAAGGAGGGTGGATCACCTGAGGTCAGGAGTTCGAGACCAGCCTGGCCAACATGGTGAAAACCCATCTCTACTAAAAATACATAAATTAGCCATGCTTAGTGGCAGATGCCTGTAATCCCAGCTACTCGGGAGGCTGAGGCAGGAAAATCGCTTGAACCCAGGAGGCGGAGGTTCCAGTGAGCCGAGATGAGGCCATTGCACTCCAGCCTGGGTGACAAGAGCAAAACTCCATGCTTAAAAAAAAGACAAATGGAAAATAGTAGAGAAAAAAGGAAGAGAACGTGTCTAGAAGTTCAAACATCCAAATAATAAAAGTTCCAAGAAGGGAGAAAAAATAAAATGGGGGAGGGGGGAATCATGAATGAAATCATTTAAAATTTTTTCCCAAATTGAAGGAAACAAGCATCCAGATTGCAAGGGCCAACTGAGTGTCCAGCACAATGGATGAAAATAAATCCATTATCAACACATCACTAACATTTCAAAATCTTCATGGAGAACATTCTGTAAGTTTCTGGGGAGAGAGAGAAAAAATACATCCATACAGAGGATCACTTACCAGGACTGCTTTGAACTTCTTAATAGCAATGGTAAAAGCAAACAGATGAGCAACTGCTTCAAAATGTTGAAAGAAAATTATTTCCAGCTTTCAATTCTATACTCAGACAAGCTATCAAACAAGTAGAGGCAGCCAGCCATTTTTAGACATCCAGGGTCTCATTTACCTTCCATGTACCCTTTTCAAGAAGTTAGGATGTGCTCCGCAGAAACAAAAATAAAACCAGTAAATGCAACACTTTGAAATGTAGAAAATGGGATAATCAACAGAGGATAGGCAAAAGGAATTTCTGGGAGCATGGTCAAGTGAGATTCCAGTACAACAGTTGTCCAAAATCAAGCAGTTATGACTCACATTGCTGGTTGTTACCACCAAGATCCCTGCTGCTATTCTACCATCTTTCTAACCTGAGGACATTATGCCTAGGCAAGCCTGGCTCAGATTCTTACTGCCATTTGCCTTGACCATGTGGTGATGAAATTCCTGCTGTCTTCTGTGCTATGCTGACTGGACCAACTGAGGACACTCACTTTTACCCTTCTTTTTCAACCTATTCCTGAAAGCTGATGTTGGGCGTTGGTGAGCTTAAAGCAAAAAATAGTCTTCCTCCTTCCCATTTTTGCTATGTATTGGCCGGAAATCAAGTATCAGTTCTACACTCTGATCTTCCCACGTGCTTCAGTTATGAGGAGCCCAGTATTCACTCTTGACATTGCAAATTAACGTCTCCAGAAGGGATTCTTAAAGCCTGGAGAAGGTAAAGCCAGACTAGGACTGTTTGGCTTTAATTAACAGCAGTGTTGTTGCCCCTTTCCTTGCTAGATTTGTGCTTGCTGCTCAAATTGCCGAAATTAAATATTTAGGGCAATGTTCATGAGTGGTGGGAAAACTAAAGAGAAAAAGCAGGAAGTCACTACAGGCTATCTTGGTAGAGATGGGGAAGGAGAAGCAATTGGAGAGGGGCACATGGGGGCTTCTAAGACTTCTAATTTTCTGTTTCATAACTTGAAAGATGGGTACCCAGATGTATATTTTACTTTAATTTGTACATTCATATTTTATGCAGTTTCTATGTCTAATACATATAAAAATTTAAGATGAAATACATGAAGGCCCTAGTACCCTGACTTTAAAATTGTAAAAGGTGTAAATTTTGCAAAACACCTAAAGGGGCAGGTGAAGTCACAGTGAGAATCTACACTATTGTACTTCGGGGTCCAACCAAAACAGAAGTAACAGGAGAACTTAAATTATGTAGCACAATGATTTTTAATTGAGTATGGTACTGCAGTTTTAATCCATAATGATTTTTAATTGAGTATGGTACTGGCATTTTAATCCACATTTTCTGCTAATTAACTGTAAAATAACCTTTAAAACTGATCTAAAAGGCTATTTTAAAAATGTAAGTTGCGGCCGGGCGCAGTGGCTCATGCCTGTAATCCCAGCACTTTGGGAGGCCAAGGTGGGTAGATAACGAGGTGAGGAGATCGAGACCATCCTGGCCAACATGGTGAAACACCATCTCTACTAAAATACAAAAAAAAAAAATTAGCCAGGCGTGGTGGCACACACCTGTAGTCCCAGCTACTTGGGAGGCTGAGGCAGGGGAATTGCTTGAACCAGGGAGGTGGAGGTTGCAGTGAGCTGAGATGGCACCACTGCACTCCAGCCTGATTCGTCTCAAAAAAAAAAAAAAAAAAAAGGTTGTTTCCCGCTTGCCCTTCAGAGTAATTCAGCCCAAAAGTCATTATGTGGCACTGAGCAAGGCAGGCATCTGGGGAAGGGGGGGGGTGAGAGAAAGACCGGCAAGGTAGTAGCCCAGCAGGGGGTACTGGAGCCCAAATGCAATGAGGAGGGTCTCTGGGGGTAGGGACTTGTGCACAGCAGCAGCCTAGCAGGGGATGAGGAGGGCATCTTGTTAGGGTGAAGGAAATGGTGGCACAGGTTTTTGGAATGGGAACAAAAGGTGAGCCTTATCCAGGAGGGAGGAAGTGGTGCAGTGTAAATTGCTTGAGCCCAAGAAGGGTAGGTTGGAGAAAAGGGGGATGAAGAGAAGACCATGCATGTGGGATGGTGGCAGTGGCACTCTGGCATTGGGTGGCAGAGCTCAGAGAGTAGTGTGTGTGCGCTGAATGGTGACAGCAAGAGGAATTTGATTACATACTGAGAGGTGGGGTGATGATTATAAAAAGTAAATTTATTAAGGACAAGTGGGAACCAGACTTCTCATTGTTAGGCAAGAGTATTAAACCCATGTAAAGAGGGGAAATGAAAATAAACCCTGTAGTATTGGAATTGAATGTTAGGTAGCAGATTATGTGGAGATTAATATAAAAGTCACACACACAACACCTAAATCTGCATGTATGTACACTTGCAGCTTTGTCACTCAGAGGACCTGGGAACAGTGACAGTCCCATGGTGATTAGCATTTCTAGCACCCAGACCTTGGTTTCTAAAACATTCCATCCAGATTATAGTTTCTAAATGCTATTCTCCATTTAAAAGGACTAGGTTCCTCAGAGAAATAATTTTATAATGGACAATCTTAGCAAATATGACTTTAATTGGGTAATCAAAATTAACATCAATCACAATGGAACAAATTTCAGTTGCATCCACCTGATGGGATGCAATGTTAAGAGCTTATTATTCAACTGTAACAGGTAGTGGGAATTATTTTCTAGGTTTAGGCTGTCATGATGCCTTTAAGAAGCCTCCTCTACTCGGTAGCATTAACACATTACACATAAAGAAGCATGATTTATCCCACTGGATGTCACCTGTTCCTCAGGGACACCCTCTTACAGGTTGTTCATTTGGCCTCTTCACCACCAATCTTACTATTCCAACCTGCTTAACTCACCCAGTTTCTGCTAGTTTTTAGCCTCCCTTTGGATAAGCACCCATCAAGATTTGATCAGGCTTCTGCTCAATGTCCTTCAAGTGGATCTGGCCTTGCCCTGAGAGCATGGTAAAGACCTCTCGTTTGATAAGGAAAACTCAGGCTCAGCATGGTTAATCTGTACGTTATGCAACTAGGATTTAAATCTAACTCATTCCTTCCACTGTGGCATAAAAGGAGGTACACGTACCTATCTGTAACAATCCACTTTCTCATCTTATTTCTTTCATATGACTTCTCATAATAGTCGTCTTCTTTGCTTAGTGTCCCGTAGGAAGAAGTCAATTCTGTGACAGCAGGTTATTTTATCTGAAGTGTTTATAACTATATCACAGTACATGGAACAAAAAAGTTCTCAAGAAATATTTATTGAATTTTTAAAAAGTTATTTTCTCACTGTGTATAACCTTTTTTGATTTTAAGACTACAATGCAGCTAATTGCAAAAAATTTTCCTTTCTTTAGGCATGTTACGCATAAAAGTGGATAATTTACATGGTAAATGAAAATGGCCAATTCTTTAAGAGGAGAAGTACTAAAACTTTATAAAAATGTAAGTAATTATGTTGCCAATTTTATTAAAATGTTGTTATATGACATGGATTGTTTAGAAATACATAATCTTTCTTTTTGAAGCTGCTGTATCTTGGACGAGACTATCCAAAAGGAGCAGACTATTTTAAAAAGCGTTTGAAGAACATTTTCCTTAAAAACAAAGATGTGAAGAATCCAGAGAAGATCAAAGAACTTATTGCACAAGGCGAATTTGTAATGAAAGAGCTAGAAGCCTTATACTTCCTTAGGAAATACAGAGCTATGAAACAACGCTATTATTCAGATACCAACAAAACTAAATGATCATTACTACTTTAATTTAGCTGACAATCAGTGCCAGCTGTTATGTGTACCAGATATTGTGAAATAATTCTAACTTAAAATGGGAAGATATACATATTGTGTAAAAAATCCCTGAGCTGCCCTACTGAATAGGTTTCAACTTCTGTTCATATTGAGAAATTATCAGCAACTTAATGCTCAATTTTGATACAAACATAGCAGTTTAGCTATACTACCGATTATAAATTAATGAGCACCCAATTTTGAATGAAAATATAATACACTTAATCCTGTAACTTAATAGGACTTAGCCAATTTTTAGCTTATTTCTCCATTTTACTGATAAGAGAATGCCATTTACTGAACATTTAATAAGCAAAATAATTTCTTATTTCTCTTAACTTTTGAAAGGAATCCCTTATTTTTTCACCCACTTTGATACATTAACAGCACATACTCAAGGTTCACTCCAAAACAAAGTTTCTGACAATGATTTAAATGTAGTTATAGAAATAATATGTGTGGAGTTATTCTGACCTTGAAATAGCCTGCTGGTGACTGGCATTACATACATAACTATTCAATTATTTCCATTATTAATGTTGCTGCTGCTACCTTTGGGCCTAAAACCAACTCACCTGTTGTGTATCAATTACCTTCTTTGATAAAAGGAAATAAATAACATTATTCTATATTTTTGTCATAAAGGCAGATTTGCTTTGCATCTACTTCTAAATATGGTTTTAAGTTTAAGCAAACACACCTTTACATAATATCCACAGCACCTTTTAGAAATAAAGGATATTTCAAACTTAAAAGCTGCATAAAAAGATTCACTGGTATTCTCTAGTGTCTATGGCTTATAAAGTATTCCATATCCATTTCGGGGCAAACAATTCAAATTCCATGAATAAACACACACTCACAGTCACTGTAACTATTTTTATTACATTACAATAATTAGGAGTAGTACAGTTCATGACAAAAATATTACAAATTTTAGATCACTTCACAGCACATACTCCTATAAACATTTAAAAGTTAATTTCAATTAAAAGAGTGGTCATTTTTAATGTTTGATATGACCAACATTCCTAGGTCAGCGCAACCAAATGATGGAAAACAACTGGATCACACTGCATATGTCCCACAAAAGAAAGCACAATGTACAAAATGTGCATGTTTCAGTTTACACTATACAAAAATAGTTAAAATACATTCCAGGTAAACATGTTACATTAAGAAATAGTACTAGTAAGAAATTGGCACTCAAAGGAAAAATGCAAAGAAGTATTTTCAACATGAAAACACAAGACAGTGGAATTGAAAACTTTCGGATAAAACATTGTAACCCAGTTAGCTCTATGTGGGTGTGGTGGGGAGAGATGGGCCCTCAACATTTCTGCACGTAACTTTTTTTTCCCCTAAATTCATCTAAATTACCTATCATTATCCCAAACAGGCACTTCAAACTATTAAACTAAAACACAGATCTTAATCTAGTTATGACTATTCTTCAAGAACTCATGTGAGTATCTTTAGAAAGAAATTTTCATTTTCTGACAGACAGCTATCAGTTGTATGCTATTCAGTTTCTCAATGCAGAATTCATGCTATCCAGTATTAACACAGAAGTTATTAAATAACTGCTGGGTTCTAAAAAACATTACTACATAATTATCAAGAAACCATTACTTTCTGACAAATAGAAATCTTCAGATAGTTTTTACTGTCTAAAAAAAATCCCCTAACATTATATACTGTTTGAAGAAAAAATGGTTAGAAGAAAAAAAAAATCAATGGAATAAAATGAGATGAACTTGTGCAAACTGTAACTTAACATGCCCCACAAAGTTTCTATGTATGTATTAGGACAAAATTGTGCAATGGTGGCAACAGTTTTGATAACCTATAAAAGTTAGGTTCTAAATTCCTATGCAGTGTGACTCAGTTAAATAGAGCCTAGAATGCCTATTTGGGAATATTCACTCAAATGATACAATATATGTGTGCTATATTCTTCCACAAACATGTTAATGCCTAAGACTATGTAATTTAGCTTTAAAAAAAAAAACAAAAAAAAAACAAAAAACTTCAACAAGGATTTCTATCTTTAAGGCGGTATTAGATAACATTTATTTCTAGAATTCTCCCCCTTTAAAATCTCTACAAAAACAAATCTTTTGTTAAACCATTCAAAGTTCACATAAAGGTAATTAGCACTACCTTAAAAAAATGCCCATCTACATCAAAAATTCAAGAGGCCTAAATATCCCCTCATAAGCACTGCAGTTCCTGAAGGACGGCCATTTCTTTCTCTGTGTAGAAACAAGAGGTACTGTGTAAGTCTTAACACCCTATCTAAACAATGTCCCAAAGACCTGGAGTTTAGCATAGCAATTCAGAAATCATACTGATTTTTACATAGAAGTTTCCTTGTCTGTGAACTAGTTCAGGCACGTATTTATTTGTACCCAGATAAAACTATTAATTTTTAAGTATATTTTAATTATTTATGCAGAGAAAACTGGAATATTACACATTTGGGAATTTCAATATGAATATCTGACATACACCTTAATGTGTACTGTAAACTGTCTCAATAGAATCACATAGTTATGCCAAATTAAAAAAATATATAATCAAGTTTATTCCTTTAAACAATGAAGTGATTTACATAAAGTAGCTCGATCAAAGAGTTTCACTGGAATCATAGCAAAACAATTATAGAGCTGGCACAGGGACCAAACCCCTCTTTGCAAAACTAAAATACGCACTGTGTTATCTCTGGACCATAGGCTAAAGGCCTTACTCAGATGCTACAGCCCAGGCTAGCACTAGCTAAGGACCGGGATTATGTCTCTTGTTTGGGGATACCATATACCCAGTGCCTTGTGAAGTGACTGGCATCTAGTAGGCACTCAATAAATATCTGCTGAATAAATGAGTTCTGCAAAACAGCTTTATGAGGCTAAGGCGGGTGAATCACTTGAGGTCAGGAGTTCGAGACCAGCCTGGCCAATAGGGTGAAACCCTGTCTCTCCTAAAACTACAAGAATTAGTCGAGTGTGGTGGCACATGCCTGTAATCCCAGCTACTCAGGATGCTGAGGCACGAGAATCGCTTGAACCTGGGAGATGGAGGTTGCAGTGAGCCAAGATGGTGCCACTGCATTCCAGCCTAGGTGACAGAGTGAGACTCTGACACCACAAAAAAAAAAAAAAAAAAAGCATTTCTGGCTACTAAAACAATGGAATGTATTACTGTTACCAGAAGTAGTCCTAGTTGTAGATTACCTTAGGAATTGTTTC
The DNA here is from genome assembly GCF_000951035.1 of Colobus angolensis palliatus. Taxonomy (NCBI): domain Eukaryota; kingdom Metazoa; phylum Chordata; class Mammalia; order Primates; family Cercopithecidae; genus Colobus; species Colobus angolensis. Next base: position 5,365,523 of record NW_012115777.1, on the reverse strand, counting down.
AGTACTATCTTTATTAAATTCTCCTTCCACTGGATAGGGTTCTGTCTATTCATACCAGGTTTGAAAAACCCTACTGTCGCTAATGGATTGGGCAGCAAAGAGATATTCAAAGGACTGGCCACCACCTGAAAATTAGTGATTAGGTCAAATCCCATTATGGTATCTGTCAGATCCTCGAGCCCTGAGGAAGTAAGATGTAGGGCATTTTGATGTGACTTAATGGGAAAACTTCATGGAGATATCCATAGCAGCAGTATATCTTACGGTTAGGGGAATTAGAAGTATTAAAACTGCATCAAGTCATGGGGCATGTGGAAGGTAGGCAGGCAAGATGACACTAACATGGAAGGAGAGTCCTAAAACGAGAATGGATATTCAAATATAAACTTCACCTCTTGCACAATTTTGCCCAAGATTGGCACTGAAAATGGTGTAACATAGGTTAAAAAGTTACAGATTGTGCTGAGCTTGACAAATAAGTGTATCCTTATGTAAACGGAATATAAATCACATGGTTGTAAAAAAACCAAGAGTTTGAGATGACTTCTTTTAACATGAAGAAATGGATAGTAAGTGATGTCCTCAAAATCAAAGTCCTAAAAGATAACTATCTAGAACCTAAGTCACCTTCTTCCTAGTCCAGTGATACTTTCACCTCACCATGCCATCTCATTTCATATATTTTAAAATAAGTAACATTTTAAATTTATCAAGAGGATTTTTATTAATATTTATTTTTAAAGCATTATTCTTAAATATGGATCAGACTTGAAAAGTGTTTATGAAATGCTAATTTAACCAGTGTTAAGAGAACTAGCCAAACCTAGAGATTGTAAAACTTTTTCACTTTATTGTTTGAAAAAAAAATTAATGTCTTGGCACACCACCACCCCAAAATCTCAACTTTTGAGTTAATATTTTAAAGTAATTTTTAAAAAAGAGTTCATTTTCTTAAAAAACAAAAGCAATGCTCTTGATTTGTCAGCAGGACCACCACAGAGTGATAATGTATCTTGTTGACCTATCCAAACTGTCCTAGTTCCTCCCCATTTTGACCAGCCAATGCATGACAACACTGGATGACCATGGGGACACAGTCCATGCTGTGAAACTCTCTATGAAAGCTCAAAGGTTCACACAGGGCCTGGCCATGCAACCTTGGTCTCTTCAACACCTACTAAGCTATAACTGGCCCAAATAATCTTTAATGTCACAAGCAGAATTAAAACTACCTTCAAAGACTGAAGTTGAAGAAAAGATTTAAAGTTATACTATGAAAGAGCAATCTGACACAGGGAGACTACATTTAATTCCTATGAGAATTTTTTATACATGTTAAAATTTTTTCAATTATTATAAAAATTTAGTAGCATGTAAATATAGCCCCAAAATGGTTGCTATAATCCCCATTTCATACTGGGTCTGCCTTAACAGGAAAAGCTATTAGGAGTCTTTATAGTAATTTATCTAATATGAAAAGGAAACGGCCTTGTAATAGTTTCCATTGACTTGTAATTTTTTTCCATTTTTTTTTTTTATAGAAAAAATATAATATTTTGGGGAGAGTGACCATGACTAATAGCAGTGGAAAGGGAGACAAAACCTTTGTGAACAGTGTAACTTTACATTCATCAGGGATGACAAACTATAGGACATGATGCCTAGAAGAATCATCAGGAAGCCCATAAATTTGTGTTCCCTCAATGTTTCAGTAAAACCAATTAGAAAGTCTCAACTGAAATTATAATTAGTAGTAATTAATCCATTTATGTGACTAGATAAAACACAGAATAGGGATGATTCAGAAGCTTCATTAATTTGTTTCACACTAACATTCACAATTGGTAAGAAAAATAAGAAGTAATCAACTGCATGCACCAAAAACCCCAAGACAGAAATCTTAGGTATTCAGTTTCTTTTTCACAGGCATTGCTAGTTCAAAAACCAAAACTCTGGGAATACTGGCACTTAGAGGAAAAAAAAGCTTCCACTGTCATTTTAAAATAAGCATTTAAGGTAAAAGCTAACAGTCTGCATGGAGCAGGAAAAAAATTAGGTAATGCTAAAACAAATGCTAATAATTTAGTGTAATGTACAAAAATTACCACTTTTACTAGTATGCCTTAAGAAAAAAGTACAAATTGTATTTACATAATTACACACTTTGTCTTTGACTTCTTTTTCTTCTTTTTACCATCTTTGCTCATCTTTTCTTTATGTTTTCGAATTTCTCGAACTAATGTATAGAAGGCATCATCAACACCCTGAAATACATAAAAAGTATTAAAATGTGAATATATACGATGGCTTCATGTGTACAGGTAGCAAATTTCCATTATTAATGGAAACAATATTAAGAAAAGATTTTTTATGTTTCTCTTCAGGCAACTGAATATATATTACATATATTAGACTTTTAGAATTCCTAAATGTCATCCACACAGATGTCAATATTATAAACAGGAACACTCAATATTCACAAAAGACAAGGATAACCAATGGCACAGAATTTTAAATAAGGTAATGACTTTTTCACAGGAGAACTTAATTTGCTATTTTTTCCACATTGGCAAACCTAAGTCACCAAAATCCAAATGCATGTGTGTGTGTGCACACTTAATTGTCCTTATGTTTCTGAACTTTAGATATAAGCCATGCAACTGTAAACTGTTTTCATAAGTCTTCACACACAGAAACAGTATTTGAGCTCTGGTTCTACACTTATGTAAAATCCATTGGATTTAAAAATTTACCAAGAAGTAAACAGTATTCGAACATCCTATTCCAATAAATTTATCAAGAAGTAAACAGTATCTAAACATATTATTTCAGTTTTCAAATAATATGTATTAAGGGATTAGTTTCAATTCATATATTTATCATTAAGAAAAAGGTTTAAAGTGACCCCAATACAGGAGAATACCACTTAAAAAAACAAAAAACAAAAAACTAGTGCCTCAGATTTGTGGAGAAATTAGCTAAATCATTTGAAAGATCTTACAGTTTACCAATTTGGAGGAGATTCTCTCTTTATCCCATAAAGTTTTAATTTCTGTTTAATATATTAGGTATTCAAAAGCTTGCCATATAAAGCTAAATATCCTGTCTTCAAAGAGTTTAACAGTCATTGTGACCACCATCTATTTATGATTAAAGCAAGGTTATTTAAATTTAAGGCTAAAAATGATTTTAAGCCATAATAATTTTCAACTTAATAGTATACAATGTGAAAAATGGCACTCTCAAAGTGGTAGAAGAGATTTCAAACCTGCAATACTTAAATTATGCAAGATCCATACACAAATCAATTCTTGTCATGTCTCTAATTAAAATAAAAATATAAATAATAGCAAAAAATGAAGAAAAAATATGATTCTCTCTGTATTTTAAAGCCTGTTCAACTGAGTAGTAACTATAAAATCTGTTAACCTCACAATACTTCCAAACCTAGACAGCAGAGGGAGTCTCAGAAACAAATACCCAACACATTAAGTTGTATAAATCAAGCCACTTTAAGAACAATAAAAACTGGGTTTTTACTCATTGTAATCCCTTCTGTTGGATATTATAAACTGTGTAAATAAATATATTATAAAAATTACATGTGTAAAAATATTCAAGTTATATTATCTTGAAATTAATTTAAAATGTTAAGTGGGCCAGGTACAGTGGCTCATGCCTACATGTAATCCCAACGCTTTGGGGGGCCGAGATGGGTAGATCACTTGAGGTGAGGAGTTTGAGACCAGCCTGGCCAACATGGTGAAACCCTTACTAGAAATACAAAAACTAGCTGGGTGTGGTAGCAGGTGCCCGTAATCCCAGCTACTCAGTAGGCTGAGGCAGGAGAATTGCTTGAACCCGGAGAGGCGGAGTGCGTTGCAGTGAGCTGAGATCGCACCACTGCACTCGACTGGGTGACAGAGCATGACTCCGTCTCAAAGAAAAAAAAAAACAAAAAATGTTAAGTGGTATTTCTCTTTTACTGTACTACTAAGATTAACAATATTTCAAAATAATAAAATTTGGAGCATGAACAATGAAAATTAGCTGCAGTTAGTGAATTTTCCTAATAGATCTATAATTCAAGAAAGCGTGACCAATATTTTAAGAGAGGTAAACACAGAATGGGAATGAGAGGCTTGTCCACATTAAGCAAACAGCAGGATAAAAACCAGCATTATTTATTTGAGCACTAGTAAATAAATGTCTCCAGTAAAGTCCCCAAACTGCACTTACTGATGTTTCCCAGTCTCTAACATCATTACTCATACCACACAAACATATGCTTCCGTCTCTCCCAAAGGAGAAAGGAAAAGTGGTAAGAAATAATTTATCAGCAATACAATACCATCAAGGTTTGATTACATGTATGTATGTGTATGTGTCCCTCCAGGCTAAACTCTTTAACACACAGAGGGGAAAATTTCCAATGATATAATAAAAATTATTCTGTAGCTTGCCAGCACTTGACAATTTACTTGACAGTTTAGAATCATAAACCCTTAGAATGTGATGGAATCTTAAAAGAGGATCTAATCTAACTCTCTTACCGTACTGCATGAATTAATTCCCTCTGATCACATCCTTATGTAATCTACTCCATTTCTACTACTTTTACAATGAAGAAAAATGCCAATGGTACTAAAATGGTAAAGCAGAAAACAATGAAAAACCATGTGATGGATACAGATAAGACACATTTTATGGTGAAAACATAGAATTTGATAACATCACTTTCTAAGACTCTAACAAAGATTCTAGGCTTATGTTACACTGAACTCTCCTCTACATCATCTTGTTAAAATTAAGTAATTTTGGCCTGGCGCAGTGGCTTACACCTACAGTCACAGCAATTTGGGAGGCTGAGGCAGGAGAACTGCTTGAGGCCAGGAGTTTGGGACCAGTCTGGGCAACACAGCAAGAACCTGCCTCTATTTTTAAAATAAATAAACAAACAAACAGACAAATAAATTAAGTAACTAATTTCAATCACGAAGGAAATGTCACAACCTACACAGAGCAATGAATTCTTTTTTTCTCATATGAGAACTAATCATTCTCACACATACACATAAGTAGCCCAGTAATTATTTTGGTTACATATTATCTTTTTCAGGACTAAGAAAAGCTAATTTATATATGTTTGTCATTGTTAAATGTTTGTTTATTTGCTAGAGGTGGGGTCTCATTACGTTGCCCTGGCTGGTCTTGGAACTCCTGGCCTCAAGCAATCCTCGTGCCTTGGACTTCTAAAGTTCTGGAATTATAGGTGTTAGCCACTGTCCCTGGGCCAAAACTTTTTTATTTTTACTTTTTTTTTAGAGATAGAGTCTCTTTCTGTTGCCTTAGGCTACAGTGCCATGGCACCATCATAGCTCCCTTCAACCTCAAACTCCTGGGGTCAGGCAATCCTCCTGCCTCAGGCTCCCAAGCAGCTGATGCTGCAGACTCACACACTACAGCCAGCTTGTCAAATACATTTTTTTAAATTGTATTTCATTTAAAATTTTTAATTACCAAGTATACTTCTCTTTTATATAAAATACTTCCATGTGTACTGAAAAAACAAGGATTCATCACATCAAACAACTGTGAGAGATTCACCTACAGTCATTGTATAAAACATAATTTGTACAAATTAGAAATTTTAGAATAGTATATGCTTACACCTTTGTTTTAAATATAAATTAGAACATAACACTTATTTCTTATTTTACTCTAAACAGTTCTATTTTTAAAATCATCTAATGGTGAGACAATAGGAGGAGAAAATAAAAACTTAAAACCACCACCTAAATCTGGTCATGGTACTGTTATTTAAAATGTGTAACTTTTCAAACTGCATTGTTAAATTTGCAGTATTTTAGAGGTTGTGGTAAAATTTAACATGCAAAATTGCTTTAATTGCAAAATATTGCTTTACACAATGATACTCAAAAACTATTAAGAGTTCATAAATTTCAATAAAAATGCCAGTCATACTTTGTTTCTGAGTTTAGTAGATTAGTATGCCACATAATATCTTTCGGGATTGAGTCTACTATTCAAATGTGTATTTTATACTTTCGTGAAATACCTAAAATTCATATAATAAAGAACATCAACTTGTAATAAATATAATAAATGATATGCTAGTTTTTGAAAATTGTAATTTCATTGCCTATTAAGAACATGATATATTACAAACAATATGCATCCAAAGCTTAAGCTTCGCCATGAACTTTATGATACCTAGTGAAGTATTTTCTTAGCAAGACAGAGTTTAATATGGGTTGGTTTAGAAATGAAAATGAGAATTCCACGCAATAAATATTTACGGGGTAGTTACTATGTGCCAGGAACCTTACTAGGCAATGGGCGTGCAAAGATTAAAAATATGTAATTCTGGCTAAGATTTTGCTGTCAAATAACGTAGGAATGAAACAGAAGCGGTTATTTCAATATAACATGGGAAGCACATAATAGCTAAGGATAGTATTCTGGGAATACGCAGGAAGGGCTCCATGCCTAGTCTAAGGGTTTCAAGAAAGATTTTTAGAGAGTAGGAGACTGGGGAATCATGAGAGTGTTAGCTAATTCGTAAGACTAGGGATAAAAATATTGGCATTCCAAACAAGAGCCAAGACTCAAACTCAAGGGAAGGTAAGAAATAACGTGTTATATTTATTTATAGAAGAACAAAAGAAATTCAGGCAAGATGAAGTTTTTAGATATAAGACCAAAAAAGAGCTGGAGTGGTGGGAAGGTAGTAAGGACTATCTGCAACATGCTGTGGAACATGAGATTTTATTCTATAGCTAAAATGAGTTTTTGTGTTTTTTTTTGAGACGGAGTTTCACTCTTTTTTTTTTTTTGACGGAGTTTCACTCTTGTTGCTCAAGCTGGAGTGCAATGGTGCAATCTCGGCTCACTGCAACCTCCGCCTCCCAGGTTCAAGCGATTCTCCTGCCTCAGCCTCCCAAGCAGCTGGGATTACAGGCATGTGCCACCACGCGCGGCTAATTTTTTGTATTTTTAGTAGAAAAACGGCGTTTCACCATGTTAGCCAGGCTCGAACACCATGTTAGCCATGTTAGAACATGGTCTCGAACTCCTGATGTCAGGTGATCGCCCGCCTCGACCTCCCAAAGTGCCGGGATTACAGGCATGAGCCACTGCGCCCGGCTGAAAATGACATTTATTTAAAGTGTATCTCCCCGGTTGCACAATGAATGATGGCAGCAACTCGTAAATCAAACAGGAGGTTCGAACAGTCGAACAAGAAATGATAGGGGCTTCAACTAACGATGACATAAAAGACACACAATGTAACATCACAGGAATTTGTGGATACTTCCAAATGGGGGACTGGGGGAAAAGAGGGCAGTAGGAGTCATCCTAAAATTCCCAAGTTTCTCACTGGGATAAGAAAGTGCTGTGCTGCTGATGCCACTGAGCTGGAGAACTTAGGCAGAAGAATGGTTATTTGCTTGTAAAATATCCAAAAGAAAAAATACATTTAAGAGTGGCTTTCTCCCACCTTCTGGGCCATTCAATATTACTGCTCTCTACTCTCTCTCATATTTTTTTCTCCCTACCTAACAACAACAACAAAAAAAAGCTGCTTATTATCTCAAAACTTGAGTATGATTTCCCTTAAAAATAAAGGTAAATATCAGTTCCCAAATATTTAGTTTACTTAAGACTCATTAAATCATCAGACTTTATGCCAAATATAGATTAGTCTACTACAGCCATCAAAATTGTCTCAATTATAATTAATTCTCACTAGATTAAAAATAAATGTACTAAGTATGGAAACAAGTTTCTTATCTTTTAATACTTCAAGTTAGAATACTACACCTAAGTAGTTCTAAAGTGGTTGCCACCTTGTTACCTTTAAAAGACATCTGCTTTCTGCCAAAGTTAATGTGCTGAACTTAAACTTACCAGATTACATTATAATGCATTTTTTAATTTTCACACAGCCAGGAGTCTTTTCTTCTTTGCTGATTTTTTTCAATCTGTATTGTCGGATCTCTCTCACCAATGTATAAAAAGCATCCTCCACTCTCTGCATTGTAAAACACAACTTCTTTAAAGTCTGTTTCATTGGTAAGAGTAATTTACTGGGATAGCCATGTGCAAGAAGTTTGAGATTATGAGCTTGAGATTTTTTTTTTTTTAAACAGACATCAGACTGTTTGAATAAAACTGAGGATGCAGTTTTAAAATATGGGCTAGAATCCTGGTTTGTTCTTAAAAGTCAGTTTTGTTTTCTAATGGAATTAAATTTAAAAATTTTTAAATTAGGAATTAAGAGAGATTATGACAAGCCTAAACACATTTATTAGCATCTGTTTGTCAATTAATGCAACCATTTTAGTTTGCTAGTCTTGGAATTAAAGCCTAAACTGAAGTTAGCTTTAAATTACTTCTTTGACTTAGGGAAAAAGTGATTTATGTACTAGTGATCCCCACACCCTCCCCCAGGGGAGAATGAGAAGAAAAATGGTAAAATATGGACATGCAACCTTTATTAGAAAACAACAAAAACATAAAAGAATCTCAAAGATGAGTCAAGAAACTGGAATCTTGAGTTTTATTTTAAATTTTAACACCTTCCAATCTATTTCCAGGGTCTACAAGTGAAGCTGAGACTGGGTCTTCTGTACATGTTTAACTACATAATTTAATTAAAATCTTAAATGAGAGCTGCTTACCATAATATAAAAACATCATGAATTAAAGGACACACACAAAATAGGAGCATTTTGTATCCTTACTACAAGCTCTTTTTTTGTTGTTGTTTATTTTTTTGTTTTGTTTTAGATACAGGGTCTCGCTGTGTTGCCAGGATGGAGTGCAAATGGCACGATCATGACTGCAGCCTCGACCTCCCAGGCTAGGTGATCCTCCTGCCTCAGTCTCTCAAATAGCTGGGACTACAGGCAAGCACCACCACACCCGACTGATTTTTGTACTTTTTATAGAGACAGGGTTTTACTATATTGCCAGGGCTGGTCTCAAACTCCTGAGCTCAAGTGATCCGCCCACCTTGGCTTCCAAAGGGCTGGGATTACAGCCATAAGCCACCAAACCTGGCCTTACTACAAGTCTTAAAAATAATTTTTAGAACAGTGTTCAATCATACTGGCTTTGTACCTTCTATTCTAATTTAAATACTCTTAATAGAGTTTTTCCTGCTTAAGCCTATGATAAGAAAGCTATAGACAACAGGCACAATCATATACTGGCCATATGGAGATAAAAGTTTTTAATCTTTTCCAATCTAGAAAATTAGGCAGTCAAAGGGGAAAAGGGCTTCCTTAACTGTGCTGCTAGTTTGTTCAGAAAAGCATACCATCAAAGTTGGAGCACAGAGAAATGCACAGAAATATTAATCTATATGTAGTGCAAATTAAAAGATGTAATATCGTGTTTCTTCTTCTAAAAGAAAGGTAAATATTTTTTGAAGCTGCTATATTTTACTCCACATTTAATTTTAAGGGAATTCTATTCTTTTATCTTAAAATTAAGAATGAATTACCTAATTTGGGGATTGGCATATATATTTTAACTTTCTGAGATCCGCAACATCAATGTTTCTACCGAACCAAATGTAACAAAGTGGACCTACCACCTAAAAAGTTAATATATCACAAGTACCATTTGTAGTTTTAAACTCAATCACACACAGAGAATTGGCAACTAAGTATTAGTTGAAGTCAACCAATGGCTAGGGCTTAATTTTTGCACACAGAAGTCATCTGTACATCTACTGCCTACAGTAGTTACACACCTCAATTCTTTAAGGCACACTAATTTTTCGAAATCTCAGAAGTGTATTAAGAACTGCTTTAGTAAAGTACAGAAATTTACCTCTAAAGTCAAACTTTAATTTAAAATTCATAATGTTAAGTTTCAGTTCAAAAAGCAGGCATTTAAGTAACGTGATTATATATTAAAATGCGTATCTCAAGTCATTAATTAACATATACCATCCAGTGATATATTTCTATTTAATAATGAAAATCATTATATTCTAAGAACATTCTTATTTTTAATGGAATTAAAAATTAATGGAATTTTAAATTTTTAATGGAATCAATTTAGTCAACTAGTTCGCTAAGCCAAGTATAAATTCAACTACCTTTGTTGGCACTTTAAATTAGATACCTACTTACACCTGTATATAAAAGATTTTAAGTGTCAGGTGTGGTGACTCATGCTGTAGTACCAGCACTTTGAGAGGGCAAGAGATGCCAGGAGTTTGAGACCTCATCTCTACTAATAAATTAGGCATGTTGGCATGAGCCTGAAGTCCCAGCTACTCAAAAGGCTGAGGCAGGAGGGTTGCTTGGGCCCAGGAGTTTGAGGCTTCAGTGAGCTATGAACTGCACCATTGCACTTCAGTCTGACCAACAGAGCAAGACGCTGTCTCTAAAAAAAAAATTTTTAATCGTTTTACAGTTTATATTTATCATTAACCCTCAAAAGGAAAGGGTTTATTATTTTTACCTTTGTCTTCAAAATATTATGTATCCAAAATTTTCATTAATAAGCAACATAAATAATTTAAGGCACTAAAATAACTTTGTAGCATGTAAAATGTAAAGCATGAGCTCTGTAAGATATTTTCACAAATGATTCTCTTTCAATTTGAAAATCAATGTAAGAAATTTAAAAATATGTATATACATATACACACACAAACCAGGTAAAAGCTCATATTTTCATAAATTTTCTAAGAATGTTAACTTCTATTCCTGTTTAAAAAAAAAAAAGTTATAAGGTCAATGTAGAAGAACCAAAACATACTATGAAGGAGAAAAACCGTATTGGTCCTCTACTAATTTAGCAGAAGCAAATTTTGATTTTAACTTATTTCTAAAATCAGTTTGAATGTGTCTACTTTTGCAGCATCAGCATCCCCACCACCAATAGTGAAATACATGATTTTTGTTTCCAGCAATGCAGAGAGAGAATTGGAAGCCAATAATTAAAAAGAAGAGATTATTATCCACAACCAAGAATTCAGTGTCAGGACCTCAGTGGTTCATATAATTAACAGCACAGGGTGACTTTTTCCATTTCTTATTTTTAGTAATGAGAAATTTAGGTTTTAGAGTATCAGTTATTTACTACAGTTTTTCAGACTTATTTTTTCATAATATGCTTTAAAGTCATACTGACATCAAGAGAACATGAGAACATTATTCTTGTGTACACTGTAAACCACTGGCACTGGCTCTTATTTTTTAAAATGCATACAGTATATACCTATGAAACAAAACACTGGTTTTTCACATTCCAAAATTTGTAGATAATTTTTAAAGATAAAATACAGCTGAAACAGATATTTAATACCCACTGACTACTCACTAAGCTCTTAAGTGGCACACAATGATTTTTTTGAGAATAGGACTTGTGGCCACATATACTCATTTTGTGTTTTTTTTGTTTTTCTTTTTTAACTTTTTCTTTTTTTTTTTCTTTTGAGATGGAGTCTTGCTCTGCTACCCAGGCTAGACTGCAGTGGTGCGATCTTGGCTCACTGGAACCTCCACCTCCGGATTCAAGCGATTCTCCTGCCTCAGTTTCCCGAGTAGCCAGAACTACAGGCATGCACCACCACGCCCAGCTAATTGTTGTATTTTTAGTAGAGGGGGTTTCACCATATTGCCCAGGCTGGTCTCAAACTCCTGACCATGTGATCTGCCTGCCTCAGCCTCCCAAAGTGCTAGGATTATAGGCATGAGCCACTGCGCCCAGCCTACTTTTGTTTTTATATACATATACTCATTTTCAAATGTCACTTATTGAACTTTAAGAACAACTGAAAATACGTGGGAACAAAAGTATACAACTTTAAATACGTAAATTTTTTAAAATCAAGAGACTGACGACATTTTCAACTCAACTATTATCCTATTATCTGAAAACATACTTGTGAGGCCATGGAAACAAAGCACTCCATAAAGAGAAAGAACAGTTAACCAAAAGTATTCTAAATCTTGCTAGGCTATGCTTTTACTAAGAGATTTTGTTTAAGTAAGTTTTTGTTCCTGTTGAATCTGCAAATTCTTGCAAAACTCTGTCAAGGAAACAACACACCAAATACCCTAACTATATACAGTTGCAAGACTACCAGCTTTTCGGGGCAGAAGGGCATGGAGGAAAAAGATGTATTCTAAAACCCAACTGTGTGCACCCCTGACTTTCTCAAGCAATCTTGCCACCCACAGCCTATCTCATGTACTACTGAAATGCAGAAAAACTACTACTTTGGAGACTACCATGGTGCACACCAAGTGCACAGTAACTGTTCTGTCAATTTTTAACTCATAAAAAGCTGAAGTGCAAAATATTAATTTCATGTAGGCAAACTCAACTAATATTAAACAGAGACATAGCACATAAGGAGGTTGTATTGTAAAGCCTTCTTTAATGGAGTTCTTTTAACAATTTAAATACCTAGAAATTAACAACAAAACCAGGAAATTAATCACTCAACATTTTTAGGTTCGTAAAACTATTATAGTTAAATTGAGACCCCCAGAAAGCAAAAAAGCCAGATGAGGAGTAACAGATACCCTGAAGACTCTGCTTCTGTCATTCACCTTACTGAACCTTCCCACTTCTGATTTTAGCAGACTGGAAAATACACAATTCTCATAGTGTCAATGTTTCAATTTTGACAGCTTTTGCCAACATGGCCATTCACTGTCCAAAGGGACCAGGAAAATCTGTCAACAACCCAGATAAATGTGAACTAGGTAACAGTCCTTACACACTAGGAACATAGGGACCACACAATGTACTAGCAGAAAATAACTCTATTTGCCTTTCAGATATGGACTGAACTGAGTGTAAAGAATATGTAAGGCATTATATTCTAGTCAAGTAATTAGCTGTTTAAAATTGTAAGTTATTAAGTTGGTAAAAATGTATATTCTGCAATTCTTATCTTAAAAAGTACATCTGGGCACAGTGGCTCACGCCTGTAATACCAGCACTTTGGGAGGCCGAGGCAGGTGGTTCACGAGGTCAAGAGATTGAGACCATATTGGCCAACATGGTGAAACCCCATCTCTACTAAAAATACAAAAATTAGCTAGGCGTGGTGGTGTGTGCCCATAGTCCCAGCTACTCAGGAGGCTGAGGCAGGAGAATCGCTTGAACCCGGGAAGTGGAGGTTGCAGTGAGCCGAGATCATGCCACTCCACTCCAGCCTGGCAACAGAGTGAGACTCTGTCTCAAAAAAAAAAGAAAAAAAAAGGTACTAGGGGCCAGGCACAGTGGCTCACGCCTGTAATCCCAGCACACTGGGAGACTCAGATGGGAGGATCACTTGAGGTCAGGAGTTCAAGACCAGCCTGGTCAACATGGAGAAACCCCATCTCTATTAAAAACACAAAAATTAGTCAGGCGTGGTGGCACGTGCCTGTAGTCCCAGCTGCTCGGGAGGCTGAGGCACAAGAATCACTTGAACCCAGGAGGAGGAGGTTGCAGTGAGCCAAGATCACTTCACTTCGCTCCAGCCTGGGTGACAGAGGGAGACTCTGCCTCCAAAAAAAAAAAAAAAAAAAAAGAGTACTAGGGTAAAATTTCTATTTCCTTTTCATGAAATACGTAAGTTTTACTTTAAGATTATTAAGGTTAGCCTGTGAAATACAAAGGTTTCACCTAACTTCTAGTATCTAATCAAACACTAAAGTTATCCAGAGAATTAGGAATCAGTATACTACAGCCCATAGGCCAAATGCAGCAACAGCTTTTTTTTTTTTTTTTTTTTTGAGACGAGTCTCACTCTGTCGCCCAGGCTGGCTTGATCTCGGCTGACTGCAGCCTCTGCCTGTCTCAGGTTCAAGCAATTCTACGGCCTCAGCCTCTTGAGTAGCTGGGAATACAGGCACCCACCACTACGCCTGGCTAATTTTGGTATTTTTAGTAGAGACGGTGTTTCAACCATGTTGGTCAGGCTGGTCTCGAACTCCCGACCTCAGGTGACGGGCCCACCTCGGCCTCCCACCTCATTTCTGGGATTGCAGGCATGAACCACAGCACACGGCCAGCCTATTTTTATACTATGCATAAGCTAACAATTATTTTTGCATTTTAAAGGGTTATAATTAAAAAAAAAAATGCAGCAGCTACCACTTGTGGCCCTCAAAGCCTAAAACATTTACTATCTTGGCCCTTTAGAGAAAATAAGTTTGCCAGCCTCTAATTTACATAGATGAGAACTTCTAAATGAATGTTTTGTTCCTTTAACCTGAATATAATTTTCTGGGAGTGTTTATGTGTTTTAGTCTCATGATCAAGACCCCAAAAATTAGGGCATAAAACAACTTGCTCATAAAACACAACAAGGATATGCACACTAATTTTGTTTAAAAAACAAATAAGGGCCGGGCGCAGTGGCTCATGCCTGTAATCCCAGCACTTTGGGAGGTCAAGGCGGGCGGATCACAAGGTCAGGAGGCTGAGATCATCTTGGCTAACACGGGAAACCCCATCTCTACTAAAAATACAAAAAATTAGCCAGGTGTGGTGGCGGGCGCCTATAGTCCCAGCTACTTGGGAGGCTGAGGCAGGGGAATGGCGTGAACCCGGGACGCAGAGCCTGTAGTGAGCCGAGATCACGCCACTGAACTCCAGCCTGGGCGACAAAGCGAGACTGTCTCAAAAAAAAAAAAAAAAGAATAAATAAATAAATAAGCTGAATAACAAATAAGTAACAAAATACTCTGCAGAAAGGAGGGCTTGACATTTTCACCAGTAACTGGAGATATAAAATTTATTAAAATTTCCATATTTCATTTTATAATCTCTACAGTTACTTGGAATAGCTCTTTAAAGTCTTCCAGAAGCATGCAAATATCAAATTAATTTCAACAGAGGAAGATTAATAGACTTTTGAAAGGCAAATTAATTTCTAGGCAAATCAACAAGTCCATTTAATAATAAAAGGAAATCAAAGAATAGAAATTAAATATCTAATTTATAGTTTAGCAACATAAATTATATAACAGCAGTGAAACAGGATATAAAAGAAAGGTTGAGTGCTCTGTTAAGAAGTACAAGTATTCTTTTATACTACATCCCTCCATATTTTAATTAGATGATCCACATAAAAATGTCTACAAAGCAAATTTAAGTTCATATACTTACATATTATACACCTTCCAAAAAACAAATCAAAACAAAAAACCCAAGGCCACAAAACTGTAAAAAACCTAAAAATCTCTTACAAAAGGAAGCCAGATAGTTTTCTGATCAAATATGAATGCTGTGTTGTATTAAAGTATTAAGGTCAAATAGCAAGAATCAATTAGTACTTCTGAGGTAGTAATCATACAACCACCAAAAAGCAGACACAGCTATTTTAGGATCTTATCAAATGAGAAGTGGACAGCAACAAAGTGGGACTAACAAGACTCTTTTTATGTCCTATACTGCTTTTCTACTCAAAGTATGGTCCAAGTACCAAGAAAAATACCACCTGGGAGCCCGTTAGAAATGCAGACTCAATCCCAACCTAAACCTTCTGAATTAGAATCTGGATTTTAATAAGCCCAGCTGATTTGTATGCATAAGAAAATATAAGAAGCACTTCTTTACTGCAACCCCTTAAAACATTATGCAAAGTCTCTTAAATTTTTTCTTTTTTGTGTGAAATGTAAGCTAATATGTTCAGTAGTATGAAAAGCATCTTTTAAAAGTTACAAGTAAAGCAAATATAGTAAAACAACAATGGTAGAATCTAGGTAGTATATTTGCAAATGTTTTAAATAAAACTTAATTTTGTATTTGAAAATGTTTCATAAGAAAATGTTGGAAGACAAAGTAACAAATCATGTATTCT
This sequence comes from Colobus angolensis palliatus, assembly GCF_000951035.1. Classification (NCBI taxonomy): domain Eukaryota; kingdom Metazoa; phylum Chordata; class Mammalia; order Primates; family Cercopithecidae; genus Colobus; species Colobus angolensis. The sequence goes on along the minus strand of NW_012115777.1, from coordinate 5,349,670 downwards.
CAGTACCTTCTGTCCTAAGAAAAATCAAGAAGACTGGTTATAGAAGACCAGTAAAAAGAAAAACAAAAACAAAGCTCCTAGTCTTTGGAACATGGAAATGGATTTAAGTGAAATCTTAATTCCTCTAAAGTAAAGTGATATGATATACACCAATTTTAACCTATAAATGAGGTTTTAGGAAAACTGCCAGAGAAATTTGTATACTGGTCAAACTAGAGAAATTTAGTTTTTAATCCTCCAAAAATGACTTGAAGTAGAGTTTGTTTCTTTACTATGTATCAAATTTGTATAACTAGGAAGAGGTACATATGCTCTCCTACTAGGGAAATATAACATATATATTAGCTGGATAATGATTTACATTTACATTTTTGCACCTTTATAAAATCCGATAAACTTCTAGAATGCTTGTTTTTATATGTTTAACAACGTAAAACATATTGTTACGTTGTTCATCAATTTTTTTTAACTCCTAGCATTACAGAAATTCTACAAAACTGGTTTTCTAGGCTCACAGGTAAATGTAACCAAAAAAAGCCCTAAACAAACTTATGGAATATAGATGGATCAATTTCTTAGTACAGTCATGTGCCACATGACATTTTGATCAACAATAGATTGCATATGTGATAGTGGTCCCTTAAGATTATAATGGAGTTTAAAAGTTCCTATTGCCTAGTGATGTTATAGCCATCCTAACATTGTAGCACAACACAGTACTCATGTGTCTGTGGTGATGCTGGTGTAAACAAACTTACCACACTGCCAGTTGTATAATGGTATAGCACCTACAATTATACACCATACTTAATACTTGATAATGGTAATAAGTGACTATTACTAGTTTATGTATTTACTATACTATTTATTGTTATTTTAGTGTACTCCTTCTATTTAAAAAAAAAAAGTTAACTATAAACAGCCTTGGATAGGTCCTTCAGGAGGTATTCCAAAAGTTATTATAGGAGATGACAGCTCCATGTGTGTTACTGCCCCTGAAGACCTTCCAGTGGGACAAGATGTGGAAGTGAAGACAATGATATTGATGGTCCTGACCCTGTGCAGGCCTAGGCTAATGTGCATGCATGTCTTAGTTTTTAACAAAAAAGTTCAATGAGTAAAAACAAATAAAAAATTTTAAATATGGAAAAAAACTTATTACAGAATAAGGATACAAAGAAAGAAAAATTTTGTATAGCTGTATAATGTGTGTTTTAAGCTGTATTACAAAAGTCAAAATGTTAGGAAAAATTTAAAAGTTTATTTAAAAAGTTACAGTAAAGTAAGGTTAATTTATTACTGAACGAGAAATTAAAAAAAAATAAACTTAGGGTAGCCCAAGTGTACATTTATACACACAAAATTTACCATTGTGTTAACAATTGCCTATAGTCATTACTACAGTTACACACCGTACAGATTTGTATCCCTGCGGCAAGAGACTGTACTATATATCCCAGGTGTATAGTAGGTTATACCACCAAGATTGTGTAAGTATACTCTATGATGTTTGCACAATGACAAAATCACCTAACAATGTATTTCTTAGAAAGTATCCCTGTCATTGAGACATATGACTATATGTAACAATTAATTCCTTCCTATCTTTATGTATTCATTTCCCGTATGTTAAACTCTTCATACAAACAGGTTAAATAACAGTAACTGAAATTATTTTATTTTACCTAAAGAAAGTCATTTTTAAAACAAAGATGATTTTTGAAACAAAATTCCCTCTGACAACAATTTTTGTCAGAAAAACGCATTAAATGAATAACAGAATTTCTACTTGCTTTCTGGGTATTTTCTTTCTTTAATGAGACCTTTCTCCAAAAATAAACATATCCTCAAAGAAAATTCTGCCAAAATAAAATTCTTCAAATGCAACATTTAACCTAGAAACATGACATAATGGTTTAAAAGTACTACTGAAATAGAAAATTCAAAAATGTGTTGCCCTGTTCTTTGTGTGTGTGTATATATATATATACACACACACAACAGTGGGAAAAAAAAATCCCCACATCTCTTGAATTCTAAATGTTAACATGTGCTCAGAATTGAAGAGAAATTTTCAATGTAGAAAGAAACCAAAGCCAAAAGCAGTATCAAGGACACCATAAGCAATGCCCTCTCAAGAGACAAAAACATTTACTAAATACATACTGTTTTATTTTCTAGTATAGCATAATTGAGAGAAAAACTGATATATTAAACGACATAACAGTCAGGATTTTGCAGAAAATAGATCTGTATTTATTTCAGTGTTACTTACCTGTCTTGTCTTTGCTGATGTTTCAATAAAAGGAATTCCGTAACTTCTTGCTAAGTCCTGAGCCTGTTTTGTGTCTACTGTTCTAGAAGGCAAATCACATTTATTTCCTACTAGGACCATAGGTACATCTTCAGAGTCCTTAACTCTTTTAATTTGTTCTCTGGGAAAGAAAAAAAAAGTTATAGCAGAGGCATTAGTAACACAAGTATCTTTCAAAACCTGTCCACAACTTTTGTCATAAAATTTGGCTGAAAGAAAACAATGTAATTCCTGGTTTCCACTATATCAAATTTTCCCTCCTTCCTTTTACTAATTATTTTTTTCTTTACCTTTTTAAAGAGAAACCTTGTCTCTCTCTCAAAAGATCAAATACCTAGAAGTATAGTAAAACTATAACTTAATAGGTTAATATGCAGGTAGATCGTAATAGTAAAACAGAAACTACTGAAAAATTCTAGACCCAGAGTGCTATATAACAGACTATAATTTTAGAAACATATGTTACATGTGTAAAGATAAAAAATATTTTACAAAAACCTGAATTAAAGCATTAACATAATTTTCATATTACTGTCTCAAAAAACAAAGTTGACAAGTAGATTCTGATTTCTAGGTAGAAAACACTGAAGTTACTACACCACTTATTCCATTAAAAGCCCTTCTACATGTTAATCATTTTCAATATAACTAGTGCATAAACTCTAAATTTGGGGTGAAATTATATTTCCTCACAATTTTAGGTGACTTTCAAGGATGCAGCACAAAAGAAGGAGCAGAGCAGACAACAGAGTCAGAATTGGCTCAAATTCCCAGTTCCTCCACTATTAGCTGGGTAAGCTTGGATAATAGAGGTGAAATTTGGTAACTCCTCTATAAAAATACTACCACTACCACCCACCCAAATGTCTTCTGCTCTATTACTAGACTACACAGTAAACATGCTGTAACAATGTTCTTAAATAAAATGTTAAACTTCTTATAACTAGGCTAACTCATTATTACATGACATAGCCAGTGAGTAATTTATTTGCTTAGTATGTAGTTTTAGGAAAACTAAACCCTCAAAGAAGCAGAATATAAAATAGTACAATAATGATCATTTTATTTTAATAGTTTTATGCAGCTTTGTCAGATTTAAGAAAACTGTAATGCCCGAATTCTTCAATCTTTCAAAACTTTTATTTTTTAAAATGTATAATGCCACTCTTTATCCAATCCAAGCAATTCTACACTATACACACGATTGCTTTTAAGAATGTTAAAGTAACACCATCTCAAATCACCTTTTCATATTCTTTTTTATGGTTTTCCTTTTTTTTTTGGAAAAACTCTTTTATGTTAAATGTGGACATTTCAGGAGGTTTACAATATTACATTATTCAGCTACAGGACACAACTGATATACATTTTATAATATCTATCTGAATATAGATACAAATTTATATTCTGTAATTACTTTCTATAGCTTAAAATACAATGAATAAGTGACAATCAGTAACTATTGTTCTACCTTAAGATAAACGTTATCACATATGTATGTTTGTTCTCATCTTTTCTATGTGCACAGTAAAAATATTGCACAACTGTGTAGCAGTTTAACAGTACGCATTAAGCATTTTTAACATGTTTTGAAAACATAAGCATAACTATGTATTTTTCTTTATATATATTTAATATACTTTATTCTCTTATTATACTAAAGTTGTTTCCAAGATTTCCAAAATTTCACTTTTGTAATGTACTGTAAATTCTATCATATATGAATGCATGTGCTCATCTCTGATTATTTCCTTAGAAAAGATTTCTAGCTGAAGGATATGGCCATTATCACAGCTTTAAAAAAAGATCATATTATTGAATCAGACTGTCAAGGACTAACCAGATAGAACAGCTCCACTTTCTTCAAACCCTGGGAAAGGCAATTAGATTTCATCTAGAGTACCATCATTGATTAAATAGCAGTGTTGACCTGGTACTCCTTTTTGAGAATGACTGCAAGACCACATCTGAATATGGCAGCAAAGAATGCTAAGATAAATTAGTGATGCTTAACCTCAATGAAGGATGGAAGCATGGAAGCACATGTGTTTTGTGTCTGCCAAATCAGCCTCAGCCAGTTCTGGGGATGAATATACATATATTCATTAATTTTTGCCAACATGAAATACCAAAGAAACTTTCTTGTTTTTGTTATAAAGTATATTTCCATAATTATAAATGTGGTTGAATAGTTCTTCATATGCCTGATGTCCATCTGAACTTACTCTTTTGTAAATTACTTTTCCATTATCCTTTGTCCATATTTCTATGGTCTTGCTAGTATGGACTTATAAGAGTGATTTATATATAAGGATAATTACATTTCTTCCTACTATTTTCTAATTTGTTATTTTTATTTTATGATTTTTTGATGAATAAAAGTGGTAATCGCTATATGATCAAATAATTTAACATTTTCTTTGTGGTTTCTTCCTTTGTGTGCAGGCTTAAAATATTCCTTCCTACCCTACAATCTTTTTTTTTTTATTTTTTATTTTTATTATTATTATACTTTAAGTTCTAGGGTACATGTGCATAACATGCAGGTTTGTTACATATGTATACCTGTGCCATGTTGGTGTGCTGCACCCATCAACTCGTCAGCACCCATCAACTCGTCATTTACATCAGGTATAATTCCCAATGCAATCCCCCTCCCCCCGGTTTTCCTTTTTAATGATGTATCTAAAAAGTTTAAAGTCTTGCTTTTCCAGTGTAGAAGAGTCAGGAGTATAGAAGGTTGTGGAGTCAAACAGGCCTAGGTTTGAATCCCAGCATACCACTACTGATGCAGTCTGGAGTAAGCTACTCCACTGCTCTAATCCCCCAGGAACTTCATTTATAAAGCAGTGATATTACCTACCTCACAAAAATTATTTTAATATTTTTATTAGATATTATATGCATGGCATTAGCAAAGACTCAATAAATAAAAACTATAATTACTCCTTAATGTCAACTTGTTATATTCAATTTAAACCCACCTATAATGGTGAATATCTTCAAATGATTTAGTATTATTTATGGCAAATACACAAAGAAAGCCCTCCCCAGTCCTCATGTATTGGTCCCTCATTGCACTGTACTCCTCTTGACCTGCTGTGTCGAGAATATCCAAGAGACAGGTTTCTCCATCAATTACTACTTGCTTCCTGTAGGAATCCTGAGAAGGGAGAAACACAGTCTGGATTATTACAGTGCACCTTTTACTTTAAAAAAGGTGTTATACACAACTCAACAACAACAAAAAATCCAATTTAAAAACGGGCATAGGACTTGAAAAGACAATGCTCCAAAGATGATGGACAAATGGCCACTAAGCACCTGAAAAGCTGCTCATCATCATCAATCGTCAGGAAAATAAAATCAAAACCATGAGATGCTACCACATACCCATTAGGATTGGCTATTATTAAAAAACAAAACAAAAACACTCAAAAAACGGAAAATAAGTATTAGCAAGGATACAGACGCTGAAATCTTTGTGCATTGCTGGTGGGAATGTAAAATGGTGATGCCATTGTGGAAAACAGTGGTAGTTCCTCAAAAAGTCAAACACAGAATTACCATATGATGAGTAATTCCATTCGTAGGTATATAACCAACAGAACTGAAAACGGGGCACTCAAACAGATACCTGTACACCGATGTTTGCAGCAGCACTATTTATAATACACAAAATGTAGAAATAACTTATGTGTCTGTTAACGGATGAATGGATAAACAAAATGTAGTATATACATACAGTGGAACATTAGTCAGCCATAAAAAGGAATAAAATTTCATATAGGTTGAGTATTAATACAAGTTAATCCAAAAATCTGAAATCCAAAATGCTCCAAAATCTGTAACTTTTAGAGCCTGACATGATGCTAAAAGGAAATACTCACTGGAGCATTTGATTTTGGATTTTTTTTTTCTTTCATCTTTTTTTTTTTTTGGAGAGATAGGGTCTTATGTTGCTCAGGCTGGTGTTGAACTCCTGGGCTCAAGCGATCCTCGTGCCTTGGCCACCCAAAATGGTGGGACTACAAGCATGAGCCACTGGGCTCCATCTGATTTTGGATTTTTGGATTAGGGATGCTAAACCAGTTAAGTATCTACAAATATTCCAAAATCAAACAAAAAAAAAAATCTGAAATCCAAACCACTTCTGGTCACAAGCATTTTGGGTAACGGATGCTTCAACCTGTATGTACATGCTACAACACAGATGAAACTTGAAAATGTTACACTAAATGAAATAAGTCAGACACAAAAGGACAAATACCACATAATTCCACTTATATGAGGAACCTAAAACAGGCAAATAAAAAGATGAAAAGTAGACTAGAGATTACCAAGGACTGGAGGAGGGAGGATTACTGGGGACTATTTAACAGGTACAGAATTCTAGTTTGGGATGATAAAAAAAGTTCTCAAAACAGATGGTGCTAATGGTTAGACAACATGGTGATGGTTGCACAACGTTATGAACACACTTAAGGTCACTGAATTGAACACTTAAAAATAACTACCATGGGCCGGGCGCAGTGGCTCACACTTGCAATCCCAACCCTTTGGGAGGCCGAAGCGGGCGGATCACGAGGTCAGGAGATCAAGACCATCCTGGCCAACATGGTGAAACCCCGTCTCTACTAAAATACAAAAAATAGGCCTGGCGTGGTGGCATGTGCCTGTGGTCCCAGCTACTCAGGAGGCTGAGGCAGGGGAATTACTTGAACCCAGGAGGTGGAGGCTGCAGTAAGAGATTGCTCTACTGCACTCCAGCCTGGCAACAGAGTGAAACTCCATCTCAAAAAACAAAACAAACAAACTACCATAGTAAATTTTATGTTATGTATATCTTACCACAAGAAAAAATGTTTTTAAGGTATTATATGGAGAGTCAACAATGCCAGTGTACATATTGGTAACAAAAAGTTATTGACAAAAGAAAATAATTTCAAAAAGGGGATAGCTCTACCAACTCTATTATTGAAGATGATTTAAATGACAAGAAAAATCAATCAACTTATAAATAATTGTCATGCATCTATTTTATTTATTGTCAAAGGCACACATAAGGAAATGGTCAGCACTCAAGATTCTAATGCCCTCATCCACCTCTGAAAACTGGAAAAATGAATCTAACAGCCAGATGGATATCTCTAAAGAGCAATACTATTTCATCTGCAAATCCTGAGGGACGTCTTTTTTTCTTTTCTAAAAAGAGAAAGAGAGAACTGTAACTATAAGATTGAGTAAAAGAAGGGAGTGGGTAACTTTAACAGAATCTTGAAATCTGATTTTCTTCCGACTTTTGGCTAATACTTCTACGTAAGATTTCACACATTCTGCCAAAACAGTCCTCAAAAAATATGGTAAAGGGATGTTACAATGTGAAGCCATGAAATAAGAGGTAGGGCTAACAACAGGTATAAAGCATAAACATAAAAACAATTATTCTCTTAATGTTCCACATGTGGGCTATAGTATTAATGTATCTTTTGTCGTTGTTGTTGTTGTTGTTTTGAGATGGAGTCTCGCTCTGTTGCCCAGGCTGGAATGCAGAGGCGCGATCTCGGCTCACTACAACCTCTGCCTCCTGGGTTCAAGCAATTCTCCTGCCTCAGCCTCTTGAGTAGCTGGGATTCTAGGCGCATGCCACCATGTCCAGCTAATTTTTGTATTTTTTTTTAAGTAGAAACGGGGTTTCACCATGTTGGTCAGGCTGGTCTCTAACTCCTGACCTCATGATCCACACGCCTTGGCCTCCCAAAGTGCTGGGATTACTGGCATGAGCCACTGTGCCCAGCCTCTAAAGTATCTTTAGTTCATGAATTACTCTGTAGACTATTCTATCAGAGGGAAAAAAAGAGAAAGAAAGAATGGTCATTACAAATGTTGTTAGTAAAGTATTTCAAAATGTTTACAGTATAAGGAGAACATAAAGATGTAAGTGCAGCATGATCACAATAATCCGTATTTATACAAATGTATTATGTGTTTAAAAACTGGTTAATATATACATCAAAATATTATAAAGGTTATGTCTTTAATGGAGATAATTTAAAAGACATTTATCTTGGCCGGGTGCAATGGCTCACACTTGTAATCCCAGCACTTTTGGAGGCCAAGGTGGGCAGATCACCTGAGGTCAGGAGTTCGAGACCAGTCTGACCAACATGGAGAAACCCCATCTCTACTAAATATACAAAATTAGCCGGGTCTGGTGGTGCATGCCTATAATCCCAACTACTCGGGAGGCTGAGGCAGGAGAATCACTCGAACCCGGGAGGTGGAGGTTGCGGTGAGCTGAGATTGCGCCATTGCACTCCAGCCTGGGCAATAAGAGCAAAACTCTATCAAAGAAAAAAAAGACATTTATCTCTTGCTTATCTCTTTTCTTTGTACTAGATGCTATGTTAAATGTGTTTTTCTTTGGTTTTCAATTTTTTAAAGTGTGAAAACCTACCATATTAGACTATAATTTTGTGCTTATCTTTTAAAGCATATGGTATTTTCCAAACTGTCTACAATAAAAATTAATTATCTCACCAGTCAGAAAAAAAGGATGGCTATTTATTTTCTAAATAAGAGGATCTTTAGTAGAGATTTCAGCATTCAGTTGACATTTACTTATTTTAGCCTATTCTCTTAATTAAATACTTGAAAGAACTCTTACAGATCATAAATTAAAAACCTGCACTCCAGCCTGGCATGTTCCATATGTGGGCTATAGTATTAATGTATCCTTTTTCTGTTGTTGTTTGTTCATTCTAAAGAGTAATGAAAAAGGAGGAGGTGGGAGCAAAGTACAGAGTCTTAGAGTCAACCCATTATGACCCAGGCATGGCTACAGAGCATGTAAAGCTGACCAAAGACTTTTCCTACCTATTGCTGCCACCTTACATTCTTTTTTTTTTTTTTTTTTTTGAGATGGAGTCTTGCTCTGTTGTCTAGGCTGGAGTACAGTGACACGATCTCGGCTTACTGCAACCTCCGCCTCCCGGGTTCAAGCAATTATCCTGCCTCAGCCTCCCAAGTAGCTGGGACGACAGGCACGTGCTACTGTGCCCAGCTAATTTTTGTATTTTTAGTACAGTTGAGGTTTCACCATGTTGGCCAGGCTGGTCTTGAACTCCTGACCTCAGGTGATCCGCCTCGGCCTCCCAAAGTGCTGGGATTCGCGGCGTGAACCATCGCGCCCAGCCTGTCACCTCACATTCTTTACTTACCAAGGTAGGCCAAGTATCCCTACTCTGAAAAACCAAAATCCAAAAATACTTCTGGGTCCGAAGAATTTCAGATAAAGAATAGTCAACCTGTAATGTGGGATATTAGCAGTTTATGCACATATTTCATAAGATGCTTCCATGGTGATTAAACCAGTGGGACCGAGAAACTGGGAAAGCAGTCCCCTATTCACTGATATATCTCACTCCTATTATCTTTTCCCTACCAGACCTTAAAAATATCGATATCAATGTTCTGAGACACATTCAGTTTCAAAGTAATCTACAAACTACTCATAAACAATACTGTTGATTAGAAATAAAAGGTTTAGGTTAAAAACTCAGTATTTTAGAGTTAATTTTAACTAGGGTACTTATTCTTAGAAGTGCAATTAGTCACTGAGCTATTTTCAGTGCAACTTGGTAAAAACTAGAGAAGAAAAAGTGTTAAATGAAATATGATCTAAAAAGAACTGATAAATATAAAGAGCAAACGAATGCAACAAAAATTATATATTAATAAAGATTCTGTTCCAACTTCAGGTCAGGCCATAAGAAATAGTCATCCCCTGGTATACACAGGGCACTGGTTCCAAGACCCCTCAGCCTCCAGTCCTACAGCTGGCCCAGGAACATCTAGGTATATGAAAAGTCAGCCCTCCATATCTGCATTTGGTTGGGAAAAAAACTGTGTAAGTGGACCCATGTCATTCAAACGCATGTTGTTCAAGGGTCAACTGTACTTGGAGGGAGAAAAAAACTATGCATCAATGTAGACTCTTTCAAAAAAATCAGAGTCTAAATAAGGGTTCAGCAAGCTACTGCCCACAGGTCAAACCTTGCCCACTGTTTTTGTATTGCCCACTAGCTAGGAATAAATAGCTGTTTAAAAAAACAAAAGCCCAAGACTATGTGACAAACACCCATATGGCCCTTTATAGAACAGTTTGCCAAGTCCTCCTGTAAGTTAATAACTCTTCACATATTTGAAGTATTCTCAACACATATTATTCATTCTCTTTATATATATTTTTAAATTTACCACTCTGAGGAAGTACTGGTTATGAAAACCCAAATGATTTTAAAACACGGAGATTCTATAATGAAACTATTTAATAATGGAGCAAAGACAAGGATGAAGGTATTACGTTTTTAATTAGTATTTCCAGCCTTTCAAAAAAGTAAACTTTTAAATTAGGTGTACATAAGTTACCAAAGTTACTAATTTGTAGCCTTAGGAAACTAGGATAAAATAAAGTAACTTAAATAACTCACAATAAAATATTAAATGAAGGAAAGTTATTCCCCATAGTCCCCTCACTCCCAGCTAAAATATTATTTTTTCCATCTACGTAATAAAAAAATTTTCTAAATGAAATGTACTATATTGGCAAGACTGAATTGTAGACAGAATTCAAACATTTCTGGTGATATAATAAATAAGCACAATATTCTTGGAAAGCAATTACAGTATTTATCTAAAGTCATTCAAATGTTCATAGCCTTTGACACAGTAATGCCGCTATGGGAAATTATGCTAAGAAAATATGTGTTTTTTTATTAAATGACAGTTATAAAGCGATTCTTAACATGGCATCCTAAAATGTCTTACAAAGAAAATTTACCTAAGCATTTAAAACTGACCCACAATCTTGCACCATTTACCTATCTTCAAAATATATCCCACATCCAACCACCTACCACCACCATCCCCCTAGTCCATAACTATTTTGTCTCAGGCAATCTGCAGCAATTGCCTCCTAGCAGGTATCCCTGCTGTTAATCTTACAATATATTCTCCACAGCAGCAACTGATAGTTTATAAATGTAGGTTAGGGCCAGGTACCACGATAGTTTATAAATGTAGGTTAGGGCCAGGCACCATGATAGTTTATAAATGTAGGTTAGGGCCAGGCACCATGGCTCATGCCTATAATCCCAACACTCTGGGAGGCCGAGGCGGGTAGATCACCTGAGGTCAGGAGTTCAAGACCAGCCTGGCCAACATGGTAAAATCCCATCAAAAATACAAAAAATACAAAAAACAATTAGTCAGGTGTGGTGGTGCCTACTTGTAGTCCCAGCTACTTGGGAAGTCTCAGGTGGGAGGATCGCTTGAGCCAGGAATAAATGAATGAATGAATGAAGGTTAGATCATGTCATTCACTTGCTCAAAGTCCTCCAATAGCACTCTTCAGTCTCAAAAATAAAAATGCAAAGCATTCCTCCTTCCCTGGTACCTCCTATGTTTCCTTCAGAGCATGTATTATAATTTGTAATTATGTATTTACTCGTGAAATTGTTCAAGTCTATATCCCCTACTAGGCTTTAAACACCATGATGGTAGGACTCAACGCCTGTTTTACTCACCACTACACACCCTCTACCTAACAGTCTTGAACACTATAGGTAATCAGTACTGCCTCTTAAATAAGTGAATGAATCCATTCAATGTAAATATATGTAGATACTAAAAAATAAATGGAAATTTTTATTACAATTAAACAGTTAACATAAACACAATTTAACAGATTTTTCAATTATATAATACAAATCCTTCTCAAATATTCTGAAGATACTACATATTTGAAATGAACACTCAAATGCCCCACTTTCAATGTAATAGTTTGCAAAGGTGGATTTTTTAATCTCTCAACAATTTGTTTTAAAATCTACGTGGCAATGTGCTCTTATCTTAGGAAAACAAGCACAGGTTTAAGATACTATAAATTTTACCAAGACAATGAAGCTGTTAATTTTTAAATTACAACATATATTAAGAATAATTTAATAAATCTTAACTTCAATTAAATTGTATATAACATGTAAAGTTTTATGTAAAAATACAATCAAACCAATACACACAGAGATTTTAATACACTTATGGGAGGGAAGAGAGTAAGACTAGGGAAGAGAATGCAGGAATCTTCAACAGTATTAACTTTTCTATCTTGGAAAAAAAAGAGCTAAACCAAATGTAGCTAAATGTTAAGATACGACAGAGCTGGTTGGTACACAAATGAAGTTCATTATACCACTTTTCTATAAAGCACTAAGAGTGTACCCATTTTATCATTACTTAAAATGGATTTTGTATTTTTACTTTAAATTTCTGTTGGTTTGAAAAGCTACAGATTTTTATTGCTTTCATACCAATTTCTTTGAGGAGTAATAATGTTATATAGGTTTCTTTTTCTTATCTTCATATTTATTGCCAATGTGTGTCCTTTCCCAAGTGGAATTTTAATCTTCTTTTACACTGATTTGCATATTAATGAACTGTTTCCTGGTTTACTAAATGCCTTTATTTTGAGGAATTTAAAAGCTAACTCATTCAAGATACGATAACCTCATTAACCAGAACATCAAGTTTGTCATTTTTCTATTATAATTAATAATAAAATTATTCAGTGTGTTCACCTTTTAACATACTCAACTTGAGTATGGGTTTTCCAACTCAGGCAGTGACCCTGACACCGAAAGACATATTCCATGTATCAAAACAAAACAATATATACATTCCAAGTATAGATTTTGTTTACTATATTGTAGTAAATGAAAAACCTAAAGAAACTAATAACTTTTACTAAAGGTAATCATATTACTATTAATAGCAATTACAGCAGTCAACATTTACTGAGCCCTTACTTATATGCCAGATACTGTCATAAGCATATTACAAACATCATCCCATTTGATCTCCACCTTCACGCTGCCAATTCCATGAGATGCTCTTCTCAGTATGACTAGAACTGCTGAAAATGTCAATAATGTATTACTTGGTGATTTCCTTTTGAAATTGTAAGTTTTGTTGTTGTATTAAGTATTGTAAGAACTTTTCACATACTGCTTAATAACACCTGTAGCAAAAGATGAAAAACTTTTACTCAACTAATGCTCAAGTACTTTACGTTACTCTTCTGAAAGGTTATTTAAATCCATTATAGAATGATGTGTTCCACACTTTTAGTTTATAAGCCATCAAAGACTGTTGTAGACAGTCAGAATTATAACAGGGAAGAAACAGGGAATTCAGGGTATGTAAACAGAGGTTGATGAGTTCATTCCCACCTACCCACATCAGTCTCCCTTGTATCATAGAAACACTTATTGAAAATCCAGGTGTCACATTCTGTGTCACACATTATATAGTTTCTCACCTCAAGCAACTAAGGTGAGTGGAAGAGACATGAACATAAATAAATAATTAAAATAAAATGAATGTAACATCATATGCAAGATGAAGTACAATGGTGGCACACAGGAGAGATCAACTTGTATGAATTAAGAAAGACGGGAGGGGAGGGACATTCCAAGCAGAAACGAGCAAAGAGAAAGTAAAATACATAGAACAACATGTTGAGGACACAGAACCAAGGAGCTCCATATAACTTTAGCTTAGAACAGCGGTCCCCAACTTTTCTGGCACCAGGGACCGGTTTCGTGGAAGACAATTTTTCCAGGGACAGAGTCGGAGTGTTTTCGGGATGAAGCTGTCTCACCTCAGACTATCAGGCGTTAGATTCTCTAACGAGTATGCAACCTAGTTCCTTGCACGGGCAGTTCACAACAGGGTTCATGCTCCTGTGAGACTCTAATGCCACCAAACTGACAGGAGCTAAGGCAAGTAATGCTCACCCCTCCTTCCGGCTGTGCAGCCCAGTTCCTCACAGGCCACAGGTGGGTACCAGTCCACAGCCCGCGGTTTGGGGATCCCTGGCTTAGAGGCCTTAGAATAAGCACCAAGAAGTGAAACTGGACAATCAAGCAAAGGCCAGTTTATGCGTATCATATTAAGGAGTTTTAAATTTTATCCTATACAAAATCACCAAAAGGTTTTTAAAATAGGAAAGGAGATCAGATTCACTATTAGCATTTTTATGACAAATTATAGAAAGGGACAAAATTTTTTGGCCCTTCCCAGACACTGCCTCGTCGTACCCACTCAGATGCACCAGTAGCATCCAAAGGCAGGGATTAAGCCTCAGCGACAACGGGCCCCTCCTCTGAGATTCCAGTTCTAATAACCCCCAAATCTTCCCAGCATTCCCTGAATCTTAGGAGTAGTGGCCATTCTTGATGTTACTGTGTTACTTCAGTGTTTTTTTGCCTTTCAGTCTTCCAACACCTAATTAGTTCTCCATGCTGAAATATCTAGTGTGGTTTCTGCTTTCTGCACTAGACTTTTGACTTCTATAAATGTTAAAAATGGGAGGAACTAGAGAGAAGAAGGGGGGAGGGAAGGAGGGGAGCAGAGACTGGGAGACGATCTAGGAATTATTACAAGAAATGACAAAACTTGAACTAAGGCAGCAACAGCAGTATGGATCGAGGAGATTAAACAGATTGGAGAAATACTTGGGTAAAATTGTTGGTAGGAATGTAAGTAGTACAATCACTGTGGAAAACAACTTGGCAGTTCCTCAAAAAGTCAAAGACAGAGCTACCATATAACCCAGCAATTCCACCTTAGATATACACCCGAAAGAACTGAAAATATACGGTCACACAAAAATGGGTACATAAATGTTTATAGTGGCATTATTCAAAATAGCCAAAAAGAGGAAATCACTCAAATGCCCATCAAATGAACAGATATACAAAATAAGGTATATCCATATAACAGAGTTATTATTCAACCAGAAAAAGGAATGATCAAAAAGCAAAAACATAGATGAAACCTGAAAACATCATCCTATGGTGGACGAAGCCAGACACAAAAGGCCATGTACCGTATGATTCTCTTTATATGAAATAATCAGAGTAGGCAAACCCACAGAGACAGAAAAATTAGTGGTTTTTAGAGGCTGGTGGGAGAAGGGATTGGGTAGTGACTGCTAATGGATGTGGGACTTCTTTTGGGGTGATTGTAACATTCTGGAATTAGTAGTAATGACTGCACAACCCGTGTGAATATACTAAAAACCATATACACTTGAAAAGGGTGAATTGTATGCTATGTGAATACATTTCAATTTTTTTTAAATAACAGAGTTTACTGACAGGGGATGAGTACAAAGGGGAGAGCAAAGTTGAAAAGACGAGTGATACTGGGCATGTTGAATTCCCTATACTCACGGGTTGTCCTGGTGGGTATGACCTGCAGGCAGCTTGATA
Organism: Colobus angolensis palliatus; assembly: GCF_000951035.1. Lineage (NCBI taxonomy): Eukaryota > Metazoa > Chordata > Mammalia > Primates > Cercopithecidae > Colobus > Colobus angolensis. The sequence goes on along the minus strand of NW_012115777.1, from coordinate 5,334,022 downwards.
TACATACATGTCTGGTGCTCATGACAGAAGTCCAGGCTAGAGACAGACTTGGGAGTCTTCAATCTATGGACAGCCAAAGAACTTCACGTATTTGTGCTATGGGCTTGGGCAAACTACTTTATCTCACATCTTCTCTAAGCTATTGCTCCTTCAGCTATGAAAGTAGGTAAAAAATTGCATAAAGGATTTTATACATAGATTAGTATTAAAGACCATGAAAATCTCTTTATAAAATGAAAAGTGCTATAAAAAGTTAACTGCATTATTTTATATACTACACGCAGACACAAAAACTATGGGCAGGCCACTGGCTACTGGGAACTGTTCAGAAACAGTATCTTGTCCTTACAAAATCATTGGGCATCTATAGTTAAAATAATTTTGCAGGCCGGGCGCAGTGGCTCAAGTCTGTAATCCCAGCACTTTGGGAGGCCGAGACGGGCGGATCACGAGGTCAGGAGATCAAGACCATCCTGGTTAACACGGTGAAACCCCGTCTCTACTAAAAAACACAAAAAACTAGCCGGGCGAGGTGGCTGGCGCCTGTAGTCCCAGATACTCGGGAGGCTGAGGCAGGAGAATGGCATAAACCCGGGAGGCGGAGCTTGCAGTGAGCTGAGATCCAGCCACTGCACTCCAGCCTGGGTAACAGAGCAAGACTCCGTCTCAAAATAATAATAATAATAATAATTTTGCAAAACTGGTCACCATATTTCAAAATAAATATAATGGAGCTGGACAAATCAAAGGGAAGGAGAGCTAAAACTGAAGGTTATGAAGGATTTCTGTTTTGATTAGGGAGTGAAGATGTTAAAGAGATTATTTTCATGGCAGAATTTTCAATTAGAAACTGGACATTCACTAAAAATAAGGATAAAGAAAACAAAGACTTCTTTACCAAATGCTGGATACTTAAAATTATAAGAATGGTGAACATTAGTTTAGTACTAGAGAGAATTAAATGTGTACTACTCCCAAGAGAAAAAACTAGTTCAAAAATCTGAACGAACTCAAGGAAAATTTATATGACAAATTTTGAAAATAAGAATATAATGAGCATACATATGTGACCTGTTGAAATCACGTGGCATTCGCCCACAAGTGATCACTTGAAGTGTAGGTAAGAATGAGAGGCTGGAAGGACCATGGATCCAATCTTAATAATTACAGCTGCCAATATAATGTTCATATTTTATATTATATAGCTCTCAGATATTACTTATTTAGCCTTAGTAGCAATTTCCTTAATCCAAGACTACGTGTGAATTATCTAATTTATTGAGGCTTGAAAAAGCATGAAATAATCTAATGGTATCTGAAACTTTTCTCTCTCCAAAATGAATATTTACGTTTCCCCCAGCCCCAACAGTATAAGCTTATTTTAAAAAACTAAAACACAACAAAGAATGAGGGAGTAATTTTGTTTTTAGATGAAATCATTCTCAACACAAGGTGCTGTGACCCAGCTTCACTTACATAATGGACATTCTTGAATGTCAGTATATTTAAATCTACCTAATCTTTCCAATAACTATGTTACTTATATGTACGGAGATACCATAATTTATTCACCTATTCTCTATTGGTAGACATGAAGATTATTTCCATTTTTTTTAAATCATGAACAACACTGCAATAAACATTCTTATATATACATCTTAGACATTTATCCAATTAAATCTTTGGATAAATTCCAAGAAGCTGAATTACCTGATCAAAGGACATGTAGTTTACATTTTGAATCATATTTCCAGACTCACCTCCATAAAGTCTGAGGGTCTATACTCCCAGTACAGTGCAAGGTGCACATTTCTCCATACCCTTCCTAGCAGTTATCATTTTAACCTTAGCCAATATGAAAGTACAGAAATGTTATTTATTGTTTGAATTTGCATCATATTCATGAAGTGTCTTTTTATATGTTTATGTTATTTATTTTATTTCTTTTTTTGGTAGACAAGCTATTTATATCTTTAGTACCCCCATCCCTTTTTTTCTATTTGTGTGTTTGCTTTTTTCTAATTCATATATAAGACAGCTTTCTGTTACATGAACCAAATGATTTTTCTAGGTTTTCATTTGTCTTCTATCTTTGTTAAAGATAACTTAATTTTTATGCAGCCAGATAGGTTAATTTTTGCCCAAATGTTTGCCTTAATGGTTTAAGAATACTCTGATAATGAGAAAGGAGTCTCACTTTTCTCAAGGGAGAAAAATACTTAATCCAAATTCCACAAATAAGGAAACCTAAAGTTAAGTTACTCAATCTATGTTACTTAGATAATACTACAAGATCCATAATTTAAGAATGACATTATCATTTTTATTTCACAAGTGTATAATTTAGCATTAAAATTTACACAAGGAGAAACAGGGTAGAGCCATGGTTCTCACTGTGGGAGAAAGAAGGTGAAGAACAGTTAACTCTTGATTTCTTAAAAACATGCATTTCTGAGCTCTGTGCCTTGAAAAGGGTCTAGAAGCAGTGACACCCCATTGTCACTATATAAACACATTATATAAATGCACCTAAGACCCAGATCTTGATTTCTAAACACCATTCCCCACTAAAAGGAACTAGGGATCCTTAGACAAATGGCTGAATCCAGGGTGGGGACAGGAAAAGAACAAGGTGAAGCTGGAACACACAGTGCCAGAAAGTATGAAGAAACTAAAAAACTGAAGGGGACATGTTAAAAGCATACAGAAGCCAGCTTAAAAGGGATTCCATTGGCCATATCAAAACAAATTTGAGCAACAAAATCAGTAATTACAATAACAGACTTCAACACATTAAATTAAAGAGTTCATGAATCCATACTGATACAAATAAAACAAACCAAACAAATAAATAAGGGAAGAGAAGAGAAAAGAGAGAGCCCTTTTTAATGGCAGATGCCAATTAATTAATCGAGAAGTGATGACAGTTAGAAGATTACCATTTTGCAACCATTAAGGTAGTAATAATGAGTGGATGCTAAATCCTACTGGATGCAAATATATTGGACAACAGGGCATTTACAGTCTCCAAGTATCTCCCCACAGAGTACTTATTAATTATAAAGCAATTAAAGGCAACTTTGCAGAGAGAAATCTGATAGATATCACCTTAACCAAAAAATCAATGTTATCAATAATGGGACAAACCACCATCACGTGCCTCCTGTTGTGATACAAGGCGGAGGACACGACATCACTATGGAGCATTCCTGCCCAAATTGTTTAACCTAAATCTGATCAGGAGGAAACAATCAGACAAACCTAAACTAGAGGACACTCTAAAAAACAACTGATCTGAATTCTTTGTAAAGTATCATTGTCATAAAAGACAAAAGCTGAGAAATGGTTCTAGATTAAAACAGACGGAGATAGGACAACTAATGTTTGATCCTGAATCAGAAAAAAAATAAGTAACTGCTAAAAGGACATTCTTAGAACAACCCACAAAATTTTAATACAGACCATATATGAGACAAAGTATTGTAACAATGTTGAATTTCCTAAACTTCATCATTATATTGTAGCTATACAAGGAAATACTGTAGTTATACAAGGAAATATTCCTGTTGTTGGAATAAGGTCAGCCAACTTTTTCTGTAAAAGTAAAAAGTCTATAAAGATCTAAAGATAGTAAATACTTTAGGCTTTTGGTCACTTTGGCTGCAACTACTCAACTGTGCCACTGCAGTGTGAAAGCAGCCATACACAATATGTAAACACACGTATGCATGGCTGTGCTCCAATAAAATCGTATAAAAAAAAGCACAGCAGGAGGCCAGGAGTGGTGGCTTATGCCTGTAATCTGGCACTTTGGGAGGCCAAGGCAGGAGGATCATGAGGTCAGGAGTTCGAGACCAGCCTGGCCAACACAGTGAAACCCCATCTCTACTAAAAATACAAAAATTGGCCAGGCATGGTGGTGGGCACCCATAGTCCCAGCTACTTGGGAAGCTGAGGCAGGGAAATTGCTTGAACCCAGGAGTCAGAGGTTGCAGTGAGCCGAGACTGCGCCACTACACTCCAGCCTGGGCAGCACAGTGAGGCTCTGTCTCAAAAAAAAAAAAAAGACAGCAGGTAGGATTTGGCCAGCAAGCAGCACATAGTTTGCAGACCCCTGTCTTAGAAGTTATACCAAGTTTAGTGGTGAAGGGTCACAACACGTGCAACTTAATCTTAAATAGTTCAGCAAAAATAAAGAATACACATTCACATAAGTGTATACCTATATACACAGATGAATAGATCTAGAGAAAGCAACTATGGCAAAATGTTAGTGAATCTAGTTTAAGAGTAACAGCTATTCACTATACTATTTTTTTTACTACTTTTCTAGAGGTTTGAAATTTTTTCAAAATAAAACATTGAAAAAAAAGTATCTAAGGTAGTTACTGTGTCCCTCCTTAATTCTTTCAAATATTTTATTTTCACTATTTCTACTTTTTTTTTTTTTTTGGAGATGGGGTCTCGCTCTGTTGCCCAGGCTGGAGTGCAGTGGCGTGATCTCGGCTCACTGCAGCCTCCACCTCCTGGGTTCCAACCATTCTCCTGTCTCAGTCTCCTGGGTAGCTGGGATTACAGGCATGCGCCACCACACCCAACTACTTTTTGTATTTTTAGTAGAGACAGGGTTTCACCATGTTGGTAGGCTAGTCTCGAACTCCTGACCTCGTGATCTGCCCGCCTCAGCCTCCCAAAGTGCTAAGATTACAGGCATGAGCCACCACACCTGGCTTATTTCTACTAATTTGTATGGTAAGATCCCAATAATTTAACTGTTCCATAACCTACACATTATGAAATAATAATGGTTAAGAGATGCAAGAAATGTAATGCTCTTCTTAAGTATAAAGCCTCTAAATTAAGTCATATATAATTAGCATGACTGCCTAGAAACATTGCTCTTCAAAATAAAGTTGGCCATCCATATCCACGGGTACCGCATCTATGAATTCAACCAACTGTGGATAGAAGATATCTGAGGGAAAAAATCCATGAAGTTCCCAAAAGTAAAACTTGAATTTGCCATGTACTGACTACTATGTGGAACCCGCATGAATGAACTGATGTGAGGCACTGTAATAGGTATTATAAGAAATATAGAGATACCTAAAACTAATAAGCTCCATGGAGGCAGGAATCTGGTCTGTTTTAGGCCTCAGTGTATGCCTAACCCATAAGAAGACTGCATGGTACAAAGTGGCAGTGAAGAACATTTCTGGGATTAAGGAATTAGCTGTATTGTTAAAACCAGAATCTTAGGAGATTCCAAACCATAAAATCATTTTTTCCTTTCACTTATTTCCATTACCAACTTCCATTTGTATGTTTTTAAAGCTTTGGATTTATAAAAACCCGAGGTATAAAAAACCATGACCAGTAAAGTTTTATATTCAGGTCTAAATAAATACTTATTCTTAATTTGACCTAAATACAGTACCTAACTAATACACACGGTAATCTTTATATTAATATTAGCAGAAAGTAAGTTTTTTTAAATCAATCATATAAAATAAGACTTTTAAATAAAACAGATATATTTATAAATTGATGACACCCATAGTTTAAATAGGGAAACTACCCAAACTTAGGATTTCATTGTTACTTGTTATAAAGCAAAGAATTTGACCAGTAGAGGGCACTCACAAAAGTGGGCAGAGCTTCACAGCCTTGAAGAGAAGTGATATAAAATTGCTGTGTGTCTCTGATTTTAAAAACAGAATGTTTTAATAGAACACTGGAGTAAGCTAACATATTATTAATTTACAAAAGGTAAAGTTTAAATCTTTGTTATGCTTGAAAATCTTTGTTATCCATGAATTTGACAATTTAAAGGATGTTTAAAGCTACAGGTTAACATAGCAGGGTTTGGACCTTAACACTGTTGAGGTTTGGGGTCAGATAACTCTGTTGTGGGGGCTTTCCTGTGCACTGCAGGAAGTTTAATACTAGGTTGGTGCAAAGGTAATTGCAGCTTTGCCATTAAAAGTAATAGCATCTACTCAATACATGCCAGTAGCAGTCCTGTCTCCCCAAGTGTGGCAACCAAAAATGTCTCCAGATGTTGCCAAATGTCCCCTGGAGGGCAGTCACCCAACCATCCCTCACTGATTACTACAGATGTATGTATAAACTCAGAAGAATAACAGCTTACAAATCACAGAAGTCTTTTCTTATACCACTCTTCAGTGTCAGTTTAATTTTACAAATTTTCTCTCTATAATCTACATACTTCATTCGTAGGTAAAATGAATTCTATAATGAACATGGAAAAACAAAAGAAACTGGTATACTGACAAATCTGAATTAGTCTCCATTAGTAAATACTTTCTTAACTTGAAAGACAGCTGATTCTCAGTTTTAAAAAGTTATACAAGAGTACAGTGGAAATTTAACTTAGTCTCAGAGAATTTAAATTCAAATCCCACCACTCATTAGCTACGTATCCTTAGGTGAGTTACAACCTCTCAGAGACATTATTGAAAGAAACAATAGCCACCCTCCTCACTATCTCTTAGTGTAAATTTTGCAAAATCTAAGTCACCAAAAAATATAGTATTACTTGATTTAAATTTTTAAAAAAGGTATTTCCATCTTAAATGTAGAAAAACTGCTAATAATTCCAAAATGTGCAGTCATATCCTTTCTAATTTTCTCTCAGACCCACATTGATTGGTGAATACCAATCAAAACCTACAATGGCAGTGAAATCCCCATATCCTCCTAAATTTTTAACTTTTTACAATAACATGGAGTCACCATTTCCATTCAGCCAACTATTAAAACTACTAAGTCCTCTTGCCTCTCTTACAGTTTACACCAAGAATTTAACGTAATGTGTCAGTTCCCTCAGAGACTCATTGTAACTTGGGAGATAAGAGATAATCTCAGATATCTTTTCCCAGGTGACTAAACTACGTCAGGGACCGTCAGTTTCAAAGTTCACAGGTAATCAACACTTCCCACAGTCAAGTCTTCTGGTTTGGCAGAAATCATAATCAGAGTTATGGGTTTAAGTTTATAAACTTTTTCAACCTTCCCCACAAATAAAGTCTTAACTGTTAGCTTTATTTCTTCAAGACTGACATTGCATTTTAACAATCGTTAGCAAAAGGTGTCCTAACCCACTTTATCATATTCATGACGTCATGCTATATATACTCATATAGCATTCATGACCTCTGATTGGAAACAAAGTGTAATGGAATTTCTCAGATTTTCAGGGAAGACGGACAGCATTTCCAGTAAAACTACCTTTCAAAATCCCAGGAAAACTTTCATGCATAAAGTGAATTCTATTAAAACTTCCTTTTACATCTGATTTAAATAGAGTCTGCCAAGTAACCCTGAATTTGCAATACAGATTGAAATAGGTGCACTATTCAAACCTCCTCAAAGAAACAAACAAAACTGTAGTACACATTGAATTAACTTGTCAAAAGTAAATATACAGAGACTACTGCATAGGCAGTCTACTTCAATTAGACTGTTCCCCTTTACTGTTGTAAATTCTTAAAATTGGAAGCCAAATAAAGTTGTTTCTATGTTTAAATCAATTCTTTGCAAATAGGCATTATTTCTTCACTTTTTTATAGTACCAAAAATATGTGACATTTCCCTATGATTAGTTATCTAATCAATTCTCCAGGTTCTAAACTGCATAAACATCTTCTCAAGGCCACCAATGCCCTCAGAACTTGCCTCAGTGCAAAGTGTTTCTTCAAGACATTACACAGTACAGTATCTCAATAGGGCACTTCGACCTGTTCTAGATTTCACAGCTTGGGACTTGAAGAAAGTTCTTAGAAATTTTTCAGAGCCAATTTTTTTAAACTAGTACATCAGATGTAGAATAAATGCTAAAGGATTAGGACTGCTTAACCAAGGGTAAAGAAGCCTCAGAAATAATCTGACAATATAGGGATATTTCAAAGACAAGGTGATATGCTTATTTTCCATCTCCACTGATGTTAAATTTAACATGAAGATTCAAATTACGTGTGAAATATGCTAATAAGTATGTTCTGAAAATGGGTTAACAAGGACAGTTGGGGAATGTCCCCTCCTGCAGGTCTTTGAGATTAAATAAATCCTCATCTGTTTGGGATGGAAGGAAATTCTACTACCTGACCTCTCAAGGTCTCTTACAGGTCTTTACTTATTCTGCTGCTGGCCTTTACTTTGGTTAATTTTCATTAAACTAAAAAAAGCTGAAAATAATCCTCAAAACATAATAATTTAAATTTAGTCAAGGAATTTTTTTTTTAATTCTAGCATTTCCTTAAGTAAATTTAAAAATGACAACAAAGCAAAGTTGGTAATAGTATATTTATATAAATCACACCTCAGGCAAAGAATTCATTTTTAAAAATTTATCAGGTAGTTGCAGGTTCTCTAATGTTGAGAAGAAGATAGGAAAATACTGCTAATGAAGTTTAAAAAAATCAACCATCAAACAATTACATTTCACTAATACAATTAAATCTAACCTTTACATATGATGTCATAATACCAAGAAACCCTTAAAAATAAAAGTTACATTAAAAAGATTGCCTTTTAGGTACAGATAGGACACAAATTTCTACCCTCTCACAAAACTCTGAAATATACTTCCAGTCAAAATGCACAGAGAGTGAACATCATGGACTTTGACATACTCCCAAGGAAAGGAAAGCTCTCATATTAATGGTTACATATAACTTGAAACCCAAGGTACATTTCAGAAAACTTAAAGTAACTTTCAGTATAATTATCTTGTAATAAGTACTCATGAAAATGGTCAGAGAAACCTTTATTTGTACCAAAGAATGGTCCTACACCAGTAATACGCATAACATTAAAACAAGATTTACCTCTATTGTTGGATCATATTCGTCCACAAAATGATTCTGAATTAGCTGTATCGTCAAGGCACTCTTGCCTACGCCACCAGCTCCAACTACCACAAGTTTATATTCAGTCATTTTTCAGCAGGCCTTATAATAAAAATAACGAAAATGTGACTAAATTAGAACATGTCACATATGAGGTTAATACACTATCAAATACTCCATCAGTACCTTTTAATACAAACTCACCTTTATACGAAGTTATTTCAAAATACCTTACAAAATTCAATCATGAAAATTCCAGTTGACTACAGATGTGTATTCTAATGAACTGTACTTCATTTACAAACTCCTCCATCAACGTTTAAGAAAAATACATAACTGCTACATAGATAGTTCTTTTATCTTTAAATTGAAGTTGTTGTATCTAAACAGCCACACTGCTGTTCTGCAGCGGCTAAAGGCTCTCAAAGGATCATGACTTCACTCATGCAAGTGTCTAGGACAGTCCTCTACACCCTGTAGACACACCCTCACAAAAGTTGCTGACAGCTATCTCCACTCCTACTGTTTGTTAGTTTTCCAAGTGAACCCCCACCTCTAAGAGTTAGAAGTCACTATGCAACAGCTACAGAAAAACTTAAAGCATCATGGCAGTAGCTCCCTTGGATAAGTATTAACAGTAAGAATCAGCTGAAGGTTGGAAGAATGAGTATCAAAGTTGGATTGTGTCATGGGGAAATAAAAATTTAAACACTGAGGCAGAAGAACAATATTTGATGACATTTTAATGTGTGAAATATCTCTGGGGAAAATAGGAGTCGGAGGTTGCAGTGGAGCTGAGATCGCGCCACTGCACTCCATTCTGGTGACAGAGCAAGACTCCGTCTCAAAAAAAAAAAATCTCTGGGGAAAATAAAGGTAAAAACTAAGAGAACTCCGAATTAACTATTCAGTCCAGGTGATGTGATCATCAATCACAATATAGAATCCTGTATCACTGCTGCACACAAAAAGAAAGATTAGAAAGCCAGGTGCAGTGGCTCATGCCTGTAATCCCAGCACTTTCGGAGGCCAAGGCAGGTGGATCACCTGAGGCCAGGAGTTCAACATTCAACACCAGCCTGGCCAATATGGTGAAACCCCATCTCTACCAAAAATACAAAAATTAGTCAGGCGTGGTGGCACTCTCCTGTAGTTCCAGCTACTCAGGAGGCTGAGGAAGGAGAATCGCTTGAACCCGGAAGGCGGAGGTTGCAGTTAGCTGAGATGGAGCCACTGCACTCCAGATTGGGCGACAGAGTAAGACTCCGCCTCAAAACAAACAAACAAACAAAAAGATTAGAGATAAACACTGTTTTTAGTAAAACAGTTGTTAAGAGATGCAAGTGAGTATGTCTCAGTAATCCACATGACTGTTACTCTGCTTTTCCTACACTGTCTCCCCACAGGTGCATGAATACTGACAACCTGTATAACAAGCACCACACAGAAAATAAAACATATTTTCTAGTCAGTTGCTTCAAATTTTTTGAAATAATATGAATGTTTAATTTCATCTCCTTTCCCTCATGTAACACATAATTACAAATAAGGAGAGAAATGCAGGAAAAAACGGCAGTAAATGCACAATTATTTATTATGGATGAGTAGCTCCAAATTAATGAATGTGCATGTATTGTAGATAAACACTAAATAGGCCGGGTGTTGCGGCTCACGCCTGTAATCCCAGGACTTTGGGAGGCCGAGGTGGGTGGATCACAAGGTCACGAGATCAAGACCATCCTGGCTAACACAGTGAAATGCGTCTCTACTAAAAACACAAAAAAATCAGCCAGGCATGGTGGCAGGCGCCTGTAGTCTCAGCTACTCGGGAGGCTGAGGCAGGAGAATGGTGTGAACTCAGGAGCAGAGCCTGCAGTGAGCCAAGATCACGCCACTGCACTCCAGCCTGGGCGACACAGCAAGACTCCATCTCAAAAAAAGAAAAAAGAAAAAAACCACTAAATATACACCGTATCCTATTTACTGAAGACCAAAAATAATAATTTGGTTTTCCAAACGATAACATACTAACCTTACTCCTAAGCCCTGCCTCAAAAAGCACCACAGGCTAGAAAAATTGTGTCACACACAGTCACAGTATAGCTCCCCGCCTTACTCTGTTCTACCTAGACTTACTGGCTGCTTGTCTAGGGTCAGTTAATAACCACTACAAACATATATCTTATCCTATTTGCCTCCATGCTTTATTTCAAATGTAGGCCAAAGCAATTAGGAATGAATGAGAATTACACTAAAATATATCCTCTAGCTCTCTCCCTACCCCAACCTCCCCGCAACCAGTTTGCATAGCCTAAAATAGTTCTCAAAAGGTGGTCTAGGAACCCCCCAGGTTACTAAGACTTTTCTGGTGTGCAAGAGGTCAAAACTGTTTTCATAATAACATTAAGATGTCCTTTACCCTTTTCACTCCCATTCTTTCACAAGTTTTCCAGATGTGTGATAATAATAGATTGAATGCAGATGCAGATATAAGAATCCATGTCTTCTATTAAGCCACATCATTAAAGAGATTTACCAAAGTGTGAAACAATACACTCTTCTAAGTTTTGGTTTTGTTTTGGAAAAGTGATTTTTCATAAAATATTTTATTCATGTTACCAAGTAATGGGCCTGTTATTTCTATTTTTAAATTTATTAATACATTTTTAAAAAATTGTTTTAATTTCCAATATGGTAAATATTAATAAATCCTACACAAATCAAAGATTTTTTTAATTCTCAATTTTTTTTTCTTTATAACAAGGTCTCACTACGTTGAGCACGCTGGTCTCCAACTCCCGGCCTCAAGCGATCCTCCTGCCTCAGGGATTACAAGCAAGAGCCAATCTGCCCGGCCCCTTCAATAATTTCTAAGACTGTAGGCCCGGGATGGCGGCTCATGCCTGTAATCCCAACACTTTGGCAGGCTTAGGCGGGTGGGTCACCTGAGGTCAGGAGGTCGAGACCAGCCTGGCCAACATGGTGAAATTCCATATCTAAAAACACAAAAATTAGCCCGGTGACGGGAGCCTGTAATCCCGGCTACACGGGAGGCTGAGGCGGGAGAATCGCTTGGGCCTGGGAGTCAGAGGTAGTAGTGAGCCGAGATAGTGCCACTGCATTCTGGCCTGGGTGACAGAGTGAGACTCTCTCTCTCTCTCAAAAAAAAAAAAAAAAAAAAGAGTGTAGAGGGGTCCTTAAGGCCAAAAAGTTTACTAGCCTAGTAAATACTGTGGACAGACACTGGATTATCGAGTTTGTGTATATGTACGAATTCACAGCCACATATATCTTCTGGTTTACTTGTTTATGCGGTGGTTGTTTCCAGAAAAAAAAAAAATTCTTTGAATGAGATTTTTAAAACCAAGTCACATTTAAATCCACTAGAGAGAACTGGGCTCCAAAGGAGTCTTATCAAATGAAGATCATGGGCTGGGAGGAGCTCCCTTACCCAGAGCTAGAAAAGCTAGTAAGGAGTGGACTGGACTCAAATCCAACAATTTTGTTATGGAAGAAAATTCATTTTTATTTGTCATAAAACTGAATTACCATCTACCATCTCTTAAAAGCAAGTATACTGCGGATGGCTACAGTCTCAAAGTAAACTAATGTTAGCAACCATATCTGATATCTGTAGTCTATCACATGTAGGAGTCAGCATTTTGGACCTTAGTCACTTCAGTGACACCAGTTATATGGTTAATTTTGAGCTGATAATTACAAATAGACCTTTATCACTTAGTTTTTAAATGCTTTCTATTGTAAACATAACGTATATATTGTATAACATTTAGAAAATCTTTCTGTTTTGATAGAGCTCAAGATTTAAGAAGGCTTAGACTTCAGCTAGAAGATGTATAAGGCACTTTGGGAGGCCAAGGCGAGCGGATCACAAGGTCAGGAGTTCGAGACCAGCCTGGACAACATGGTGAAACCCCTGTCTCTATGAAAAATACAAAAAATTGGCCGGGCATGGTGGCAGACACCTATAATCCCAGTTATTCGGGAGGCTGCAGCAGGAGGATTGCTTGAACCCAGGAGGCGAAGGTGGCAGTGAGCCGAGACGGCGCCACTGCACTCCAGCCTGGGCAACAGAGCAGATGGAGACCATCCTGGCCAACATGGTGAAACCCCTTCTCAACTAAAAATACAAAAATTAGCTGGGCATGGTGGCGTGCGCCTATAGTCCCAGCTTCTCAGGAGGCTGAGGCAGGAGAATCGCTTGAACCCTGGAGGCGGAGGATTCGGTGAGCCGAGACCACGCCATTGCACTCCAGCCTGGGCGACAGAGCGAGACTACATCTCAAAAAATAAAAAAATAAAAAAGGAGATGCACATGTTTAAGTCTATTTCAGGCGGTTAGCTGGTGGATTGCTACAATTCCTCTATAAGTTTAAAAAATCATGTAAAAAAATCATGTAAGTGCTGTTTTGGAGTACCGTAATAACATCGTGAGATGTAGAACACATCTGCAAAATGAGGATATTATAGAAGAAATAAGGGATGAGAGTAATACATAAGAAATAAGGGAAAGGACAAGAACAGGTAAATTAAACTTCAAGTACTATTTTTGCTATTGCTGTCTACACTCAACTAGCAAGAAAAAAGCCTTGCTTCTCCTCTGCGGGTTTTCTTCGGGTTTGACTTGACCAAGCAAAACAGACCTTCTGGGATTAACTTTTTCCTTTTCACTGTAGGTCACAGGTTCTACGTGTAGGGTGTTGGCCACCTGTTCTTCCACCATCTCTACCTCCACCTCCTCCTTTGTGGCCACAGCAATGTCACAGCCCATACATGGGGGAGGGGAGCAGTCAGGAACTCGGAGGCAGATGCATTTTTTTTCAAACACAATAACCTCCAACAGCGGTCTCTAAGCACTTTCCTACGCTCTTCCAAAACGTGACCTCGCCTCTTACTCACACATCCCCTACACACGGAAAAGGACCACTATCCGTCCATCCTGCGCTCGAGGGAGAAGTTTATACCTTCGTCCTAGAGATGCCAAATGCAGCAGGGAAGGCTGGACCGAGGCAGCCCAGTGCTGGGAAGGGAGGCAAGAGGTGCGGGAGCGGGGAGAGGGGGAGGGGAGGCCGGGGCGCAGCGGGAGTAACCTCCACCGCACCCCACCGCCCCGAGGGGCAGCTGGCCCGGCCCGAGTTTCTCCCCAGCAGCCTCCAGCCGCGGCTCTCGGGGAGGAGGAAGGAAGGGGTTCCCCGTCCAGGAAGCAGCACAAGCGGCGACCGCCTCCAGCCTCACCCTCCTCAGCCCCGCACCGCCCATTCCTCACTCCCCGCGCCGCCGCGTCCGCGCGCCTCCCCTTG
>NW_012115777.1:5269656-5319096 GCF_000951035.1 Colobus angolensis palliatus | reverse complement strand
GCGGAGAGCTGTGCGGACGCCACCAGGGAGACGCCGCGAGCGGCCACGCCACGAGCGGCCCCGCTGACCGGTCTCCACAGAGACGCTGCGAAGAGCGCCCCGCCACCCTCGGGGTCGGCCTATACTGGCGCGCATCCATTTACTATCATTGACTGCATGTAAATAAACAAGCAGTCACCAAAAGTGGGAGGCGACTTCGGGTACTTAGGGAGACCGGGCGGACGATTTCCCACACCGGGGCTTTCTGATCGCCGCCCCGATTATTATCAGCCTCAGCACTCGGGCTGGGAATTTAGCCCCAGGCCCAAACAAACGCGACAGACCCTTTCAGCACTAATCTCGGGTAGGCGGTTTGTGATGTTTTGCTATCTTTCTTGATATTTTGAACCCATCACAGGGTCTCTAAACAGGGACTTCGCATATACACATGGCCTCTGAAATCACAAACAAAAGACAACTGTTTTTAAGTAGAGGTGCCCTTGGTAGTTTAGACCTGAGGAAAGTCATTCAAACATTAATTAGAAGACAGATTAATCAGTTAACGTTTGTGGAATTAAGATATTAAACAATGGGGCAATTAAACATGCTAGCATACCCGGAGTCTGTGTTGATAAACTACCTAGAAAGGTACGTTGGGAGAGACTTGAGGATTGAGGGGTGGAAAACCAACGCCTGTACCTGATAGGATCGCCCCTCCTCCAAGACTCTACTTTCAGTTCCATTTCTCTAGTCCACATCATAAACCACCAATAAAGCTGAATTTAAATCCGAGCTATGACGTCTGTTAACCAAGGCTTTACATTAACTGTCATCTTTTCTACTCTTGCACGGGCTGTATTCTGCAAGGTTTATTCCAGTCTCCCCCTGCTAGCGCCAGGTGGAAGGGGCAGAAGAGAGCAGTGAAAGACAGGGAAGGGGAGAAAATGTGACTACTCTATGTTAAGTACAAGCTAAATCTTTTGCACGTATAGTATCTTATTTAATCATCACGACAACCTTATGAGGTAAAATCCTTTTTGCAAATGAAGAAACAGATTTAGCGGTTAAAACCTGGGCCCAAGTTCACATCGTTAAAAAGTGGAGTGTCCTTCATGTCAGATCGTAGTCACTCTACTCCCAGATCATCAGTGGCCCTCATTCCACTTGACATAAAAGCAAAATTATTTTCAAAAATCCTACATGGCTTTAAATTATTTGATATTCCCTACCCTCTTACTTCCCTGAACTCTCATCCTACTGTCCGTAGATACACATTGGTTACTGGCTGTTCCTTGAAAATGCCAGGCAGGCTTCTTCCTCAGGGAATACGCACTTGCTACCCCTCTGTCTGACACCTCATTTAAATCTTTGTTCTAAAGTGTTTTTAAAATGAGATCTTCCCTAAAAAGATCATCTTTGATACTGTAATTTCCCCCTTGTCCCAGATCTATCTCTTTTCCTACTTTTTCTCCAGAGCTCTCATCACCTTCAATAATACACTATTTTGTTTTCTTGTCTCTCTCCCACCAGAATGTAAGCTCCATGAGGGCATGGGTTTTGGTCTGTTTTATTTACTGCTAAATTTCCAGCACCTAAGACAGTCTCTGACAGAACAAGGCATTCAATAAATATTTATGCAATGTTGAATGAGTGAATCTATGGACCCTCTGTGGATTGTAAATCCTAATCCATGAACTCTGTGACTCTAAATCCTTACTTAGACAGAGTGTCTTAAACCTCCTGTCAATCTCTGTCTTCATCTTAACAACAATCTGCTTTGAAACTCAGGTCACCTTCTGATAAGCCACATTCTATGCAGCTGAGAGATACTTATCTCGTACATAATAGACACATGGAATTCTTAAATGAATGAATTTGCACTTATGTGTATGCTATTTTGTGGTCACTCAAGCATAAATCACAGATTTATTTTGTGCAACATCAAGTGCATGATAAGTTCTTGTTTCCTCTTACAGCTGCGAATATGATGTTCTTCCTATAGTTGGTGTTCCAGACATCTTAAAAGGACTATAATATTGAAGAGGGGAAAGCTTTATATAGCACTTTTATGCTGATTATGACAATTCTGGCATTAGCAGAAACCTTATCCATCCACATGGTCTCAGTTATCATCTAGGCTCATGATTCGCAAAGCAAATCTGCATCCAACCATTTGTTCCATGCACCCCACACTCCAGTTTTATCTCAGACACTTTCTCTTTCCTTTTCACTTCCAAAGCAATTTATACATATGGTATGTCAGGTCTTTCTGCCGTTCAGTCCTGGGTACTTACTTAGAAGCCAGCACCACCTCCTTGCAACATTCTCTTTCTTTCCTTAACATAGAGGTCTCAAGGGTAAATGCTTTAGGAATCACCTGCCATACTTACCAAAAATGCAAGTTCCTAGGCCCCCTCACCCATATATTTTATTCAGTTGGTCTAAGGTAGATCAGTAATCTTCACTTTTAGCAAATCAAATGATCCTAAACTGGTGGTTCACTGTGTGCACATTGAGAAACTCTGATGTAGATATTCAAATTCTTGGCACCCACACTTTCTAATGTCTTCAGGGGTGCTTCTTTCTCAAGCCTGGTGCCTCCCTTGAACAGTCTCCCTGGCTCTTCCTTCTGTTGCTCTCTCCAAGGACAAGCACACTGAACCAGACTGTGATCACAATGGGAAAAGGGGGAGGAAATAAAAAGTATAAGCGTGGGGATTCCAGGCCTGCTCTAAGCTAAAACTGAAGTTTCTACCCTCTACTGTTAGACAGTCCTGGGAAGGTAGCCACGTACAGAGGTGCACATGTACTGACCGTTTCTTTCACAAGAAACCCTCTTCTGCAGATAAAGCCAGAACAACAGGAGTACCCTTACGTTACCTGGGCTCTCAGAAAAGGTATAAAATGCTAGGACACCCTCCAAGCACTGCAAATGCGGAGGATTTACTTGAAGGCAATAAGGACACTTTAGAAAACACTGTCATCAGTCAGATAGCTGCTGTTCGGTCCAGGAATCAACTGCACTTGTGATCCAGCAGCAGGCTGTCGGGCCCTGCTCGTCCCTTCATTAACAAGTATCCGTTGCCTATCACTCTAGTAATTTTGCCATTCTCATAAATCACCATCTGTTCACTGCTTTTTCATGTAGTGTCAGCTTCTACTGCTATTGATGCTTCTAGTGGTCACTCTCTGTGACTAACATTGAAAGCATTCCAAGAGAGAGGATCTGGCCATGTCTGTCATTCACTGTTCAATAGGAAGGGCCTTTATGGGACACAATTTTCCTGATTGGTGGCTGGTCGCCTTTATGTCTGGCTAAAAGATTATTGTGTGTGTTTGTGTGCCAGCCCTGGGTCCAGACAGTTACGGCCACTGTAGCGGGACGCAGAGCAGGGGAACTTGAGCAGGAGGAGCCATCTGCGGTACTTTCATGGACTCTACCTCAGCACAACCTTTTGACTCTGGCAGGAATCTGAACAGATAAATGGGTGCTGCTTAATTCACTTACTCAGCGCTTTATCCCTACTGGACACTTACTCATTATACTTTGTATACCTTTTTTGCAAGTACATTTTCCTGTAACTGTTTTACTAGATGTATATTCTTCCAGTTCCCTGTTTCTTTTAATTCTGTGTTTTCATAGTTCTTAGCACATCTGGGTCCTCTGTAAATATTGTTGAAGTGAATGAAATTATAACAAGTTTCAGTCCTCTCTCTTCATAGGCACTTCATTCTCATTGAACCAATTTCCTGGACCGTTTCTAAATGAATATTCTGTTATCACGGCAAATACCTGTCCAAAGCCAAATTCCCCATGTTATTCCCTCTAACGAATTCCCTCTCTCAGTTCCTCCATCTTACCTGAGTGACATGGTCCTCCAGAACATTTAGACTTGAAAACTTAAATTAATTTTTAACCCACTCTTTATTAAAATTAGTCCCAGCTCCTTTTCATTATACTTCCTGAGTATTTTCCCATATCTGCCTCTTCTGTATTCCTTCCTTCTCAGGTACATTTCTGGAACAACTTCTTCATTGACTTTCCTACCTCCTGACTTTCTTTGTCTCGATTCAGGTCTATGATGTTGCCAAATTAACCTTTCTTCCGCATGTCTTTCATCATCATCAAACATTTACTCTGCGCCTGCTCCATATAGGCTACATGCATACTGGGTATATATTTGAACAGTGGAAAGAGTTACAAGCTAAATACCTAATAAGTACCTAAAGATGATAAGTACCTTTGAAATTATAGGGGAAAATGATCTCTGGTCCCAGTTAAGTCTCCCCTTCCCGGAGACTTAATCTTGCTTCCAAGTCTGTAATAACTTCTTACATCCGGCTGAATCCAGTCCAAATCCTTGGTGCCTAACTTTTGAGAACATCCATGGTCAGGCACCATCCTGACCTTATGACTTTGTTTCCCAGCTTCTCAAAGCAGATAGATGCTCTCCTCTCCTCGAGTGAATCCCCTCTCTATACCATTACAATTGGATATTTTATGTCTCTGCTCCTTTTCTCACCCAGCACCTTTTTGCCTTTCTCTTTGCTACAAGTCTCTCTCATTGAAGATGTAGAATAAGACCTATTTCCTCCATGAATGCTTTGTTGATTATGCTGCCTCTTCTTTATCTCCCTATTGTTTTATGTGGGTTAATCATGTCTCCCCAGGTAAATTCTAAAATCCTAGAGGCAAGAGTCGTATCTCAGGTGTGTGAACCCCCCTCACCCATAGAGCCTAGTTCATAGCAATTACTCAGTAACCACATGAATACACATAATGTGCTTATCAGCAAGGTAAACATGATGAAAGCAATGTTTGAGGAAGACTAGAATGGCAGCTACATGCAGAAAAGATTGGAAGGAAAAAAGACCTCAGGTAAAGTATTTTGTGGATAGCATAACTCCCTAGTAGCAGTGGGTATGGTGCCCTGGCTTAATGTACTGGTCCTGTGAGCTAGAACAAATCTCTGAATCCCTTCAAGATTCATGTTTAAGAATGGAGTAATGCAACAACCACTACCATTTTTAAAACTCCTCCTATGAGCCAGACAATATTTACACCATTTTATTTTATTTTATTTCATTTTATTTATTTGAGATGGAGTTTCGCTGTTGTTGCCCAGGCTGAAGTGCAGTGGCACGATCTTGGCTCACTGCAACCTTCACCTCCTGGGTTCAAGCGATTCTCCTGCCTCAGCCTCCCGAGTAGCTGGGATTACAGGCACCTGCCACCACACTCAGCTAATTTTTGTATTTTTAGTAGAGGTGGGGGTTTCACCATGTTGACCAGGCTGGTCTTGAACTCTGGACCTCAGGTGATCTGCTGGCCTTCGCCTCCCAAAGTACTGAATTACAGGTGTGAGCCACCACACCAGGGCAGATTTACACTATTTCAAACAAATCTATCCCACATTTGTCCACTTCTCAACTTCTTCGCTGCTCCCAGTGTAGTCCAAGCCATTGCTATCCCTCCCCTAGGCAGGCAGATAGCAGCTAACAGGTCTCCTTGCTTCTGGTGTTGTTCCTCTACAATCTGTTCTCCACAGAGCAGCCAGACTGGTTCTTTTAAAAATGCAAAATAGGTCATGTGACCAGATCAAGCTCTCCACTGGCTTCTGTTGCACTCACAGTAAAATTCACACTCCTTCAAGCCATTTCATGATCTAGTTTTTGCCTACCTCTGATTGCACCATGCAAGACCCTTATCCGCACTAGGCTACGACTTCACCCACCACCTTTTTGTTCCTGGTACAACCAAGCTCATTCCCTCCTTAGGCCTGTGACTGCTCTTTTCTCAGTCAGGCATGCCCCTGCCAGCCAGGTTTTCTGTCTTTCAGGTGTCAGCTGAAAGACACTGCTTCAGTGAGAGACTCCCCAGCACCAGGTCTAAATCAGCAATCCTTACCTTAGTTCCTAACTTCTATCCTTCAATGAATCTCTCTCACATAGTGGCCTGTGTTATTCTTTTATTTAACGCTTACCGTATCTGAAATTATCTTGATCATTTGCTGCCTGTTTCCTCCCCTGAAATACAAATTTCATGAGCCAGGGACCACTGAATCCTCAATGTCCAGAGAGAGCCTGGCACATAGTAGTCACTTAATAAAGATTTGTTGGTAAGTTGTCGTAAAGAAAATAATAGGACTAATAATCCATTCTAAGTGAGGTCTCTGCAAGTCAATTTAGATCTCTTGGCTTTGCTTCTATCTGCATAATACAATAGGACTTCATTTAGGCCAGGCATAGTGGCTCATGCCTGTAATCCCAGCACTTTGGGAAGCCAAGGCAAGAGAACTGCTTGAGTCTGGGAGTTTGAGACCAGCCTGGCAACGTGGTAACATGGCAAAATCCCATCTCTATAGAAAATACAAAAATTAACCAGGCGTGTCAGCTTGCATCTGTAGTCCCAGCTTTGCGGGAGGGGGATTGCTTGAGCCCGGGAGGTCAAGGCTAAAGGAAGCTGAGATCATGCTACTGCATTCCAGCCTGGGCGATGAGTGAGACCCTGCTTAAAAAAAAAAAAAAAAAAAAAGCCTTAATGCTTGGTTTTGTTTTTAAGGATATCAGAAATCAGAAGTATTTTTAAAAATCATTTCCTTTTAATTCCCCAAGGATGTGTTAATTAGACTCCCTACTGATTATGAGCCTGATTTTCCTACTTTCTGTCTCTTATCTCTAATCACAGTTGTTGGACATGTTGTCAGGTGCTTCTAGTTCGTTCATGGTAATATGTATTCAAATAGAGCTTTTTTGTGCACATCAGTTTAACATTATGGAGTCTGGGGCATTAACCCTTTGGGACCAGACATCTCATTTAGGATCCATACGTCCTCAGTTGAATGAAGCACCTTTGAGCTCAATTCTTTTTGGAAGATTGTTCTGCCTTGTCAAATAATTTTTTATATTAGAAGTCTATAAATGTAGAGAGGTGGTAAATGGAAATATAAATGACTATTTCACTTTAGTCTGAATTATTTTCATAAATAATTCTAAGGCCTGCATAAATTAATTCTATCTTAATGTATGAAAACCTTAACAAACTCAAACATTGCCATTTGTTACAGGCCCTTAAGAAACCAGTATTAGCAGGCTAGGCATGGTGGCTCACACCTGTAATCCCAGCACTTTGAAAGGCCAAGGAGGGTGGATCACTTGAGGTAAGAGTTCAAGACCAGCCTGGCCAACATGGTGAAACCCCATCTCTACTGAAAATACAAAAATTAGCCAGGAGTGGTGATGGGCACTTATAATCCCAGCTACTAGAGAGACTGAGGCAGGAGAATCGCTTGAACCCAGGAGGCGGAGGTTACTGTGAGCTGAGATTGTGCCACTGCACTCCAGCCTGGGTGACAGGGCAAGACTCTGTCTCAAAAAAAAAAAAAAAGAAGCCAATATTCAATATTAGCTAATCTACCGGCACCATTTTGATATTCAGGATGCATCAATATACCAAACAGACACATTATCTCTGCTATCTTGAAACTCATGTTCTAAGGCAGTGCTCCTCAGACTTTTTGATGTCAGGATCATTTCACATATTTAGAAGTTATTTATTTAAAATAACAATAATAAACCCATCACATATTAACATAAATAACATTTTTATGAAAATAATTATGTTTTTAAAAATATATAATGAGAAGAGTGGCATTGTTTTCACATATCTGCAAATCCTTAATGCCTTGTTTAATAGAAGAAGCTAGACTCTCAAATCTGCTCCTATATTCTATCTGTTTAGATATCACATATAACTTCTGGAAAACTCCACTGTACACTCATGAGAGAAATGAAAATGAAAAAGGAAAATAACATCTCACATCTCAGTATTATTATGATTAGAAGTTTGACCTTCCAGACCTCCTGAAAAGGTCTTGGAACCCCCACCCCCCTACAAGGGTGCCTGTACCACACTTTGAGAACTGCTCTTCTAAATAACTTTTTATTAATTTTTTCTTTTTTTTGCTAATAAAACAGGGCCAAATTGAGTAAAGACCAATGCAATAATTAAGTTTTCCAAAATTATTGTTTTACTCCTCAGAACAGGTTATCTGGTTCCCTATTAGACAGTATCTATTGATAATGGTAACCAGGAAAAATTATTGTTAAGATAATATATAAAGTAAAACAGATGCCCCAGATAATGCACTTCTTTGCAATAACTGAAATTTCTTGTTTTTAGGTCAGTTTTGTGTTCTTGAGCGTCTTGAAGTACTTTACAAATTTTAATTAATCGAACTTCCCAGGATGCCAATAAAATGTTTCCAAATGCAATTTTTGTGCACTTTGTAAACAGTTTGACAGGGTAACAGGGCTTGTCCTAGCTTGAAGGAAAGCTGTGAGCAAAACCAAAGAATTATTGTGTATTTATTGTGACTATAAACACACTATATTGTCTCCAGAATTTTTTTTTTTTTTTTTTTTTGAGGCGGAGTTTTGCTCTTGTCTCCCAGGCTAAAGTGAAATGGCACAATCTCAGCTCACTGCAACCTCCACCTCCCAGGTCCACGTGATTCTCCTCCCTCAGTCTCCCATGTAGCTAGGATTACAGGTGCCTACCATCACGCCCAGCTAATTTTGCATTTTTAGTAGAGATGGGGTTTCACCAGGTTGGCCAAGCTGGTTTCAAACTCCTGACCTCAGGTGATCTGCCCACTTCAGCCTCCCAAAGTTCTGGGATTACAGGCGTGAGCCACCGTGCCCGGCCCAGACTGTTTTAATTTACCATGTTTGTCAGGAGAATGGGCTATGTTGTTATAATGAAAGTTACTACTCTCAATGTGTTGACAATATTTGATTTCTTTCATTTTGTTTTTTACGCCTTCTTTGCTTCCTGTCTTGTTTTCTCCCTTCTTCCCTCCTTCTTACCCTCCTGTCTCCTTCCATCTTTCCTTCCTTAATATTTTTCAGAAAAAAATACCAAAACCATAAAATTCCTCCAAACTTAATTTAATCATGAAATCTTAACCCACCTCCATGAAACATCCAGCTCTCTAGAAGTCATCACTTAAGTGACCTTAAACTCATTGTATCCCATCCACTGATGTTCAAGTCACAATAAAATCTTGTCATTCCTCTGTTCAAAACCTCCAATAGCTTCCCATCTCATTCAAAGGTAAAACCCTCAGATGACCTACAAAGGGCCTCTTACCTTTCTAATTCCATGTCCTACTCCTTTCTTCCTGGTTTGATCTTTCACTGTCACACTGACCTCTTGTTCCCTGAACATACCAGGCAGAGACCTACCTCAGGGCCTTTGCACCTGCTGTTCTCCCTACCTGGAAGGCTCTTTCCCCAGATAACTCATGATCTGCTCCCTCACCTTCTTCAGCTCTGTGCTGAAATGCCACTTTCTCATTGAGGACTTTTCTGACCACCTTATTCTTAAAAAATGAAACTTTCATCCCAGAACTGTCTTTCCTTTATTTGCATATTTTCCCATATAACTTATCACCATCTGTCACACAATATGTTTCACTTATTTATTTGTTCATAGTCTGTCTTCCCCCAATTAGAAATTAGGCTGCACAAGAGCTAGGATTTGTGTCTGTTTTATTCACTGTGGATTTCCCATCACTAGAATACATAATAGACACTCAAAAAATATTTGTTAAATGAAAAAAAAAGAAATCCTAAAATGCACTTTGACATGGGTCAGAATGAATAAGAATGTAGCCAACTAAGAAAACATGCTAAAGTGTAATAAACAGGTATTTCCAGAAAATCATCCTAAAGTCGCTATTTCATCAATAATCAAGGATAAATGGATATCCCATTGAACTTTTTCTGCTGGCTTCAGAATATTATACAACTTGTATTGTTTTTTTAAAAGTCAATGGCAGGACTACCAAAATGAATTCTGTTAATAGATAAATTTGTGAGTGGAAATTCTCCTCAAAATGTTATATGAGAGAAGGCACTTAACTACCTTTGAACCTATTTTTGTACATTTCTTATTTTCTCTTTATGGTTTAAGAAAGCTACTGGCCTAAAATCAGTTTTATCAAAAACAAACAAACCTTCAATAACCAATCTAATTTTCTAAGTGAAAATGTGTTATGAGTAAAGGTATTTATGTATTATAAAAATCAAAGAGCACATACTAGGCAATTGTATATAATTTTTGATAGAATTTGAAGAATCAAAGTTCAGAAAATAGAGATATGAATGAAAAACTGAGTCTGCTCTGGTTCGAATGTGTCCACCAGAAAGCATGTGTTGGAAACTTAATCCCCAGTGTAAAAATATTAAAAAGCAGGACCTTCAAAAGTGATTAAGCCATGCATGAATGGAGTAATAGAATTATCTAGGGAGTGGGTTTCTTATAAAAGAACAAATGTGGCTCCCTTTTGTCTCTTTCCCTTCCTCTCTCTTTGCCCTTCCACCATGGCATGGTGCAGCAAGAAGGCCCTTGCCAGAAGCCGGCCCCCTGATCTTGGACTTCCCAGCCTCCAGAGCCATGAGATAATAAATTTCTCTTTACCCAGTTCCGCGAGCACAGTGGCTCATGCCTGTAATCCCAGCACTTTGGGAGGCTGAGGCAGGAAGATCACCTGAGGTCAGGAGTTTCAGACCAGCCTAGCCAATATGGTGAAACTCTGTCTTTACTAAAAATACAAAAATTAGCCAGGTGTTGTGGCAGGTGCCTATAATCCCAGCTACTCAGGAGCTGAGGCAGAAGAATTGCTTGCACCTAGGAGGCAGAGGCTACAGTGAGCCAAGATCACGCCACTGCACTCCAGCCTGGGTGACAGAATGAGACTTCATCTCAAAAAAAAAATAAAAAATAAAAATAAATAAATAACCCAGTTCCACATTTTTTTTTATAGCAAGACAAAATGGACTAAAGACAGAGTCTAATTAATATTGGGAATATGCACATGTGTGTGGATGGTGGGGGAGTGTATTGTGTGTGTAGACCTTACCAACCCTCAATAAGGCCTAGTGGTGGTAGCATCAAGTCTAGCAGCTCTGAACTAGCAAACTGTTGAGATGTATTTAACTGTGAGGATATCTACAAGTCATTTGTAACTAATATTAAAGTACTTCACACTTCAGTTGGCTTTAAAATTTTTAATTCATGCTCAAGGTTACCCCTAGCACAATGCTTCTCAAGCTGGTTTGAATTATCATATGGCTTTCTTGAGTGGGAGTTGCAGTTAGTTCCCATGGGAGGATATTATGAATGTGATTATCCTCAATCATTTGTGTCTCAGAGAGAAAAGACTGAGAATTATTGGTCTGATTCATTTTCCAAGGAAAATTAGAAACCCTACAAAATAAAGAAGAAAGCAAGCAAAGCTTTGATGTCATTATTAATAAGCTGTTGGGTCATCATTTTCAAATAATTTTAGAGTGAAACACTCGAAAGTCATTCATCATGACCATGGTTTCAGATGGGGTTAGAAGCAAGCTGCTATAATGCATGTAGGTTCACAGGGTGAAATGGGAGTTTCAAAATTTCCAAATGGTGCAGTGTTATGCATTGACTCACTAATATGTGAAATTCAACATCCAAAGGTAGATCACTTTTGGTTTTCTTTAAAATCTAAGATTTCTCAGAGCATCTGAAAAAAACAAAAGGTATTACTTTGTAAGAGAACTTGGGGCTGATTAGGCTTCCAGTAACATCTTTACACAAAATAGTAAACAATGTGTAGAGTAGTTATTATTTTTCCTTATGTGCTGTTAAAGAAGCTGTTAGGGGGCCGGGCGCGGTGGCTCAAGCCTGTAATCCCAGCACTTTGGGAGGCCGAGACGGGCGGATCACGAGGTCAGGAGATCGAGACCATCCTGGCGAACACGGTGAAACCCCGTCTCTACTAAAAAATACAAAAAACTAGCCGGGCGACGTGGCGGGCGCCTGTAGTCCCAGCTACTCAGGAGGCTGAGGCAGGAGAATGGCGGGAACCTGGGAGGCGGAGCTTGCAGTGAGCTGAGATCTGGCCACTGCACTCCAGCCCGGGCGGCAGAGCGAGACTCCGCCTCAAAAAAAAAAAAAAAAAAAAAAAAAAAAGAAGCTGTTAGGGAACTGCATCTTATATGTGTTTCCATTGCTATAAATTAAAGAAAGATGTGTAGTATTGCTGTGACACTAGCTTACCAGAGAGAGCTATAATAAATAAATAATGATGTGTATAAATGCAAGACACTGACACACATACTCAATACTAACACTGAAAAGTATATGTAGTTTTATAATGATAATACACATAATCTCTCACCTAGGCTTTTGCACTGGGTTCCTAACTGGTCCCCTCAACTATGATTTTTACTTCTTCAAATCCACTTCATATATTATTTTCAGATTAATCTTCTTGAAGTACACTGCTGACATCCCTCCCTTTAGAAATCATAAGTGTCTACAGCATTAATACCTACGGAATAAAGTTCAAACCTGAGTCTGCTGTTTCAACCTTATTTGCCATTACCCTTTCCCTTAAGGTGCCTTACTCAAAGCTAAACTTACTCATCCTCTACTTGTCCTGCCACTATGGATTGCCCACTGCATGGAATTCTCGCTTCATGTCAGAGTCCTCCATGATTTTTAAGCATTAGCAAAGCAGATTCTAATCGGGAGATGGTTCTAGACCTGTGTGTTTACACCTATTCCCATTTACGGGGAAGTGAAAACTTTCCAAAAGTGCAAAACTCTAAACTAGTTTTACAATATTCTCTCTGATGTATTTTTATCATAGCCTCAAAAACTTTCATGACAACGGGCCGGGCGCAGTGGCTCACGCCTGTAATCCCCACACTTTGGGAGGCCGAGGTGTGCAGATCACGAGGTCAGGAGATCGAGACCATCCTGGCTAATATTGTGAAACCCCGTCTCTACTAAAAATACAAAAAAAAAAAAAAAAAGTTAGCCAGGCGTGGTGGCGGGTGCCTGTAGTCCCAGCTACTCGGGAGGCTGAGGCAGGAGAATGGCCTGAACCCGGGAGGCAGAGCTTGTGGTGAGCCGAGATCACGCCACTGCACTCCAGCCTGGGCCATAGAGCGAGACGTCGTCTCAAAAAAAAAAAAAAGAAAGAAAAAGAAAAAACTTTCATGACAACATAATACCTTCAAAACACTGTAAAAGTCTCATTTTTCCAGAATACGTCTGGGGGAAGCAATTCCCACTTCACACCCAACTTGGCACCCTCTTAATTCAAGGCTCTTCTCAGATGACACTGTCATAAAGCCTAATCTCTGATTCTCTCAGTAAGAAATGATTTTCTACTTCTTTGCAGACGTTTACAGGATAAAAAAGAAAGAAGTAATTTCCACTCTTCTTGACTCTCATTATACTTTATCTCTTTCTCCTATTCATTCAAACATCTGTGTGGCCTCTGAGTGTCTAGTGCTGAAACTGTAAGACTAAGAAGCATCCTGCTGCTAAGCATTTAACCCTCTTATGTGTTTGTTGTGTTTGGGTGGGTCTTTTCAATGTGCAAAAAACAGGCACACCCAGGCTAACTCCTAATCAATAGGAATATACTGTGAAGCTCTGCAGGGAAGTGAAAGAAAGAACAAGAAAGTGTCTCAATAGCCACATCAACTGAGGAAAGAACCTTTCCCAGGACACAGCCATGCTTGGGACCCTCCAGGTTCAGAAGCACTAGCTATCTGCCTCAGCTGGCCATCCTCATCCCTTCAACTCAAGCAACACATCATCACTTACCCCTTGTTCTAGTTTTCCACTATCACCCTGAGTTAGCAACCTTCCATCTCTGCTTCTCAACTCCAGCAACACTAGCAACAAATTTACTCTGTCTGCATGTCTCATTCAAATTTCTGGAGGGTGATTTTGAGCGAGCTAGACAGTGAGTGACTTACCAACATTGAACTCCTGTATTGGGCAGAGCTCATGCCCCAGACCAGCTCTGGAAATAGGTTGTTCATCTCAGATCCAATCTTCTAAGCATTAAGATGCATAATGTATACATTAAATAATTCTAACTTAAAAAACTAGGTGAAGTAAGGCATGCCCCCATAGCTTTTGCATTTCACCTGCCTGCAGAATTAGCACCACAAGGATGCCAAAAGGTTTATGGTTTGTACCTTCCACAGTGGCAGGTCGAGTTGCACCTGGACCCACTTGAGCCATGGCTGGGGTGGCCAAAGAGCATTGCACCAGAATTCACAGAGACTCAGTGTGGCTCTGGGCAGTGGGTCCATGAAAACTGACCCAGGCCTATTCCCTCAAACCACTGTGCCCTTCTAGAATCTGGACCTGTGATGGGAGGGGCAGCCTCTAAGAGCTCTGAAATGCCTTTGGACACATTCTCCTATTGTTTTGATGAATAGCACCTGGCTCCCTTCTATCTGTATTAATCTCCTAAGAAAACAGTCACTTGGCCACACCCTCAACTCATTCTTCTGAATACACTTTTTTATTCTCTACATGGCCAGACTTAAAACTTTCAAAATCCTTTCGTTCTGCATCTCTTTTAATTATAAATTCTGTCTTTAAGTCATATTTTCCTTTTGCATCTTACTGTATGCTGTTAAAAGTAGCCACACAGCCTCTTCAATATTTTGCTTAGAAATTTTTTTCCACCAGATGTGGTAGCTCATTGCATTTAAATTCCACCTTCCACAAAGCCCTGGAGCATAATTTGGTCAAGTTCTTTGCCAATTCATAACAGAAATGACCTTTATTCCAGCTTTCAATAAGTTATCTCTCATTTTCATCTGAGACCTTATCAGAATGGCCTTTACTGTACATATTTCCACCAACATTTTGATCATGGCCACTTAAGTAATCTCTAAGAAGTTCCAGACTTTCCCTACAACTGCCCTCGTCTTTTGAGCCCTCATCAAAATTGTCCTTAATGCTCCACTCACGAAAATTTAGACTTTTTCTAGCCTGCTCCTCTAAATTCTTCTTGCCTCTACCCATTATCCAGTCCCAAAACTGTTTCCACATTTTCAGGCATTTGTTATAGCAACAGCCCCACTTCTTGATACCATTTTTTAAAAATCTTACTCCATTTTATGCTGCTATAATAGAATAACACAGATTGGAAAATTTATGATAAAAAAATGAATTTCTCAGTGTCCTGAATGCTGGGAAGTCCACTATCACAGTGCCAGCATCTTTCAAGGGCCTTCTTGCTGTGTCATTCATTGTGGAAGGCAGAAAGGTAACAGAGCAAGAGAGAGCAATAGAAGAAAGGGGCCAAATGCATACTTTTGTCTAAGTTTCTAATACACAAACTGATTAACACAGTCAAACCATAGCAGCTGGCTATGAATATATTAGACAATCAGAGCATTGCTTGTCAGGGCAGACCTTTGTTATAGCTGTATGTATTGTTTTATAACCCCTACTTGATTGTAAGCCCTTTAAAGACACAATCATGTTCCATTTGTCTTTGCATCCTTCATAGAGAGTAGCTTAGTACCCAGCACAGAGTATATGCTCAATAAAAATATATTAACATGTGCCCAGATTATACCCTGAATATAAACCTGATCCCTCCCAACAAAATAATGTGAAGTATAATCTGGCATTGGTTATTCTTCATGGTGGTTATTTATTACCCCTGTTCTCAGTAACAGTCACATTAAAATAGAGTTTCACTATTTCATGTATAATTCTAGCCAGAAGGGTGCAAAGCTGCAACCAAAGGTAGGGGTGGAGGTGGGGGTAGTTTGTCATTTGCTTTTTTTATCCACTATAAAATATGTTATGAACAGTTTTATAAGATTTCACCAGAACCTACTGCCCCTGCATACATAAGAAATGCTGCAGTAATTACCAAGTGATGTTTTAAATGTAGTAAAAAAAAATTTCAGGGTGGAGCAAGAATGAGAAACAAAGTTTCTATCTGAGGTCTCCGGAGCACCTTTTTAGTCTAACTCTGACTTGGCAGCCATCCAGAGGGGCCACATTAAGCTCAAGCCTGTAATCCCAGCACTTTGGGAGGCCGAGATGGGCGGATCACGAGGTCAGGAGATCGAGACCATCCTGGCTAACAGGTGAAACCCCGTCTCTACTAAAAAAATACAAAAAACTAGCCGGGCGAGGTGGTGGGCACCTGTAGTCCCAGCTACTCTGGAGGCTGAGGCAGGGAACGGCGTGAACCCGGGAGGCGGAGCTTGCAGTGAGCTGAGATCCGGCCACTGCACTCCAGCCTGGGCGACAGAGCGGTACTCCAGTCTCAAAAAAAAAAAAAAGACGTAGATGACTTTTTTAAAACAGAGATTTACTAACGTGTTTTCTGTTTTATGTTTTTCTCTCTCAGTAATTTGTTGTTTCCTCTTTCTTATGTCTTCTGGATTGTATTTCTAGGTAGCAGTCCTATCTATATAAAACAAAACTTTTTTTATTGTCTTTAATACTATTCTCCTGGAACATATTTATCATTAGGTTCTTTCTCATATTCTTTTTCCATTAAGTTCTGAGTTTATACTCTGCAAGATTTCTTTATTTCTCTAACACAAATTATTCATAACTGTACTTTGTCATACATATTTTTATATGTGCATATTTCTTTTAGTAATGATTCTTTCCTGAAAAGAATACCAATAAAGATAAGTCCATAAAAAATGTAAAATGTTTATGTAAAATCTCATTTTACTTTCAAAACACTTACCAAATATGAATGCTTTCACCCCAAAGAAAATGATTTATTTGCTTTTCCTGCATGATTACCTCAGTATGTGAAAAGAGAAACACAAAATCATTTTGTTAGACATTTAGTTTGAAATTTTTCATTAGAAACATTGCTGCTTGAACTGAAAGAATGAGAAGAATGAACGTTACATGCCCAGTAAGAATTTTTTTATGGGTATATGAAACAGCAGTAACTTATGTTTAAATTAGAATAATTCTAGTCTAAAACATTAACAAATTAAATAAATGAATATTTTGCCTTTCTACTGGAAAAATAAATCAGGATGAATTCTTCAGGCAGCTCTATTTCAGTATATTATGATCCATCAGTTTTAACCTCTTCTGTTGACTTGAGAAATTATATACATAGTTTCCATATTCAATGTTTTGTTACCCAAGAAGTTCAGGTTCCTGTGATATAGCTCTCCAATATTATACATAATATATCACCACCACTAGCCTTGATTTCTATTCAGCAAGTCTTTGTCACAAAGCATCCATACAGTTAACAGAGATAAACATATTTACCCAAAGCTTTACGTATTACCCTGAATTTTCCATAATGAAAACATTAATAGCCCAAATGGCATTCTATTTTATCAATAAATGTTCTTGTTGTCTAGTATTTGCCAATTAAGCAATGCTGATCATGTACATCAACTAATATCATCAACATACAGAGAGCCCTTCACAAATCTCAGTATCACACACCATCTGTGCATTGCTCCTGCAAGATTCTGTAGGAGCTAACAATATATTTTAGAGTAAGAACTACCCTTGTGGTTGAAAATCTCTCTTAAAAAAATCATTTTCTATGTTTATTTGGGAACGAGGACTTGTGATGTTCAACAGCATCATTTGCTTTCATTTTAGGAGATAATCTTCTTTCCTAATTTTTTTTTTAAATTTTATTTATTTTTTTTAAGATGAAGGCTCACTCTGTCGCCCAGACTGGAGTGCAGTGGTACAATCTCGGCTTCCTGCAAACCTCTCCTCCCAGGTTCAAGAGATTCTTCTGCCTCAGCCTCTGGAGCAGCTGGGACTACAGGCACATGCCGCCACTCCCAGCTAATTTTTGAATTTTTAGTAGATACAGGGTTTCACCATGTTGCTCAGGCCAGTCTCAAACTCGTGACCTCAAGTCAAAGTGCTGGGATTGCAGGTATGAGCCACCGTGGCTAGCCAAAAAAAATAATCTTTTTTTCTTTTCAGGCTCCAAGCCAAGTGACTTTAAAGGTGGAACACAAGTTATTTTATAACAGCCTAAAGTAGAAGCACAGGTAGTAACTGAGCCTGTCCCTCAGCTTTCTCATTTATATTTTAGAGTAGAAAGATGTGGTGAAAGAACTGGACAACCTTACTTTTACTTTCTAGTTTGTTCTCTGAAGGGAAGGTTTCCCTTTAAGTATTCAGAGCAGTTTTCAGAAATTAGGTCCCCCTAGTAACTCAGGAACCCACAGACTCCCTACCTCTGGTTTTGTTGTTCCTAAGGACCCACACTGCTTTTTTTTTTCTGTTCTCCTTCTCTGCCTCACTGTAATATTCGACCAGAGAGGACAATGTCTACATCCATGATAAAAAGGAAGGTTAATACTAAAATTATTTGTCAAAAGTTGTATTTGGACTCCATGATAGCTAATAAAATGGAAATAGATGTATTAAAGGCCAGTCATGAAGAAAAGCTAAGGTCTTAGCTATATACTAGCAGCAAACTGACTGAGAATAAAAAGTTTGACTAGGCTCAACACATTTGGCTAGGAGGTAGAATCATTGATTTCTCGTTTGTCATCCTCCCAGTCTTCCTACACCCTATGGCAAACTGGGGAGACCAAATTCTGCAGTCCCCAGCCGTCTCAAACCACCTCAAGCCTGGATCTGGTACCTTTCTTCCCATTTTGCTTATCCCTATGGGAGCACTGCCTTTGTTTTTACTTTACTAGAATGCATACTTCTGTAGGATAAGAGTCATATCTTGTTCATTCATTGATTTATAAAATATTAACTGAATGTCTATTAGGTACCAGTCACTGTATCAGGTATTGGGAGTGCAACAGCAAACACGCACACAAGTCCCTGCCTTCATGCAGCATAAGAGGCTCAGTGTTGTGTTCCCTTTCTCAGACCTTCTCAGTCAGATGTCTTCCTTGCTTTGATGTCTCTTGTGCCCTCAAGGTTTTTACTCCCTGACCCTGTTCCAATCCAATCTTACTCAGCGCCTGGTGGTCAATAACCATGTGTTGAATTGAATAAACTATTTCTCTGCATTCAGTGGAGATGTGGCCTATAACATTCCTTGAGTGAGAAAGACACCAATACACTGTTGTGGGGCCCATTCATAGGTAACGTGGGACCTGAAAAGAGAGAATGACTTTTGGGGGTGACTCAGGTGTGGCAAGCAGAAGGAGTGGCATAGGGTCATGGTGACATGGCCTGTGCCTGTCCAAGATGGGCTCAGGGTCTTCACTGAGCACAGATGGGGTTGGTGGCATAGAAGAGGAATTTGAGAGGTACCAGGAAACTCCCTTTCACTGCATGTCTTAGTCCATTGGATGTTACTGGAAAGGAAGACCTGAAGCTGGATAATTTATCAAGGAAAGAGGTTTATTTAGCTCATGGTTCTGTAGGCTGTACGAGAAGCGTGGCATCAGCATCTGCTTGGCTTCTGTTGAGGGTTTTTGTGTTGGGTCAAAACATGACAGAGAAAGTAAAAGGGGAAGTAGGCATGAGTCAGTGGGACCAAACCTGAGGGTTGTCCTGGCTTTATAGCAACCCAATCTTGCAGAACTAATCTATTCCCGGGAGAACCAGTTCGATCTCAAGAGAGTGAGCACTCACTCACTACCCTAAGAACAGCACCAAGCCATTGATGAGGGTCCACCCACATGATGCAAAAACCTCCCACTAAGCTTCATCTCCCAACATTGCCACACTGGGAATCATATTTTGATATGAGATTTCACAGGAACAAATAAACCACATCCAAACCATAGCACTGCCTAAATGTGTAAGCTGAAAAGAGGTAGGCAGAGGTCAATGAGCTGGTTGTAAATAGGTAGGCCACTCTAACAGACACATATGTTTGTCTTAAAGTAATGGAAAATCTCCTATCCTGCCAGGATTATGTCTTCTGGCTGGGAATGGAGGTAAAGGGAGGAGGGTGGCAGAGCTAAGCAATAGACCGTGAGGCTCTCCTAAAAAATAAAGGGTAGAGGGCTATTCTAAAGATAAATAAAACATGGATGAGAGTGAGGGAACTCTGCAATGGGGAAGAAGGCTATGACTAAGGTGAGAAATGGCTTTTAGGCCCTTGAGGGACCCATGTGTATGGCCTTGAGTCTGTAGACTCTCAGAGTTACCGGCTCCAGCATCCAGTTTTAAGCTTTCTGTGTTGTTATTCTCTTCGGTTAAATTCAGCTGTAATCCTTGCACTTTGGGAGGCCAAGGTGGGTGGATGACCTGAGGTCAAGAGTTTGAGACCAGCCTGGCCAACATGATGAAACACTGTCTCTACTAAAAATACAAAAATTAGCTGGGTGTGGTGGCACATGCTTGTAGTCCCAGCTACTCGGGAGGCTGAGGCAGAAGAATCACATGAACTCTTCAAGCAAAGGTTGCCATGAGCTGAGATCACACCACTGCACACTAGCCTGGACAACACAGTGAGACTCCATCTCGGAAAAAGAAAAAAAAAATCAGCTGTCCATAAAGCCTTGCTGATGTTTAAAAACAAGTAAGATACATATTTAACATAGTTGTACTAGCAAAAAAAAAAAAAAAAAAAAAAGCAGACACCAGGGATTTTTAGTATAAAATATGGTATATAGCCATCTAAGAATGCCATATGACCACTGAGAATGGTGATATAAAAGTATATTTATTATAATTATTTTCAATATATTGTTAAGTGAAAATAATAGATTATAAAATTGTATGATCCCATTTTTGTAATGAGAAATATTTACATGCGTATGGAAAAAGTTTAGAAGGCTATTTATTAAACTAGTAATGATGAATATGATGCATATGGTGGGTGGTGAAATGAAAAGTTTTTAATTATTTAAAAATTTTAACAATAAGTTTGTTACTTTTCAAATAATAAAACAATGCATGGCTTATAAAAATGGAAATAAAAAGCAAAGGAAATGAGAAATAAGAATTGCTCCTGAAGGGCTTTGTAATCTTTATAGTAGCCAATTTTGGGGGTTCCCTTACATGTATCTATTTTTTTTTCCTCAAAGTGA
Organism: Colobus angolensis palliatus; assembly: GCF_000951035.1. Classification (NCBI taxonomy): domain Eukaryota; kingdom Metazoa; phylum Chordata; class Mammalia; order Primates; family Cercopithecidae; genus Colobus; species Colobus angolensis. The sequence continues at coordinate 5,298,270 of NW_012115777.1, read as the reverse complement.
TTAGGAATGAAATCCTTAACACAAAATATGGCTTACTTGGTCAAGCTACACATATTTACTGAGCACCTACTTGGTGCAGGTACCATGTTAAATGCTCAGGGCACACAAGTACCTCCTCTTACTGAATTGGGAGCCTAAGAGTAGAACCATCAAACAGTTTGCCACCATCTATCCCGTAATGGAGCCGAACATGGCCCAGCTTTGGAATCAGGCAGAAGTGGGTATAGCGTTTTACCTAGGAAGCCACCAAGTGAGGAACTCAGTTGCTGTGGTTCAGGTCTCATGACATCCACTGGTGCATAAACTCCTCTGACCTACTTTCTAGCATGATACTCCTTGGCTTTCCTTGTCTGGGCCCCAGGAGGTTGTTTTTTGGGTTTTTTTTTTAGCTGCCACAACTCCCTTTATTCAAGTTCTTCTTCCCTCTAAGTCTAACTATCCAGTCAGAGACTTTCTCCTTATTACCTTCCTTAAATGAGCATCTACTCACTGAGAGCAATTTTTAAAGTGATGCAAGTTAGATGATAACGGCTAGTGAACGGGAGAATTTTAATGTGTGTGTGTGTGTGTTTAAGGGCCATGGGGGTGAGATGCAGGGGCTCACTCGCAGCATTCCTCAATGACTCACCCATCACAAGGTCAGTCCTGCCCCTAGAGCAGTAAACCTCTGTACTATGTGCTGATTGAAGATCTTTATGAAGGCAATGCCTGACAATACATTTGATTAATTAATGATACCTACCATTCTATTTCCCAGGGGCATCCAAGGAGAAAGAGGTATTTACTTATTCATTCAACACACATTTACTGTGCACTATTTTATGGTAGGCATTGGGCTGAGTGGCAAAGATGGAACAGTGAACAAAACAGGCAACACCTCCAGTCTTACAAAGTGTACAACCTACCAGCAAAATAAAAGACCCCATCTGCGTAATGGTTTCTGCCTTTTTACAAATCCCATTACACCCACTAGGAAGGCAACAAAGCATAGGCTGTTTGCATTAAGATTAAGACAAAACTGGGGGCTGGACACAGTGGCTTATGCTTGTAATCCCAACATTTTTGGAGGCTGAGGCAGGAGGATCGCTTGAGCCCAAGAGTTTGAGGCCAGTCTCGGTAACATAGTGAGACCACATCTCTATAAAAAAAAAATTAGAAAAATTTTCTGGGCATGATAGTATGTGCCTGTACTTAGAGCTACTTGGGAGGCTGAGGTGAGAGGATCAATTGAGCCCAGGAGCTAGAGGCTGCATTGACCCAAGTTCTTGCCACTGAACTCCAGGCTTGGCAATAGATCAAGATCTCATTTAAAAATTAATTAATTTTTAAAAAGAAGTGGGTTTATTTCAGGCCCGGTGATTTTTTTTTTTTTTTTTTTTTTTTTTTTTTTTTGAGACGGAGTCTCGCCCAGGCTGGAGTGCAGTGGCACGATCTCGGCTAACTGCAAGCTCCGCCTCCCGGGTTCAAGCGATTCTCCTGCCTCAGCCTCCTGAGTAGCTGGACTACAGTTGCACCAGCACGCCCAGCTAATTTTTGTATTTTTAGTAGAGATGGATTTTCACCATGTTGGCCAGGATAGTCTTGATCTCCTGACTTCGTGATCCACCCGCCTTGGCCTCCCAAAGTCCTGGGATTATATGTGTGAGCCACCGCGCCCGGCCTAAAAAAGATTTTTAGGAGTACTACCTGTAATGTTTCAGGCTGTGTTGATAAAATGTGCATGACTAAATCATAATGTGTGTGTTAAAAAAAAATCAATTTTTATTTTTGTAAAATCTTTATTTTGCTGAGAGAAAAATGCTTGGATTCATTGCTAAGGGGAAATACTCATTATTATTATTATTGTTATCATTATTTTATTTTATTTTATTTTTGTGACAGAGTTTTGCTCTTGTTGCCCAGGCTGGAGTGCAATGGCACGATCTCGGCTCACAGCAACCTCCGCCTCCCAGATTCAAGTGATTCTCCTGCCTCAGCCTCCCAAATAGCTGGGATTACAGGCATGCACCACTACATCTGGCTAATTTTGTATTTTTAGTAGAGATGGAGTTTCTCCATGTTGGTCAGGCTGGTCTTGAATTCCCAACCTCAGGTGATCCACCCACCTCGGCCTCCCAAAGTGCTGGGATTACAGGCATGAGCCACCGCGCCCAGCCCTAGTTATTATTTTTATGAACAACATTTTTTGGAACAGTATGCCAACAATATGCCAACACCATGCCTAGTGCTGTACACGTATTTCCTCATAAAATTCTCCCTACAGCTCAGGGAGGTAGGTGCCATTAACATATCCACTAAACAGATGTCAAAGCTGATACTGAATTTGATTTCAGAGCCCGTGCTTTTAACCTCTACACATGACTGTGTTATGAAGTTTGATTCAACACATACTTCTGAGCTAGGAATAGGTGGTAACAACTCTGTTAGGTATTATACTGGCTCAGGGAATAGTGGAGAACAAGACAGACACAAACCCTACCCTCATACAGTTTACAATGCAGAGGACAGACAGACAATTAGGAAGTAATTTCAATGAAGTTTAATAAGTATTACAATGGGAAAAGAATAGGGTGTTAAGAGAGTAGAGTGAAAGTAGAATTTTATACCAGGCTGAGGTCTCCAGGTCGCTCTGAAACTTAATGCATTCCATAGAGAAATTTGGGTTGTTGATTATATGTCATTTAGTTCACCAACATATAATCCTTTAACATCTCAGTAGTTCTTTCTCCTCCCTCTCTCTCTGTTTCCCCTTTTCTCTTCTCTTTTTACACCCAAATTAATTATACGGTTGGTTTCTTCCCTGGTGCTCAATAATATATTAATATTCTGGAATTCAAATTACTGTCTTTTTGTTTGTAACTGGGAAAAAAGGGAGATTATTCAGAATTACTTTTTTCTGTTATACAAAGGAAGAAAAAATATTTGGGGAAGTTTGAGGCCAAGCACTGAGACCCTTTTAAGAAAATATTTAATTCAACCTTTTTCTCAGAAGACAGTTTTACCATCCAAAAATACTTCTTAGTTCAAACACTTATTGAATTTTTAAACATCAATCAATTCCTATTAAACAATATTGAGTTATGTAAAATGAGTCAGAAATATGTACGTTACATTTCCCTTGAGACCATCTGAATGTTAGGAAGACAAGTTCTTTTAGAAAATCATTTTGTTTTTGCCAAGCCCATAATATTTAAAAAATAATTTGAAATATTTTGTGAAACCCCATATCCCAAAAGATTCATCCATCTCTCCCAAATTATGAGAACATGTGTTTTATTTCCACACCTAAATTTATCCAATTTGGGCTTTCTCCTAGAATTAAAAAAACCTTTAAAGCAAGAGGGGAAAAACGCTACCAAACTGAAAATCCAAACCAACTGTGACTCTTGGATTTGAGAGTTAGTCTGCAGGTTTGCTTTTGCTCGTAGGAGCTCTTTTAAAATCTGATAAGCACACCCTGTGTTCCAGGTGCTGTGCAAGCTTCTTTCAATATTGTGTTAATTAGATTCTTTCAGAGTGCAAAGAATAGAGAAATGACCCCTTGGCTCAATTAATGCAGGTTTATTACGAAGGATATAATGGCCAGGCAGAGTGGCTCACGCCTGTAATCCCAGAACTTTGGGAGGCCAAGGCGGGCCTGAGGTCACCTGAGGTCAGGAGTTCGAGACCAGCCTGACCAACATGGAGAAACCCTGTCTCTACTAAAAATACAAAATTAGCTAGGTGTGGTGGCACATGCCTGTAATCTCAACTACTTGGGGGGTTGAGGCAGGAGAATTGTTGGAACCCAGGAGGCGGAGGTTGCAGTGAGCTGAGATCGCACCATTGCACTCCAGCAGCCTGGGCCACAAGAGCAAAACTCCTTCTCAAAAAAAAAAAAAATATATATATATATATATATATATATATAAAGGTCTCATTGACAGGCTCATGGAAAACTAGAATTGCCCTATAGTCACTAAGCCACGATTGAGTAATAGCTCTGATCTAGTAGCATAACTTACCCCCTGGTGACCTCACACAAGCTCTTGGCTCCTTGCCATGCACGTGACTCAGCTCTTCTGTCTCCATTTCTCTGTACCTGCTTATTTTTCCAACCATTGCTACTGACTATACGCACTCACTTTCTCTCTGCCTCATGGCTTTGCTTATTCACGGCTTCTGTTTCCTGTCTTCCCTCTCTCCATTTCTGCATTTACCCAATGCTGACCCCTCCTTGGATGTTTCACACTCAAACCCTGTAAGACAGAAGAAAGGGCTCTCCTCTTGTGCCAGGCTTCATCATAGGCCATTAGTCTTCAGGTCATGTTTAATTAGTAGGGTGATATGGCAACAACAGGGAACCTCTCTCAAAAAAACCACTCTGATGCTTTTCAGTTTCAGAACAGAGCAATGAAACTGGCTAGGAACTGTAAAGGCCTGCACATAGTTTGTTATTTAACCTTGAAACTAAACAAATGTGCAGTGTTTACACAGAGTAAACTCTACTATTATTATCGTTGTCGTCACCACCACCATATCTACCTTATATAGTATCTACAGCATCACAAATGTTATCTTACAAAAATGTGTCACTCTGGTTTGTCAAGCATTCTTGTTTATAGAGAATGGTTTGGTACACTAAATGAGGATTGTTGATTTTAGAAAAACTAGGAAAAGACAGCATCAAGGCAAAACACACTGGGGGGTATTGTAGGGCAGAGGGAGGCAGAAACAGAGAGAAAAGTGAAGCAGCAAAACCAGCTGCACAAGCAGAGCATCCAGGAGTTTATCTGTTTTATATTTTTCGTATGAACAGAAGGTTTTCCTATTGGAAAAGATTCCATAGCTTAACAAAAAGTTTGAAAACACCTGTTAGAGATATGTGTTCAAATCCCAGTTGCTCCTCTTTCTTGTCATGTCAAAATGCCTAAGTTAATTACTTTCTTTTGCCAGTCCTTCTTTGTTTAAAAAATGGGCATAATGGTAGCTCCTTCATAGATTTGATGTGTGGATCTAAAGAAATATAGCATCCAATGCATGGGGATTATTGTACCTAGGTAAATGTTAGCTCCAGTCTACATTAAATACTAGACACAGCTGGGTGCAGTGGCTCACACCTGTGATCCCAACACTTGGGGAGGTCGAGTCAGGCAGATCATGAGGTCTGGAGATCGAGACCTGGCTAACACAGTGAAACCTTATCTCTACTAAAAATCCAAGAAAATTAGCCAGACGTGGTGGCTGTAGTCCCAGCTACTCGGGAGGCTGAGGCAGGAGAATGGCGTGAACCCGGAAGGCGGAGCTTGCAGTGAACCAAGATTGTGCTACTGCACTCCAGCCTGGATGACAGAGCAAGACTCCATCTCAAAAAAAATAAAATAAAATAAACAAATAAATATATAAATAACAGTAAAATTTTACTGGTCATGACTTAATCTTTTATTGCTGATTTAGAGGAATTTTCAGCAGCATTAAATAAAATGCTGGCTGAGATTTACATATGGTGTTTGCTGTAGAAATATTTATGTTATAGCTATTTAAATACACTTTTATTGTAAAAATCCAGTGTTTTGGAAATTTTTCATTACAGGATCAAATAATTAGGAAGAACATAAGGAAGAGACATTACCTCATTCGATTATTCACATTCCTTAACTAAGATACAATTTAGTTGTAATTTAAATCATAATTCCTTGAAAATGATTGTTTTTCAAATATAAGGTATTATCTGTTTTATAACTCTGGTTCACTCCTGGTTTCTATGTACTTTTTCTTAACAGCATTTTAAAACATTAATTTTACCTTCTTGATAATGTTTCCTTTTTGAAATCTTTCCAGCAGTGAAATTATCATGCAAAGTACAACTCCAGGTGTCAAGAACACAAACATGACTAAAAATATATTGCTTTACACATACAAGTGTATGTGTTTCTGTTTTACTGGTTTATAAAATGGGTAACTTGAATATTGAAAATTCAGTGACTTTCTCAATTTTGGAGAATTTTAAGATGTACTTGTTCAAGGCGCTTATTTGATAGATGAGGGAAATCAAGTGCCAAGAAGTTACATGATGGTACACCACCACTCAGGCTAGCGCCATGATCAAGCATTGATCTGCTGGTTCTCAGAGCTCTGCCTCACATCAAGACCAGTGGAACAGCCACCTGCATCATTTGCTGAGTAAGCATTTGAACGTGAAATTGAATGGATCCTAAAAGAAAGTATGAACCAATTATCAAAACTAGAAAATTTGAAGGATACAAGTAAAAAAAAAAAAAAGAAAAAAATTAATGCTATTTAACAAGCCTAAAATACCACATGAAAACTTTAAAAAAAAAATTGTATTGTATTTGTATAATATTCTACATCAAGGTAAAAATCCAATCTTCTAGTAGACAAGCCAATTTAAAAATTCAGTGATTATAGTCCTCTTTAGACAATAATAACAGAAATCTTCAATCATTAGTCTAGAGAAAGTCTTGCCTTCATTATATTAACCAGAGGGAAAATGTGTTTAAATTTCTACAAGAAGTTAATATTTATTTTTCTTTGAGTAACAGTGACTGAGATTTAATATGTTTAAGTAAGTGTCAATATAGAATCTTAATTAAACTAACAGATTATTCTTTGTCAGATTATTCTTTGTCAGATTATTCTTTGTCATGAAATGCAATTTGAATAAATCAATTTGCTATTTTTCATCTCTTATGAGACATAGTTTCTATAATGGTTAATGCTAATATGTACAACCAGGTAAGTGTATAAAGCAGATAGGAAATTGGAGTGCCGGGTAGCCCTGGCTGCCCACTGAGTCGCTACCATCTCTCTGGGAAATAACCATTTTATTGTATTAGGATTCTCACTCTCCTTTTTCTCTTTGGTAACATTCCTACAAGGTTGTATGACTTACTTATTGTTACATAGGTAAAAAATATTCCTGGGGCAAGGCCGGGCGCGGTGGCTCAAGCCTGTACTCCCAGCACTTTAGGAGGCCGAGACAGGCGGATCACAAGGTCAGGAGATCGAGACCATCCTGGCCAACACGGTGAAACCCCGTCTCTACTAAAAGAAAAAATACAAAAAACTAGCCAGGCAAGGTGGCGGGCGCCTGTAGTCGCAGGTACTCAGGAGGCTGAGGCAGGAGAATGGCGTGAACCCGGGAGGCAGAGTTTGCAGTGAGCTGAGATCCGGCCACTGCACTCCAGCCTGGGTGACAGAGCGAGACTCCGTCTCAAAAAAAAAAAAAAATCCTGGGACAAAACATGACCCCCAAATCTAGTGGCTTGAAATAAACAATAAACATTTATTATTTCCTACAGTTTCTATGGGTAGGGACTGTGAGGGTGGCTTGGCAATTGATCCTGAATTGGTCTGTCATGAGATTAGGAGCATTCAAAGAGTTCACTAGAGTTAGAAGGTCTGCTTCCAAGGTGCCCACTCACATGGTGGCTTGTTGACACTGGCTGTTAGCACTTGGCCTTAGTTCCTTTCCATGTGGGTCTCTACATGAGATTACCTTAGTGTCTCTACAACATGGCAACCAGCTTTCTCATCGGGAAGCAATCCAAGAGACCAAGATGAAGCCTCAGTACTCTCTGTGACTCACACACCGCCATTTCCACATTCCCATTTAGTCAATCAGGGTCCTACACAAGGATATAACTACCAGAGTTGAGGACCATTGGCTGCTATCTTATGGCCTGGCTATCAAAAAGACAGTGTATTAGCCAGGACTCTTTTTGGTTCTCAATTGACAGAAACACAACTCAAATTTATTTAAACAAAGGAGAACTTATTGGCTCATATAACTGAATTGTCATTAGAGGTGGCATGTATGTGTGCCATGAATATTGATGAAACTAGAAACCCTGAGAACTCTCTGCCCATTCCATGCACATACTGCTCTTAGCATGTCAGTGGTACGGTCTCAAACTGCCTGCTTCCACGTGGCCATCTTATGGTGAGGTCTATCCTTTTCACCTTTGCCTTCGGAGAAGAACTGACTCTTTTCCATGAATTCCAGTTAGAAGAGTCCTGGAGAAAAACTCTCATTGGCCCAACCTGCTCATGTGATCACTCCAGTGGCCACTGGTTTGGGGACTATGCTGTCTCTTCCCCCAGAATCATCTAGTTAGACTTCAAGGCAGAGAAGTTTCCTGAAGTAAGTAGTGCTATTTCCAGAAGAAGGGAAGGACTGGGAGACAATCAAATCATAGTGGTCTACAAAAATTAAATATCATCAGTTACGTAAAAACTGAGCACTTTGGCACCTTTATTTTTTCACTACTCTGCTGTGAGCAGGCAACAAATACCTCTCCTCCCTGCCACAATTTCCTGTTACTAAATTTTACCGTGAATATACCGTTTTTTCTTTATCAGGTACAATCTTTGTTAAACAAAAACACCTTTTAAATCTTATTTCAAAGTTTTGTTTTAAAAGTTATAGATTATACATTAGTTTAATTTGATATCAGTGTGATTTGCAAATGTTTCAAATGAACAGTGCAGGTGCTGAATAATGTGATGTTAACAAAAGATAATTATAATGCTAGAAGGAACAAATAGAATATTTGAAATCTGGAAGAAGATGAGATTTGAGGAAAATGCTAAGAACATCAAAATTGGTTCTCTATCTACATTTTGATAATATTTGAAGTAAGAAGATACCACATGTATACCCGCTAACATGTATCTATATACTTAAATATGTTTTTACAAATACATACGTATTTATGTGCTGTATACATGTATGAGTATTTACATATGTGTGTACATGCATGTGGGTTACATATATGTGTGTATGTACACATATAATCCTACAATATATTCAAAACAGACAAGGAAGTGATATACTCACTGCTGACACTATATGGTGAAATATTAATGGTCTAAAAAATACAGAACTCCTCAAACCCTCCTTCTTTCTTCTACGTAGAGAACACTGAACTTTCAACTGGAAAATGTAGATCAATCATTGCTACAAGGAACCTGAAGCTGGCTGGGAGCAGTGACTTACGCCTGTAACCCCAACACTTTGGAAGGCCAAGGCAGGTGGATCACTTGAGGTCAGGAGTTTGAGACTAGCCTGGCCAAAATGGCGAAACCCCGTCTCTACTAAAAAATACAAAAATTAGCTGGGCGTGGTGGCATGTGCCTGTAAGCCTAGCTGTTAGGGTGGCCAAGACATGAGAACTGCTTGAACCCAGGAGGCATATGTTACAGTGAGTTGGGATTGCATTACTGCACTCCAGCCTGGGTGCCAGAGCGAGACTCTGTCTCAAAACAAGAAAAAAAGAAACCTGAAGCCAAAGATAGATAAGAGAATAAGAAGAAAACATCTAATTACTTTAATCAATTCAATACTTCTGGCTGAGACAAAGTTACTACATATCTTGCAAATGTGCTTGAAAACTCGATTTCAGTCATCTTTTAGAAATCATGAGGTTTTTCAAGTAGGTTATCCTGACCAACTGTTATTCCTGAGTCAAATCCAGAAGTATTTCCTACTATGGATGTGAATAAACCAGAGTGCCTTCAAAAGGTGAAGTAATAAAGCACCTCATCCATCTAGTAATAACAAAGGCTGTATGCCTCAGAGGTGAGACCTAGAGAGAGGTTCAGTACAGTTCAAGTGCTGGACTCAGTCCATACAAGTTGCCCAGGGGATAGTCAACATCATCCACATTTCACAGAAGCTGGGAAAGGGACCTCAGAAAGAACCTGGGGTCATTTACTTGAGCTAGACTTGCCACATCCCTCTTTCAGGAAACCTTCAGAGAGAAAACTTTCTCATACATCCCATGAGACTTTTAGAAAATGATTTTCATGACAGAGAAGTCATAGGACAATCTTTTGTCTTCTAGACAAATCAGTTTCCAATAGAAATATTATGCAATCCACAAATGCAAACCGTATATGTAATTTGAAGTCTAGTGGCCATATTTTAAAAGGTTAAAATAAATAAGTACAATTAATTCAATTTTTGCTTATTTCTGATATATTAAAATATTATCATCTCAAATGTAACCAGTATAAAACATTATTGAGATACATTTGATTTTTTGTTGGTACTAAGTCTTTGAAATTCAGTGTGTGTTTTAAACTTAGTACATTTCAACTGTAACTAGTATTATTTCAAGGGCTCAGTAGCCGCAAATGGTTAGTGGCTACCATACTGGACAGCATAGCTGGAGTCTAAGGTCACAGAAAAGAGGTCCTCAAAATACTGTTTTTCTTTTTCAGGATGACCTGAAGAACTTAGCAAGATTGTTCTTGCCCATGTAAAGGGGCAGAGCTGTGATTCCTTACAAAGCCCAGTTTCCGATTTCTCAGCTCCTTTCCATCCCATGTCACATACATGTTCCTTCCTTTTGGTTAACTTCATAATGCTAAAGGGGCCAATTCAACATATTTTCTAGACCTTTCTTCATAAACAAATCTGGCTTAGAAGGAGCATGAGGGCAAGACATATCTGAGTTAAAATCCCATCTTTTCTACTTATGACTACTGCAGAGACTTCTAGTTGTTCCTAATATCTGTCCTCCCCTTCTGTAGTCATAGAAAACTTGGCACAAAGTCACTTAGAAAAAGAATGACTATGCTTTTCAGCCTAATTTGCAGCTAGATATGGCCACGTGCCTAAGTTCTGGCCAACAGAATGTGAGCAGAAGTGTCACGGGAAAGCTTCTGGGAGCCTTCCTAAAGATCAGTGTGTATGTCCTGTTTTACTTCCTCCTTCCTTCTGCTTGGAACGTAGATGCTACCGCCTTGGACCAGAAAGTCAAGGCCATGCATGCCTCAAAACACCACATCAGCTCACAGACTTTTCCACAGGAGAAGTAAACTTCTATCTATGCCATCATAATGTTGGATTTTCTGTCACTTACAGCAAGCACTCTAATATAATGACCTTGAGTAAAGATTTAACCTCTAAGGTTATAAGAATCAAAGGTGAAAGTGACTATTCTAATGCCTTGTATGAATAAGCACTTCATATTGTTAGAATTTTTAAAAGTATATTAAAATCCACTAAACTCCATGAGTTTCTAAATAAACTTGTTTGTTCCTGCTCTAGCTCAGCTTTCTGGCTTGTTTCAGAACTACTTATAGATGTTACAAATATCTTCATCACATTTGCATCTCTCCCCAGAAAATTGCCTAACTGCCAGTATAGTCATGTTCATGAACGCCTGGTGGCTCAGAAAAGCCTCTGCTAGAACACCTCAGATAAATATTTAGAAAGACATTAGGAGAACACTTGGCAGTGCTATTCCAGAATTTCTAACGCAGCTAGATACTGCGATCATGAGGCCTTCCTCACTATGTCACACTTCGCAACCAAGCGGATCTATTTACCGTGTGATTATATTTTTAATAGGAAAAAAAGAAAGAATTATTTTCACAGATTTCTCACTTTCCAGAAGAGTGAGAAGCAGGAAGTGAAAAAGTACAGGAAATACTCAACGTTTTATCAGTTGTTCTCAAGTTCTTTTTTAGTAGTGGAACAATATGTGAAAATTTTCAAGGAATTTCATGTTTTAAAACAAAAGTTTAAATCTATGTAGTGGTATCAGACGGCATCTATTGCCAGAATGCCATAATTAAAGGTCCTTGCCGACACAAAGTTTTAGTTTTAAAAATTGCCATTGTGCTCTAAGTGTATACATTTTGTGTGTGTGTGTTGTCATTTATTATGCTTTAAAAGAATAGTTAAAAATGAAAAAGGATGGGAGTATGTTAAAGACTGAGGAGTTAACCCAAAAGAAGCTTCCAAAATAAACAATGATAGTATTGGATTGTAATTCAAAGAAAAAAATAAGTATTTACAAGTCCATACTGATATAAATACATGACTGAATAAATAAATCGTGCATAAGAGACAAATCTTTCTTCTAAGAAATTGCAAATAGTATACAGAGAGACACTCCTGCTCCAGGAGGTAGAGCGTAGTTCCTCTCCCCTTCAGTATGGGCTTAGTGACTTGCTTTCAAAGTGTGGAAAGGAAAATAAGTATGAAAAGAAAAAAAACAGCAGCTTTACAGTGGAGAAACCTGGAAGACACCACCTTAACCAAGTCATCAAGGTCAGTTTTGTTAGTGATACGTCTTGCTGATATTATGCATGCTGTCACATGACATAATGAAAATGGAACTTCACCTCTGTGGAATTCTTCCCCAAATCCACAGTCTTAAACTAATTATGAGAAAACATCAGATACAACTAAATTGAGGAACATTCTACAAACTACCTGACTGATACTCTTCGAAAGACATGGAGGTTGGGCGCAGCAGCTCACACCTATAATCCCAGCACTTTGGGATGCTGAGGTGAGGTGGGTGGATTACCTGAGGTCAGGAGTTCAAGACTAGCCTGGCCAACATGGTGAAACCTCATCTCTACTAAAAATACAAAAATTAGCTGGGAGTGGTGGTGTGCACCTGTAGTCCCAGCTACTCAGGAGGCTGAAGCAGGAGAATCCCTTGAACCCAGGAGGCAGAGGTTGCAGTGAGCCGAGATTATGCCACCACACTCCAGCCGGGGTGACTGAGTGAGACTCTATCTCAAAAAAGAAAAGAAAAAACACGTGGAAAGACTGAGGCAGATAAGAGGAGACTAAGAAAACACAATGATTAAATGTCATGTGGGATCCCGGACTTGACCCTGGAACAGAGAAAGAATATTAGTGGAAAAACTGGTGAAACAGAATAATGTCTGTAGTTAATAGTTTTGACAAATGTACTATGGTTATGTAAGATGTTAACATTTGGAGAAAGTAAAATGAACCTTTGTAGAAAGCCTATTGGGTGCCTGACAGTATACTAAATTGTAAATGTGTATGTATTTTACATTTGTATATGGTATATATAATATTCATATTACATATAGCTTACCCAAGGACTATTAAATTTAAAAAATGGTTATTCCCAGAGAGTTAAAGTATAAAAATAAATGAGAGCAGATACAATAAAAATTACTTTTAAATGATGTCTAACATTTATATAATGCTTAATGTATATCAGGCACTATTCTAAAACATTTACACATATATATATCAAATCATTTAATTTTTCTGAAATCCTATGAGGTAGGTACTGTTATCATTCACATTTTTCTAACTTTTCTTTTTTTTTGAGACGAAGTCTTGCTTTGTCGCCCAGGCTGGAGTGCAGTGGCGCGATCTCGGCTCACTACAACCACTGTCTCCCATATTTAAGCGATTCTCCTGCCTCAGCCTCCCGAGTAGCTGAGATTACAGGCGCCTGCCACCACACCTGGCTAATTTTTGTATTTTTAGTAGAGACAGGTTTCACCGTGTTGGCCAGGCTGGTCTCAAACTCCTGACCTCAAGCCATTCACCTGCCTTGGCCTCCCAAAGTGCTGGGATTACAGGTGTGAGCCACCACATTCGACCATTTTTCTAACTTTTTATTTTGAATAATTATAAATTCACACAAAGTTGCAAGGAAATATACAGTGAAGTCCCAAGCACACTTCTCCTGATTCAGTGTTAACATTTACACAACTATTATATAATACCAAAACCAAGATATTAATCTTGGTGCAACCTATAGAGCTTATTTAGACTTCACCTTTTATATATGCACTTATTTGTGTACATATACCTAGCTCTATATAGTATTTCCATTTTACAGAAGATGAAACTGGGCTTAGAAAGGCTTAGAAAGAAGGGTCACTGAATTTGTCCATGGTGAAGATGTTCTTTAAATCTGGGCAATTTGGTACCAGAGTCCATACTCTCAATTATGAATCTTTACTGTAGTACATTGCAATAACTTGAACGCTTATATCAGCATATCTAAAGAAGGATTGTAACGACAAATATGTGCACAACTTTATGTGTGTAAAGTTGTCCAAGAGTAACTGTGCCCACCCTATAATTATATAGGGGCAAACATTTGGGGCCAATGGACTTCAAATTTTGTAGTGCAGACATGATAAAAACCAATCTAATAATTAAAAAAGAGTATCTCTAGATAGCCTACCTGAAGAATGTATCTCAGGAACAACAAATAGCCCCTGTTTTTATTCATGACCACGGAGCAATGTTTTAGCCATCCATTTTCTTCTAGCGTCTCATAAAATAATGGGGTCCTCAAAAACTATTATGTAAACTCAACGGCAAGCTTCTTGAGGACAGAGATGGCATCAGTTCTGTCCATGCTGCCTTTTGTTGAATGAGTGAATGAATGAATGAATTGCTTAAGAGTGTTGTCAGCGACACCCCTCCCTACCACATTTACCTATAAAGCTGAAAATGTTTGAGTGCTTTTCACTCTTTTGTTAAATCCAGTCAATCTTTATATCCTAAGGAGTCTCTCACAAGTTTTTCATCTTTTCATATATTTTATTTACGTTTTCCCTCCAGCAAATCTACCATCTTAGAGTGTTAACATTGGACATGGTACTAATGCAGTACTACCCGTGTAATAGTGAAACATTGGACATGGTACTAATGCAGTACTACCCGTGCAAGAGTGAAATACACTAGTACCCATGTACTCAGCTTCCCTTCCTGTTGCAATGAGATTCCTCCTCCTAAGGCCAAGTCTTCCTTCTGTGCTCTTGATTTCAACCTGTCATTTTAATAAGGATCTTATTTCATAAATTATTTCCTTTTTCTTTCACTTTCTCCCTCATGGCTAGTTTATTTCCATCTGCATACAAATATGCCTTAATATCATCCCAAGTTAAAAATTAATGAATAAAACAAATCCTTTGATTCAATCTTTCTCTGCACATTCAGGACAACATTTTTGAAGTTATTTATGTTACCTGTCTCCTTTTGCACCTTGTAATCACTCCTCTCTCCACTCTGAACAGACTTTTGTGAAGACCACTCTACTGAAATGGCTTTTAATAGGTCATCAGATAATTCTATCTTGGAAAATTTCTACAGGTCAACTTTCCACCCATCATTTGACTTGATCTCTTACCTAGTCTTTCTTTGTTGAAACATTTTCTTTTTCTTCTCTAAGCTTCCTTCACATCAAAGGCTCCTGGCTTTATCCTATCATAATAGTTTCGTTTTTCTAGTCTTCTTTGTTCCTCAGTCCTCTTTTCTTCTTTAGTGATCTCATCCATGCCCATGGTTTGGGATACTTGCCATGTGCTTATGACTCCAAAGTACATCCAGTTCTGACCTTTCCCCTGAATTCCAGACTCATATATCCAATTATCTACTCAACATCTCTTCTTGAATATTTAACACGCACCTCAAACTTAACATTTCCAAAATGGAACTCCTGATTCTTGGCCTCTTCTCCTTCCCACTCCCTCTGCCCAAATGTGCTCCTCCTTCTTATCTCAGTGAATGGCCCCATCATACACCCAGGCCCAAAAAAGTGGTAACCGCCCTTGATCTTGTTCCTTA
Source organism: Colobus angolensis palliatus (assembly GCF_000951035.1). NCBI lineage: Eukaryota > Metazoa > Chordata > Mammalia > Primates > Cercopithecidae > Colobus > Colobus angolensis. The sequence goes on along the minus strand of NW_012115777.1, from coordinate 5,282,897 downwards.
TACCTTATTCAATCCATAGACAAGACCTGTCTATGCCACCTCCAATATAGCCCATAGGTGACCACCATTTATCCATTCTACTGAGGAACTCTGAACCAAGTCTGTCTTCTCTCCCACTCAGACCAATGCAACAGTCTCCCAACTGGTCTCAGGGCTCCCTCTCTTGCCCCACCCACCCATGTCTATTTGCCACTTAGGACCCATGGTGGTCTTTACAAAGCACACACTATATCATCTATAGTATATATGACAAGTCTTACTATATCATATTGTGATTTTAATTACTTTCTTTGCAATTAGAATAAAGTCCAAACTCCTTTCTACGGTCCATAAGACCTGTAGTATTTGGCTCCTGCCTACCTCTGTAATTGCATTTCTTACCACTCTTTCCTTGGACTGTGTATTTCTCCTTGCCATATATAGTTGCCTCTGCCTAGAATATTTTCCCTCCGGCTTCACTGACAGAATAACATCTACTTATTTTCTCAAGTCTGAACTCTGTGAAGCTTTCTCATAAACCCTTCTTGCTAGACACACTCAGTTGCTCAATAATTGTTCTTCATTGGTCTAAGCTTGATTTCACCTCAGGGCTTTTGCATTTTCTGTTCCTTTTGCCTGAAAGGCTCTTGACCTCTCACAAATCCTTACAAATGCTCCATTTTCATTACTTTTCTCAACTCAGATGTCATTTTCTCAGCGTCCTTCTATGACCACCTGAGGTGAAGCAGTTGCAACATATCCTCCAATGTCCTCTACCCCTTTCCCTGGTTTCATTATCTTTATGTCACTTAGCATTATCTGCAATTATTTTATTCATTTATCTATGTAGGTTTGTTTCTGTGTTCCCCAGGTAAAATGTAATCTCTGGTATATATAGACACATGATAAAGAGTTTCATGGATAAAAATTAAAGAAAGTTTACGATGTACCAGTTACTGTGCTATGTGATAGGAAATAACACTGAATAAGGTATTAGCCCCTACTCATGACCTTTCAGGCTAGTTGAGAAGAAAGATATTGCAACCCAAAACAATCATAATATAAAATGATAAATGGTATTGAAATATACAGGATGCAACTAGTTATGGATCTCAGAGGAAGGAATAAACTCATTGTACCCCCAGAGAAGGTTGACTGAAAGATTTAACAGAAGTGTTATTTGAACTGAGTCCTAAAAAATGAGCAAGAGCTGCCTTTCAATAGAGACAGGAAAAGTGAATTTCAGACAGTTGAACTAGCATGCAAAAAAAAATGAGAAAAAAATATATTTTTTAAAAGAACATAGTTATCTATACATGAATGCCATCTAAATCATAATCCCAGCAGGGTTTTTTTTTTCTTTGGTAGAAATTGGCAACCTGATTCTAAAATTATATGAAATTATATGAAAATACAAAAGATCTTGAATCAAAGTAAACTTGAAAAATAAATTGAAGCATTTATACTGCATGATTTAGATACTTACTATAAAGCTACAATAATCAGTAAATTACGATCCTGGCATAAATATCAGCAAATAGATCAATGGGATGAAATTGAAAGCCCAGAAATATATCTACGTTTAGAGAGTCATTTTCAAAAATGACTAAAGCAATACTATGGGAATAAATTCTTCTCAACCAACTTTTGAAATAACTATCAATATAGCAAAAATGAATCTCAACCTCTACCTCACACTATACACAAAAACTAACTTAAGTTGGGTTATAGTTCTAAACATGAAAGATAAAACCATAAAGCTTTCAAAGGAAAACAAGAGAATATCTTTGTGCCTTAGAAACAAAGGTTTCTTAGACAGGATGTGGAAAACAATAACCCAAAAACAAAAATTTGATAAACTAGACTTTATGAAGTTAGAAACCTTCAATTATTAAAAACAGTCATCATTAGGAAAATAAGTAGGTAAGTCACAGATTGGGGAAAATGTTTTTAAAATTAGTTGACAAAGGACTGGTAACCAGGATTATAAAGAAATCCTACAACTCAATAATAAAAAGGCAAAGATTTGAACAGATACATCATGACAGGAAGTATACAAATACATAATAAATGTATATGAGAAAAAGCTCAACATTGTCAGCTTCCAGGGAAATGCAAATTAAACAATAATGAGAGGCCACCACACACCTATCAGAACGGCTAAAATTGAAAAGACTAACAACATCAAATGTTGATGGGTATGTGGAGCAACTGGAACTCTCATGTATTGGCAGAGAAGTGTAAAATATTACAACCATTTTGAGAAGAGGTTTGGTTATTACTTAGAAAGCTAAACATAAACCTATCATATGACCCAGCAATTTCACTAGTATTTACCCCAAGAGAATGAAAATATATGTCCAAATAAAGAAGTGTACAAGAATTTTCATAATAGCTTTATTTGTGATAGCCAAACACTGGGAACAGCTTAGGTATCTGTCAACAGGAGAATAGATAATCAAACTGTGATATATGCATACAAAGGAATACAACTCAGCAATTAGAAAGGAATAAACTGATACACTCAACTCTACTCAAAAACACTAGCCTAGGTGAGAGAAGAGTGCATGCTGTGTGATTCCTTTTACATGAGACTAATCTCACCTCTGGGACAAAAATTTGAACAGTGGTTACCTCTGGAAGACAGACCGGGTTTGACTGGAAAAGGCTATGAAGAAAATCCTAGAAGTATGGTAATAATGTTCTATATCTCAACACAGGTTTGGATCACACAGCTGTGTATATTTGTCAAAATTCAGTGAATGGTACTCTTAAGATTTATGCATTTTACTACATGTAAATTTTTACTGCAAAAAGAAGATAAAAGGCCATAAATAGATACTGATCTCTTGTTAAATATATGCATGCTGAAGTGTTTAGAGGAAAGACCATTGATGTCTGCAATTTACTTTGATAGAAGAATAGACAGAAGGGTAGATAAATGATAAAGTAAATGCAGTAAAATAAAAAAATCTAGGTAGTGGACACTTGGATGCTCACTGTAACATTCTTTAAAACATTGTTTGAAAATATTCAAAATAAAATGTTGGGGAAAATAGCATGGAGATGTGAAGGATATGGGGAATCTCAGGTGGTGTTCAGTGGCTGGAACATGAAGTAGTTTGGCAAAAGATGAAGCAGGAAAGGCAATCAGAAGTCTGATTGTGAAGGGCCTTTCATGTCATGCTTAGGAATTTGTATTTTATCCTGTGCAGCAATATTGCTCAACTCTTTCTAGTCTCGTTGTTACCATCTTCAGTCATACCCTCATTAACCTTCATCTGGGCTTTTGCAATGTATTTATTTTATCAAATTGGATTGAACTGAATAAGATACAAAGGATGCACTTATATTTCCTGTGAGTTTACATAATTTTTCCTGCTTTAATGTCAGGCAACTTTGAGATTTTTTTGCATGTAAATAGAAATTACTGTTTGAATGCATTTCCAATGGAGGGTAGCTTCCAAATTGCATCTTTGTTTCTAGGCCTTGGGGACTTACTTTGAATTTATCCCCAAATAAGCAAGGAGCAGACTTCATGTAAGTTTTACAAATGGCTAATGAGCAATGAATTCACTTTATGTTTCTCAGTATAAAATATTTAAGCAAATATTGAACACAAAAGACTGTAATAAACACTAGAGAGTTCAGAAAGTACCTAATTATAAATAATAACCCATCCCTTCAAGGTTTTGACAGTCACAATACCTACATTTTATGAAACACAAATAGAATTCTTTGAAATTTATGCTTTGTTAGCTGTAAAGATATATATTTGCTAGATTATGTGGGTTTCCCTCCTCTCATTTTTCTATTCCCATTTGATAATGAGATAACTATTTGCAAAGGTGTAATGGTAGATGATATCATAGGTTTGGGCACATTAAGTGTTTACCATCTATGGAGATAAAACAAAAGGACTGAGCAAGCCTTCTATTTCCCAACAGTTCCCTCCAAACTGCAAGCTTACTTCCACAAAAAGCTTTTAAGAAAATAATTCTTAAAGTACAGTATTAATTATGTTCCAGACCATTTCTCCCTTTGAAGAAAATTTGGCTTTTTATTTATTTTTCTTTCTTTCTTCTTGTAGAATCTTTTCTGATTTGGGTGATTTTTAAAGTATGGGTATCCCTCAGAAGGTTTACTTTTTCCAAACCTACTGAGTAAAACATCTATCTGTTCAAGAGAATCTAGTCCATTTTTATTAAATTTTATATTCCAAGAGTTTTGCCTAGTGCCTGACATGAAATATATCTAGACAACAAATATAATTTGAATAAATAAATTAATGAGTAAACAACAACCAGACTACCCAAATACTAGACAATTACAACTAATGGTTACAAATCTAAATATTAAGCTAACATATACTCCCCTCTTAGAACTAAATCATAAAACATTAGACACCCATGTATGTTATCAAATAACCCTTCAGTAAATTACAGGATGCATGTCATATTTTGTCTATGAAATCATTAACACAAAAGTTAGTTGCTTTATACTAGCTTTGGTGGGGAATGGAAAGCATGATGGATGCCTTAGTTACTCCATAATGGAAAGCATGATGACTTAGTATACTCAATAATTCTATTAGTAGCTTGTTTCTATTAGCAAGTATTTGGTAACTAGAAAATCTCTATTGACACGTGTTTCTGAGACTGATGTACAACAATAATAGATATTAGTTAACAATGAATTTAAAACCAGATTAGAACCCCAGGCAAAAATTTGAAGCTTATGAATTTTGTATTTAGAATGTCTTCCCAGCTCTTCTCCACTTCAAAGAATAATGTATCCTTCAGGCTTGTAGGAGATGCTGATTCCTAATCAACAACCAACTTTCTCGCTTCTTCTGTGCTGACAGAACTCTAGTTTTGTTTAGGTATCCGTTGTCTTCCATGGGGCTAGGGACTTCAAGGGATATTGGCTCCACCAAGTTAGCTCTAGGGGCTAAATTCTTGTTGATCTTGAGGCAATCATAACATTCTTAGTCTCTGACCAGAGATTGGCTTAGGCACCTCTTTGTGACATAATTCTCATAAGAAGAAAGCTTGCTGGGGGCTTTGGGGAAGGGTTTAGCCATCCATTGTGACACAAAGAAAGACAATGCCATCCTCTTCTGGATATTGTTGTGTTGCATCTGAAGCTGACATCTGGAATTGTTACAGTCTCCTTGCTACAAAGCTGAAGATAAAGCCAGCATACAGAGAAGGCAAAGGCAAGAGATTACAGAGAAGTGGACCTAGACTCCATGTGTTTATAACCTGCCTTACCTCTGTGTAAGCCTATTTTAACCGAAGTTTTCTGTTACTTGTTTCTTGATACGGTTTGGCTGTGTTCCCACCCAAATCTCAATTTGAATTGTATCTCCCAGAATTCCCACGTGTTATGGGAGGACCCAGGGGGAGGTAATTGAATCATAGGGGTCGGTCTTTCCTTGGCTATTCTCGTGTTAGTGAGTAAGTCTCATGAGGTCTGATGGGTTTATCAGAGGTTTCCACTTTTGCTTCTTCCTCATTTTTCTCTTGCCACCATGACCCTGTAAGAAGTGCCTTTAACCTCCCACCATGATTCTGAGGCAGCCCCAACAATGTAGAGCTGTAAGTCCAATTAAACCTGTTTTTCTTCCCAGTTTCGGGTGTATCTTTATGAGCTGTGTGAAAATGGACTAATACACTGCTAAAAGCATATATAAAATGTTACGTGGATTTTATCAACTCTAAATCTTGGACAGCCGATCATCTGTGAATGGCAGATATAGGAATATAATTAACTGGAATCTTTAATTTTTATTTTCGACCTGGTCTGGAAAGTAAGAATTTAATGTGTGTGTATTAAATAATTAACATAAAACAACTCCCTAAAGTCTTTTTCATTAGGATTAAAAATATACGAAATATAGTTAAATTAGAAAGGAAGGAAAATCATTTTCCTAACCAAAATGAGTAGTATCATGTCTTACGTACCCTACAAAGAACTAATTGCTAACAGTAAAGCTTGTTTGACAGTCTGTGATTATTTACTTTCTACAAGGCTTGAAAATCTAAAGGACTACGTTGAAATAGGGGCTGGCCAACACCATGATCACATGATGGGCTTTCAAACGTAATTGGCGCCACTTAATAGGATGGTGGTTAATATTGCTGTCTGAGTGAGGAGAGCATGTGACTGTGGATCAATTTCACATCATCATAACTAAAGATTTCTTCTTTCAAATCAGATTCCTTGGGGGATACTTTGAAAACCTCAGGTCAAGTGACAGAGAAGCAGAGAAATGCTTTTATGAGCATTTATGATGAAAGGAGCTATTTTAAAGGCTAAGATAAAAAAGAAAAGCTGATCCTTTCCGTATAGGACATTCCAGGCGTTTCCTATGAGTGAAGGCAAGTGGGAAAACACCTTTCTCAGACCAGTCATGGTAGTTCTGTTATTCCACCAGATATAAAGCACCATGAGAAAGGAATCATGAGTCACTGTGCACGTACAGAGGACGTATACAATAGTTATTTATTGGATATCCATGCAGTTGAAAGGCTGAAATGAAAGGGTCAATTTTCCTTTAAGAGTAGCCATTCTCATGACCCCCAAAAGAGTTTCCTTATTCATTTGCCCTTGTGGATTTTGCCATTTACATAAATTAGAAAAATGAGCAGAAGAAAGCATTACATTTTATTGAGCACTGACTATATGCTAGGTACTATTTGAATACAACAATTAATAAACCAGGGCTGCTGTTCTTGAAGAATAAAGAGTTACAAAACAATAATCATGACAGGAACAAGTCACTGCGGGATTCCCAAAACAGAAAGCAATTAATTGCCTGGGAGAGCCAGGTGCATTTCCATTAAGGTGTAACAGCTTTGCAGTCAATGAATATTTATAAAATGACTACTAATGTGCCCATGGTAGGCATTTGACTGGCAAGAAAGAAATGGGAAGCTTCTATAGACAGAGGAAGGCTGGGTTGGGAGAATGCTCAAAGGTTCAGTATAATTGTAATGTAAGGTATCTCTGGAGTCCATGGGGAGGTGGGGCGGCAGGTGGAGAGGAGGGATTGGTGGAAAGAGATGAAACTAGAAGCAGGAATGAGCCATCAGGATTTCAAAGAGAGGAACTGGCATGATTAAATCATATATCATGTGAAGAATGAATTCGTGGAGGAAGAATGAATTAGAAGCAGAGGAGAGAGGAGGAGTCAGTTAGGAGGTCATTTTAATAGTTCCTCAGAGGGAATGGTGGCTTTCTGAAGCAAAACCATTTCCAGGGGGAAGAAGGAAAATACAGAATCTGGAGACAATTAAAAATAGAATGAAAGCACAATCAGGAGGACCAGGTTAGTTATGGAGAGAGAAAAAGGGAAGTTAAAGATTATTCCTAGGTTTATGCAGGTAGTATAAAGTCCAAGGAGATCTACAAATGATTTCTTCCATAAAAACTCCTGTCTTTATGTATATCACTAAATTACTGAAGAAAGAATAGTATTATGAAATTAATTTATGAATAAATTGCTAATTTATTAATAGTAGTAGATAACAGAATCCTAGACATGGTAGGGTAGATTGAAGAAAATATTTCCACCTAGCTCACAAAGTGAATCATTTTAAATAAAACATTCTCTGAAATTCAGCATATATAGTCATTATTTATTACTATTAATCTTATAGATGATATTGATAATAATAAATAGTAATTTTTTTAAATATCAGCTCTACACAAGAAGCTAGAGGAAACATGATAATATAAGTTGTGCTTCTAAGTCTTCACTTAGAATTTTCCTTCTTGATTTTCAACTCTTACCTCGAGTTTTCTGATTTAATCTTCATATAGGCCCAAAGTCATATCAATGAGCACTACTAGTCAAATTTAAAAAGAGAAGGAAATAGCTAAGTCATCTGTTTTCACTTTTGGTGCTGAGTTGGTCTAGACAGGATGAATTCATTTCAGCAGAGTTTTAGGCTGGTAGTCATTTTGCCCTTAGAAATGTGATATTTCAATTTAGGATATGCTGCTCTAGTATTTTCATTGTGAAGATGTCTCTTTGGTCCTTTGTAATTATTTATTTTGTTATTAATAGAAAAAACAGCAGTATAAATGTATGGTACGTTATAGGCTTAAAGTGCCTTTACATTTCTTATTTGACTCATAACAAATATTTGACATAGATAAGGCTGATAGAATTACATCTTTTAAAATGAAATTTAACCTCTTCATTATAAAATATAATATACTTACAATAAGGTACACAAAAGATGTACAGCTCAAGGACTTAAGAAAATAACCTGGGTAACCACCTTCAGATCGAGGACCATTGTCAGGTCCCAAAAGTGCCTCTTGTGCCCTTTTCGACAATTATCCCAACCTCTACACCACAGGTAGGTATGTTTATGGCTTGACACCTATGGCCATCACTTCCTTGCTTTTCTTTACAGTGCTGCCACCCACAGATACATCCTTAAACACTGTAGTTTTTGTCTTTTTAACTTGATTTTTTTTTTTTTTTGAGACGGAGTCTACCTCTGTTGCCCAGGCTGGATTGCAATGGTACGATCTCTGCTCACTGTAACCTTCACCTCCCAGGTTCAAGCGACTCTCCTGCCTCAGCCTCCCAAAGTGCTGGGATTACAGGCACCCACCACCATGCCCAGGTAATTTTTTGTAATTTTAGTAGAGATGGAGTTTCACTGTGTTGGCCAGGCTGGTCTCGAACTCCTGACCTCATGATCTGCCCACTTCGGCCTCCCAAAGTGCTGGGATTACAAGTGTGAGCCACTGCGCCCAGCCTTAACTTGATTTGAACAGAATTGTACCATGTGTATTCTTTTGCACCTGGCCTCTCTGACCCGAGATAATGTTTTTTGATATTTATTGATGTTGTTTTCAGCTATAGTTCATCCATATTCATTGCTATGGAGTATTTTCATTAAATGAATATGTCATAATTTATTTATCCATTTACATTTTTTTTCCCCATAGTTTTGCTGTGTTGCCCAGGCTGGCCTTGAACTCCTGGGCTCCAGTGATCCTCCCATCTCAGCCTCCCAAGAAGCTGAGACTACAGGCATGTGCCACTGTGCCTAGATTCCATTTACTAATGATGGAAATTTGGATTGCTTCAGAGTTGGCAAATATAAATAATGCTTTTATGAACTTTCTTGTACATGTGTCCTGGAGTGCACATGTGCACAGTTAGGGTAGATATGGAGTAGTGAAATTATTGAGTCATAGATTATGCACTTACTAGGCAAAGTCATATTGTTTTCATTCAGTTGTACCAATTCACACTTCCTCGTTCTGGCCACTCACTAGCATATTGCTGTTGCTGGTCTTTAATTTTATCCTTTCTGGTGGGTATGTAGTACTGTCATTTTGTAATTTTAATTTTCATTTCCTTGATTACTATCACTGGGATCCAGCCTCTTTTCATGTGTTTATTGGCCATTTGGATATTTGCGTGTGTGTGATGTGTGTGTTGAAATCCCACGCCCATTTTTCTATTATCTGTCCTCATCTTTATTGACTTAGAGAGTTTCTTTGTATATCTTGGATACATTCCTTTGTAATTCAGTTACATTACAGATATTTTTTGTAGGCTAACAGCTTGTTTTTTCACTTTCATTATAGTGTCTTCTTTGAACAGTTCTTAATTCTAATGTAGTCCAATTTATGAATCTTTTCCTTTATGACTAGTATTTTTTGTTGTATAAGAACTCTTTGCCCCCAAAACAGGAAGCCATGTTTTTTTTTACAGATGAAAAAATGAAGACAGAGAGAGATGGAGTGGTTTGCTAAACTTGAATCTAGATATTTGACACCAAAGTCGGCATTATTTCCATTATACCATGCTAATGTCAATTTTTTATTAAAAAAATATTGTTACTTATTTTGGTCACTGACCTTTCCTCATCACTTGATGTAGTACTAAGTTTTCAGGCTATGGAGAAGCAGGTGGTGGTACTTAAGGATAAGAAAAGCTCACAAAACTCCCACATGTGCCTCATGCCCTCAGCCAGAGGTAGAAGGATATTTTGCAAATATTCCCAACTTTGCTGCTCATGCAGCCTTTTCTCCACTGATTAATATTCCCACACCTCCTCTGGCCTAATTTTTGTGCAAAAACTTGAGGCCGGGCAAAATATGGTAGCAGCAGAGGACTTAAATTTGTAGGTGGTATATATGCTAACCAATAAATCATCAATTTAAGGCTTTGTCTTAAAATAGCAAAAGGTAAGGAAAGTTACGAAGAAGGATATATAAGTAATGCGGAAATCCCTCATGTTTCTAACTGAATATAGACCTCCCGAAGGAATGTACACCAGTGTGTAATACCACCTTTGTTGAATAAGGATGCTACCAGATTTGAGAAGCATTCGGAGCTCCTATAGATATTCTGGTAACTTTCCCTTAAACAGTTCTAAAAACTCCAGTTGCATCTCTGCTTGCTCATGGGGAGCAGATGATTGGTACAAAGCAACTCCAGCATATCCTTAATATTTTTTCTTAAAAAACACTTACCGTTTTGACATAATTTTAAACTTGAAAATGCTGCAGTAGTAGATGAGTCTCCAATATACCCTTTATCCAGATTCACCCAATCTTTTTATTTAATTATTTATTTTTACATATTGCCCTATTGGCTTTACCACTGTATCAACTCCTGCATTTTTTTTTTTTTTCTGAAACATAGTGATGAGTTGGAGACCTCATGTCCCTTTCTTTCTAAATACTTCACTGTGCATTTCCTGTAATCAAAATCAGGATATTTAACATAGCTGTCACATTATTGCCAAATCCATAGTCTGTATTCAAATTGGATCAACAGTTCTCTAATATACATCATCGCTATTATTTTTCCTAATCTAGGAGTCCAATGGTAGGCATTGTGCTTAGTTATAACGTCTCTTTGGTCTGGTCTTCTTAAGTTTGGAATAGCTCCTCAGCTTGTCTGTTTTGTTTGTTTGTTTGTTTGTGTTTTTTTTACCTCATTATTTTTGAAGAGACAAAGTAATGGCTTTGGAGACTGTCCCTCATTACTTCGGAGACTGTCCCTCAACTTGTGTTTGTCTGACGTTTCCTCATGTTTAGATTTTGGTTATGCATTTTGCCAGGAAAACCATGGAAGTCCCAGTTTGGCCTTTGTTTTGTAGCAATCATAGCAAGTAGCACATAGTATTGGTAATATTGACTATGATCACCTGGATAGGGTGGTGCTCTCCAGGTTTCTCCACTGTGAAACCATGCAAATATCCTGTTCCAAATCAAAGTTTGTGTTCTTGATTTAGCATCCATTAAACATTTAAAAACTCTTGCTTCTTTATATTTATTAGTCAACTTTCTACTGTAAGGAAGAGCTTTCCTGCATGTATGCATGTATGTCAGTATGAGCTCACAGATTTTTACTTTGTTCAGTAGGTGATAATGCATTGCTATAATTATTTATGTATTTTGACGTTTAAATTGTCCCGCATTTGGCCAGTGGGGAACTCTTTCCAGATGTCTTCTGTGTCCTTTTAATGTAGTCCCTCCATTCTTTGAGTGAATCCTAGCTTTCTGGTGCAGTGAGATATTCCAGATTCATCTTATATCTCTCTGCTCAATCATTGGAATCATTGGAATCATTTTTTTTTTTTTGGTAGGTCTCTTGTTCTATTTAGTGGAGAATGGCATTTAGAAAGCTAGATAAGGTAGTGGTTACACAACCATATGCCTTTGTCAAAATAAGTTATAGAACTGAATAAAGATAATTTATTTTTTCTTTTACTCCATGGTATATATAAAATAAAATATGTAAACATTATAATAAGAAGAAAAGAAAAAAGCTAAAACTGAATTATAGACCACTACTAATATATACACCAAATCATTAAGATATGGTATATTTTCGGCATCAACGAAAGTTCCCTTGTTCCCCCTTAAGGCCAACCTATCCTTCACCCTAGCCCTTGGAAACCACTGATCTATTTTCTGCTCCTATAGTTTTGCCTTTTCCAGAATGTCTAATAAACAGGATGATACGGTGTTTAACCTTCTTAATGTTATGCATTGAGTTTTCTCCATTTTATTGCATATATTGGTAGTTAGTTCCTTTTTATTGCTGAGTAATATTCTATTGTATGTGCTACAATTCACTCATTCACCAGTTGAAGAACATTTAGGTTTTGTCGATTATGAAAAAAGTTACTATAAACATATATGACCACTGTTGTTATTGTTCTTCAGTAAATACCCAGGAGTGAGTCTACTAGATCATATAGTATGTGTGTTTAACTTTATAAAGTAAAACTTCATACTTTATAAAGTATTTTTAAAATTCTTAATGTTTTAAAGTTAAAAAAATTAAAACTGCCAAACTGTTTTCAATTCCATTCCCAACTATGAATGAGAGTTCTAGTTCTAGGTTATTGCCAGCACTTGGTATTTTCGCATAAAACAATTAAAAAATGTAATAGGTATATAGTGGTATCTCATTTATAGTTTTAATTAGCTTTTCCTTGATTACTAATGATATTGAGCATCTTTTAATGTAATATACATACATTTTAAAAACAAGAGTAGAATTGTATTGCATACACTATTTGTAACGTACTTTTTATTTCCCATTTAACAGTGTGTAATTCATATTGTTTTACAATGTAATTAATTAATTACTTTGCTTAAAGCCTAAGTAAGTGACTGACAAATGTGAAAAATAGACAAGGAACCCTGTAATGCAATGCCACTCTCTCTAATAAAAATAAATCTAGAATTCACATTTTGATGCTGAAAGGAAACTTGTTACAACTCTTTTGTGTTATTCATTTTTTCCTCTCAGCATAGCCATAGATTACTATTTAGTAGTCGTTCCTCAGTTTCCCCAATGCCCTGCTGGTCTGCTGAGGTAGTTTCCAGCTGGGAATGGAGCAGGCAAAGCCCTGTAGCTCAGTCTTCAATGCCTTCCCCCGACCCTCTTCCCTCCAGTTCAGCTCCTCTCACTTTGTCACCCTCCTCAGGAGGGAAGGCTTCGGAAGGCGTCTGCTCCTCTCTTAGCAGCGTGGGAGACTTTCCTAAACTATCATCTTTTAATTGCGATCTCAGAGACAGACTTACTGCCATTACCACCACCTCTATTTCACAGGGACCTGTTGGATGTCTCAGAATCCAATCAGTAGCCAACCTGCCCTCAGCTAGCTCCTACTTGATCAGAGTTGTGTTAGTTTTCCAAGCATTTCATCCCACGTGCTTCTGCTTGGGTTGATTTTTGTAATTCTAATGTTAATTTTTTCTTT